>NC_069680.1:74151827-74454858 GCF_023699985.2 Odocoileus virginianus
GGGCTCAATAACAGGGGACCTTAGCTTGGAGGGTCTGGGTGGGGTGGCTTCCACACTGGTTCTCCCGGCCAGAGAGTTCTAAGCCTGAAGCTCTTACTCTGAGGCGTCCATATAGAGGTTTGGACCCTGAGGTTTCACCACGGAGATTTTTAACCTGGGATGCTCTACTGGGGTTTGTGAGCCTGGTTAAGGGGTCTCGTTTTAAGTGTACTAATTCCAGGAGCTCTCTCATGGGGTGGGAAGGGGTTCTGAGTTTGAGGTTCTATGCTGAGGAAGCTTATAGGGAAGAATTGCTCCGGGTTTTTCCAGTGGAGGGGCTGGTGGGGGTGAGAGGGAGCTGGACCTCCTGAGCCTGCTCATCCTGTTTGCTCCTGAACCCTTGAGGAGATTCTCATCGTTTCCCCCAGAGCTGTTAAGAGACCCTTAGCTGACTCCAAACACAGTGCCCGTGGACTCCAGGAACAGGGATAAGAAGAAAGCACTGGAGAAGGAAGGGGTCTCACTGCCCTCATGCTCAAAGGCACATCTCCCTGAGACTGTGCTAGGATCACCACTGCATACCTGCCTGCCACAGACAGCATCACGAACAGAGAGGGCAGCCACTCACAAAGGTCACACAGTACTTCCGGCTGATTCCAGGTGCCGATTTCAGTAGCGCGTCAGCCCTAGGTCAGGGGAACCAAGAAGGCTGAATCTCATCACCTTAAGTGCAGACAAACATGCACACACACACACACAGCTCCCCAGTGGATCCTCAGTCAATGGCTATAAGGACCCAGGAGTTTTTTTCTGGCAACCCTATGGCCTGAGTAGGGCAGCCTCACCCAGTTAAGAGGTAGGTTGACTTGAGACTGGGTCCCAGTAGCTACTCAGGTTGGTTCTGAGACAGGGCCAGGGCCCCAGGACAGAGTTGGGAGGACAGGGCTGAGGAATGCCCTGGGTCTGAAAAATAGGAGCTTTAGGCCTGGTCAAGCCCACACTCCAGGAAGCCCTAGAGAGTCACATTACTCCCGTGCTAAGAGCAGCCTGACTCGGACCCCTGTGCACGGCCTCAGCATTTAGAGATCGTCAGCAGAGAGGGAGCCCTGTGAGCTGTAACCCCTTTCCTGAAGCCCAACCCACAGAAGCGCCGACCACAGTAAAGGTCTTATTTGACAGTCATGTATATAAATGCTTGCTTCTCTGAAAAGCACCAGCTCTTTAAGGATAAAGATCATGCCTTTCCTTACTGTGTAGCCCCAAGTTCAGGGCCAAGTCCACAGTAAGCACTCAGGAAATGAATGCATGAATGAATGAACATTTCCTTTCCAATATCCTGATGGAAGGATCAACAGAGAAATTAATAAGCATAGGAATGTTCTCTCTGCCGCAGTCAGTAACGCTGATAGCTTTGTATATCACTTGTGCTCTGAAAACCTTGTTCCGGAGACAAGGAGATGCTCAGAATTCCATCCAGGAATTTGGGCTGGGTTTTCTGTAGACATTTATTTACTTTTTTCTAATATAACACAATCTTGCAGTATTCATCTGAAACTATCTTATATCTAATTTTATGAATTTCTAGATATAAAATAAATCATTATACAAAAAATCTGTATCTACAGTATATGGAACAAAAGGAGATTTCAAAGCCCATTAACTCACAGAGATGGTATGTTACTGGGAGAATATGGGCTGTATAATTAAAACAATTTAAATCCGATTATAAGAAGATAGTGGGCTTTACTGCCTGCCACCATCTCACTAACAGAAGGAAAAACAATATCTTGAGGTTTTTTTTTTTTAAGTTACTGTAAAATTGTGAATTAGGACATGCACGTACCACCACTCCACTGCTTTATGTTACTGATGAGATGAAACACTCCTTGCAGAGAAATATTCCTTACAGAGAATGTAAGCCATCTTCAGCTGAGAGGTGCTGGCTGCGTATACCATGTGGTACCAGAGGCCCCCAAGTCAGGAAAGAAGGTGGTCCCCATGTCAACCAGCGTGAGAGTGGGTTCTTTCTGGAGACGCCAATCTCATGGTTAGTGATGCCTGGCTCTCCTTGCCCACTTTCTACTGAACTCCACAGTCCAGTGTCTGAGGAGGGAAAATACCAAGGGGCCTGGAACAGGGAGATGGACCAAATGACTGTTCACGGCCCAGCCAGGAACACCTCCTAGTGGAGCAGAAGTGTACATTTCTTTTTGTTTTTGTTTGTATTTGGCCGTGCTGGGTCTTAGTTGTGGCAAGCAGGATCTTTGATCTTTGTTGCAGCATGCCAGTTCTTTAGTTGCACCGTTCATGATCTTTAGTTGTGGGACTTGAGACCTTTTAGTTGCAGCATGTGGGATCTAGTTCCCTGACCAGGGATCGAACCTGGGCCTCCTGCATTGAGAGCTCAGAGTCTTAGCAACGGGACCGCCAGGGAAGTCCCAGAAGTGTACACTTCTAAACACAATCTGAACTAGAGAAGCATGCCCAGGGCTATAATGAAGTAAATCTATGATGACGAGTGCCCTCCTTTGCTCATTGACTGGGAAGCAGGATGGAGTCTGGGTGGTTGAGCCCAACTTCCACATTCCTCTCCATCATCAGGGGCTGGAGTTGATGGGCTGGTTCCATTGCACATCGGTGCCATCAGGAATCTCTTAAAGAACACCCATGCCTGGGCCCTACCCTAAGCCCTGACCCTTGTCTGAGGTCCCTGAGGATGCAGACAGGGTCTGCAGTGTTCACATACGCTTTGCACAATGGCTGGCACAGGGTCAACCATGGCAGAGCTGGAGATGGGGAACCGTGGGGGGGAGCCAACGGCCCCTTTGGGTTTCCCCACTCCCATGAGTCTCTCCTCTCTCAGCTCGAGGCCCCTATCTAGGTGTCTGGCTCTGGGCCCTGATTTCTCCTCTAAGGTCTACAGCCTGCACCCCATGCTCACCTCGGGGGTTCAGATCCCAGGGCCGGAGTCACTTCTGCTAGAACCACAGAAAAGAAGTTCTAAGAGCCCTACAGACCTTGCCAGACTGTCAGCACCGTCCTCCTATGCCCAGCAACCCCGGATAAGGATCATGCATTTTCACATCCCTGAGCTTCACTCAAGCTGTTCCACCACCCGGAGTGCCTGCTTCCCTTTCACCACCTAAGTAGCCCTCATCCCCCAGTTAAGACTCTGCTCAGGAGTCACTTCTCCCAGGATGTCTCCCATGATTGCTCCCTGGCCCAGGCTAGCGGGCCTAAGAGTGTGATCTGTGCTACAAGAGAACGAAGCCAAGCCAGGCCCTGTTGGAGAGCAGATGTTGTGCCTAACCTAGCCTGGGCCAGGGAGCAACCAAGGGAGACATCCTGGGAGAAGTGACTCCTATTCCTACCACACCCAGCTCTGTGGCCACAGCAGACAGGACGGGCATCCTGCCAGGACTCGAGAGAGAGAGAACAGTCTTAGGTGGGCTGAAAACCAACCCATCAGCCCTGCCCAGCCTCATGCCCCGCACAGAGACTCACATTGCCACCTCGACCCTCACGACGGGCTTTCTCCAGCCAATGTTAATAATTTTAAAGTAATTAAGTCCAGCAAACGGTAACAGATTAAGTAAGGACTGTTGGTAGCCGGCAGAGCTAAGCAGCCTCACCTCTGCCTGAGCCCATGTGTGGAGGGCAGCTGGGTGGGAACTGGATCCCAGGTCCAGCCTCCAGGGGCCTGACGATCACGATCACGGGGCAGAGATAAACCTCTCTGAGCAGCCAGCCGCCTAATGAGACTGTCAGGGGACTTCTTAACGAGATTAGGCAGAACCCAGGCTCGGCCTCACAGTGTGTGGAGGATTTCTGTTCAATTAGTGGTTCGAGGGCAGGGGGCGGATACTGCCTGGGAGGAGCGGTTTGCCTCTGCCGATAAGGCAGCGCCCCCCTGGCACTCCTAGTTCTGGCATGGCCAGCCCAGACTCCCAGGATCCACAGTAGCCTGGGACAGTGTTCCCACCGCTCAGAAAGACGAGCAGAGCTGGCCCGGCGTATAGGGCAAAGCCAGGCCTCTGGCTGCCAACCCCAGGACTCCTCCTCCTCCCTTGGAACCTAGGTGAGCTCCCAGGGGTGGCCACAAATGGGCCATCTGGAAGAAGGGGACAGAGATCCTGCACCCCTGCCCACAGCAGGTGTGTGGGGATAGGAAAGACCTCCCCTCCTTTCCTGAGGTGGAAAACACTGATTCTGGGGCCAAGAATTCTGCAGACACCTCATACCTGCAGGAGGCCACAGAGCAGTGAGTTCCACCTCCTGGAGATCAAGCCCTGCTTCCCTTCAGGACGTGGGAGTACAAAGGAGTTCCGGGTCACACCACACCCACAGGAACCCTCAGGACACCCAGGGAGGGCTCCGGCCCCAGGTCCCCTCCTCTCTTCCTATCCCCAAGTTCCTGCCCTGCCAGGCTGGCTCCCACTGTTCCCTCACTGCCCCAAATGCCACCGCAGCTCAGCTCATTCTGCCCCATGCCTGAAATACAACCTTCCCTCACTCAAAGCCTTCCTGCACGGCCAGGCCCACAGCCCGTCTCCTTCACTGATGCCCACCCGTGGGCGCACCACAGAGCTCAAAGCCTGGCTCCTTTCTTCCCAACCCTGCCTGCCCCACAGAGCTTTCAAGTCAGCCAAGTCTGAGGTCTCCTGGAGCTCACTGTGCAGGAACAGTGGCCCCAGGGTGACCCCAGGGCTTCCAGTCCAACCCCAGTCCCTAGTGCCCTGTGGGCAGAGAAGCCCCACATTGAGAGGCTATTCCCTCTTCTGGAGGGCGGCTAAGAGAGGCGCGGGGCACATGGTGTTCTGTGGGCCCGGCCTCCTCCCTCTTCCTCAGGTGACACCCACGCTCTGCCCCTTCACCCTCAGCTTGGGGCTGCGACAGCCCCAGGCCTGGCCAATCAGGGCATCCACTCCACTGGCACCAGGGCTGAATCCGGGAGGAGGCTGTCCCCATGGCCAGCCGAAGAGCAGCAAGCCTGGGACCCTTGTGAGACTCTTGTTAAAGAGCCCCCCTCTTTCCATGGGCAAGGAGCAGGTCTGGCTGATCAGACTGGATCAGCCTGCAACAGCCCAGGGGCCCTGAGTGGATGGAGCTCCCTGGGAAGGAAGCCCACCCTGGGGAAGGCAGCCACAGGGTGTGGAGAAGGAGGCAGTGTCCTGAGGATACAATCTGGGCCCCTGGATCCAGCCATGCCTGAAGTTATACCTCCACAGGCCTTTTCCATTACACGGCCTGATAAATATCTTTATTTGTTCAGGCCACTACGAGTGTTCCTAACACCCACATGACTAATATGATTAATAGAGAGCATGATTTCAGACCCTCGGCAGAATTCCCTGCTGTGAGGCTGCTAGGGCGTGGTATCTTCAGATGGTTCAACTAGCAGCCCCACAAACACACATGGGGACAACAAGACTCCCCCAGGGCACGAGAGGCAGAGACGCTCTATACACCCCAGGGCACCGTGGCTCAGCCACCTTGTCACAGCCCCAGCAGGGTCCTCAAAGCACACCCTGGGCAGGCCACCCAACAGGCTCCCCCAGGAGGGGCTCAGTCTGTCTACAGGGGTGTGTCTGTGAGCTCGCCAGGACACATGGGCATGCTCTCCTGTGTGTCTGCAGACCCACACGCGCACAGGCCATCCGTACAGTCACACAGCCACTCCACAAACATCGCTCTAGCCCAGCGTGCCCTGGGAGACCTGAGAGGCAGAGCTTAAAGACCTCCCAGGTACCCTCAGAGACACAAGGGGACGTGTGAAGGATACATGGTGCCCAGGAGAAAGACCCCGTCCTGGCTGTGGGGGTAGGGCAGCCAGGGAGGGCCTCCTGAAGAGAGTCCCAGGGACAAGATTGGAGCAGAGTGGGCATGGAGTCCCGTCTAGCAGCACCCTGCCACTGAAGCCCCCCTGGAGCAATGGCCAGTGCTGATCCTCATCACAGACCCCCTGTCCTTCCTTCCATGAAGTTCATTTTCTTGGCAGGAGCTAAGTAGCCTGACACAGTCAGTTCCCTGAGCTACGTTCAGGCTGGCTTCTCCTGACGAGGAGTCCATCATGAACAGCTGCAGGGCTTCAAAGCCCCTTCAGCCCCGGCTCACCAGGCGGGTTCTGTCTCCTGCTTCCTCAGAGGCCAATGCATCAGGGTGGCAGCTACGTCCTCACAGATGGGCACTATGCACCGGCTCCTGTAGGGGTGCTGGCCGAGGGTCGGCAGTGCCCTCCCCTGCAAGCTTGAGCTGCCTGCAGCGGCTCCTCCCTCTCCCAGCCCCTTCTGCTGCCCAAGTTTGGAAGAGAAGGGGCTAGGACAATGCCATCGCCGGTACATGAAGGTGGAAACTGAGGCCCCACATCGGGGGGCTCCCGGGCCCACCAGAGGATTCCCAGGTGGGAGACAAGAATGGACACCCCAGTCCGGACTCACATCTAACACCCAGCCAGCAGTCAGCCCACACGGCCCCAAAGGGTCAGTACCTGGAGCCCAGGGAGAGCATCTACTTGCCCTGGGAAGCCGCTCCTCCATCACTACCCACTCCCATCCCCACAAGCACATCTCAGAGGGGATGAACAGGCCAGTGACCCTGAGCCCCTGCCAGAGCACCTCAGCCCAGGAAAATGTCTTCCAGAAACAGAGCCTTCAAAATTATCTCCAGCTCCAGCCCACAGGTGTGGAAAAGCCCTCCGTGGTAACTGCATTCCTGTGCTGGGCCTTGGAATCCCCCATGAAAGTGGCCACTGCCAGGGAGAGGCTGTGCCATCGGCTCCTAGCATGTCTTGCCAGGACAAAGACCTTCACATCAGAGGCTGATCAAGAGGGAGGGGTCAGCATAAGTGGGCCCCAAGTGGCAGGATGGGGCTGCTATAAATGCAACAAGCCTCCAAGCCCCACGCCATGGGACTCCAAGTGGTTCTGAGCATGAAGGCAGGGCCACAGCTTGAGAGGGGTTTCAGGGAGCAGAGGTCTTGTGTGTCCACCTGTCCTGTCATCTATCTAGGGGCTCTTACTGAGCACCCACAACCACCTGCACACCAGGCTTGGTTTTGGGAACCCAACAATGAACAAGACACTTTCCTGCCCTCACAGACTTGACTCTCCTCACAAATAAATTAATAACATAACTGCAGGTGAGGAAGCCTGCAAAGAAGGAACAGAAGGCTTTGTTAGAGAATGAAAGGGGCTTTTCTTGGAACCAAGGGTAGCCTCTCTGAGGAAGTGAGATCTGAGGAGTAGCTGAGGTTGAGAAAGAGCCTGGCATGTGAAGTGACTTCCTGATGGAGAGAATAGCATGTGTAAAGGCCCTGGGGTAGGAACATGCTTCACCTTTGGAGACATGGGAAGAAACTCAATGTGGCTGAAGCAGGGAGTCAGGAGGAGTGGCCGTAGTGAAGCAAGTAAGCTCAGTCCTTGTCGGGGTACTTAGGGGCCTGCAGGCTCTGGCAAAGGGTTTGGCTTTTATTCTTAGTGCTGCAGGGAGCCATTGAAGGATTGCAGCAGAATGGGGCCAGCGGGGGGGTGACTGGATTGATTTTTCCAATGATTCTAGTTGCTACACAGAGGCCTGGAAAGGAGGGCAGAAGGCAGGGAACAGAGAGCAAGTGACCACAGGGGCTGAGGCCTGTGAGATGGTGAGATGGAGACAATTGGACAAGGGCTGAGATAAAGGGGGGTCGAGTGCACAGTGGGACAGCATGTGAGGAAAGGGGGGGATGCTGACTCAGCACTAATCCTTTGTTGTTGTTTTTTTGAAGCAATCTCTGCTTCGCTCTGCTCTCTGTATAATTCCCTGTGCTCCCCAGGGTGGTCCACAGGCAACTCTCACATGGCCCTGGGCACAGGTGTCAGTAGACACTGGGTATTGACAGACACCTCTGCTTTCTAACAGGCCATCACCAGGAGCCTGTAGCAGACCACAGCTGCCAAGCGCATTGCATTCTTCCTTCGGTGAGGTTCCTGGGCTGGCTCCCAGCACCACCCAGGTGACTGTCCATGAGGCTTCTGCAGTGAAAGGAAGATAAATGGAAAAGTCTAAAGTCTAGGCTCCCAGCAGACTCTGGTATGCTGGGATTCTGAAATATTCATATATAAGGAGTGTGCAGGGATCGAAACAGAACATATGATGAGTCTGGTGCAGAAATGCAGCCATTAGTGATGTCAATGTCAGTGATTCCCAGCAAATGAGACCCTGTGTTTTGTGGGTGCTGGTCAGTGAGCCGGTGTGAAATCTGGGAGCAGGCTGAGGAGCCGGGCAGTGGGATCAGGCTGGGCTCAAGCTGAAGAGTGTCTGGGGTGGATAAAAGCAGCACAGGCACCCCTGTGAGCTGGCTCAGGGTGGGAAGGAGAGACAACTCTCTGCAAGGCATAAGTGAGAGTCACAAGCTCGGAGCTCTAAACTGGACTTTAAAGGAATCAGTGTGAAGTCACACACTAGAATCCAACAGCCAGCTACACAGCTTCAAGAGGGGTATCTGGTGCATCACCCTTTCTTGGGCAAAAGCCCTGGGCTGGAGGACCAGACGCTCACCCAGAGCCACGGCAGGAGGTGAGGCCAAGAGCCAGCACTCACTAGGGCTTCATTCATCTCAGCAGAACATCCAGAACAAGCAGTGACCATCCCTCCCTCTGCACTGATCAGACAGCATCATGAAGGCAATAACTGTGGCTCCTGTTTATGGAGCATCTCTTTGGTGCCAGGTGCTGGCTACATTCTCTATTGTCCTTACCTCATTTGGTCAAGACAACCTGTTAAGGCAGGTGCCACTGTCCCCATTTTACAGGCAGGAAAGCTGAGATCAGCAAGTTAAGTCTCTTGTTAGGAATGCTGTCTTATGAGGAGCAGGGACAAAGTGAATGTATCCAAAAGAGAATCCAGTGAGAAATATTCAGGCTTCAGGATATGAAGCCTGAAAAAGTCCAAGGGACAGAGTGGCTGTCTTTAAATGTTTAAAGGGCTGGGGGTGGAGAGAGTTTCATTTCAGTGTATCCCAATGCAAAGGCCACGTGGGGAAGAGAACAGCTGATCCTTGGAGACGTGGGGATCTCATTCAACACATGTTGGCCCCAAGGCCTTGGGAAGGCCAACTCCCTCAGTAAGTTCACACCACACTGGTTGGGTCCCAGGCCAGGGCTTGCCCACATCTCACCCTCTCCTACTCTAGTCTGCTGGGGCTGCTACACTAAACACCAAAGATGGAGTGTATTATAAACAACAGACGTGTATTTCTCACAATCTGGAGGCTGACAAGGGCAAGATCAAGGTGCTGGCTGAGCTGAACTCTGGCTGATCTGAGGGCTCTCTTTCTCGTTTGCAGACAGCTGCCTTCTCACTGAGGCAATGGCACCCCACTCCAGTGCTCTTGCCTGGAAAATCCCACGGACGGAGGAGCCTGGTGGGCTGCAGTCCATGGGGTCGCGAAGAGTCGGACACGACGGAGCGACTTCACTTTCACTTTTCACTTTTATGCATTGGAGAAGGAAATGGCAAACCACTCCAGTGTTCTTGCCTGGAGAATCCCAGGGATGGGGTCACACAGAGTCGGACAAGACTGAAATGACTTAGCAGCAGCAGCAGCCTTCTCACTGTGTCCTCACATACTGGAGAGAGAGAGCAAACTCTCTGGTCTTTTTTTTTTTTTTTTTGGCTGTTGTACTGCACAGCCTGTGGGATTTTAGTTCCCCAACCAGGTCCCTGGCATTGAGAGCATGGAGTCCTAACCACTGGATGCCACTGAATTCCTACCTGGTCTCTTCTTATATCTAGTGCGGGCATGAAAACACCACTCTCAAGATCAGATCTCAACCTAAGAATTTCCCAAAGCTCACCTTCCAAATACTATCACATTGGGGTTTGGGGCATCAACATACAAACTGGCAGGGGGGACCACTCAGTCCACAGCACTCCCAGGTCCTCCCTGGGTCTGGCCTTGGTTCTTCAGGGCTCTCCCTCAGCTCCAGACACCAGAACCCTATGATGTCCGCCCGCCTGTATAGCTGGGGTCACAAGAAGACCACTCCTTGGGCTATGCAGGGAGGCTAGCTCCTGCCCTCACCACTTTGACCCACTGCCAAGATGGCAGAGTAGCTGCCAACAATGAAGAAGGGCCCAAGCTGTTGCCCACAGCCTCCTGCTGACCTTGGCCAAGTCAACTACAACACAGTGACCAGAATCTCATTGGGATGATCTCCGAGGGGTCCAGGGTCAGGACCACACATCTAGGCCCAGGGATGTCTCCCGGAAGGGAGGGGGAAATGATATTTATTGAGTGGACCCCAGGAATTGCCCTGTCTCAGAGCTGGGGACACAGCAGGACACAATAAAGATAGCCCTCCCTTCCTGTAGCCCACAGCCTCCAGGGGATTCAGCAAACACAGGCTGATAGGACACACGGCAGAACCAGCTTCCTTTGGGCACTGGGAGGCTCCCCGAGGATGCCATGTGTGAACAGAGAGCTGAAGGAGGTCCACAAGGAGGGCGCTACAGGGGCTCCAAGTGGCAGCTGGCACTGTGGCTCCTTCTGCCTAACATGCCTGGGCAGTGCAGACATCTGCAGCACTCTCCCATGTGTCCATGTGTATGTGCGCACACACACACACCCATGCACACACCTCACACCCAAATACTGCTACACACACACATTCACACACTCACATGCAGCCTGGGATGATACGCTCAGATTCCAGGGAATGCCCAAGGATCTGACCCCCGCTGTTAGACAGTACCCACTCCTCAGCACTGCCCAACAACCACCCTCCCCCAGAGGCATGGCCACCCCAGTCTCTTGAGGAACACTGGCCGCAGGTGCCTGGCGCAGCCCAGTTCTGCACTTGGGTCATGCAGGATCATGCCACAGCTCTCAGAAGCCTATACCTGGGATGCAGGCTAAGCCCTGAGCCAGTCCTGAGCTGAGGCCCCAGCCTGGGGCTCCACGACAGGGACAGATGCTTCCCCAGAGCTCTAGGCTCAGCTGGCAGCCTGCAGGACTTGGGGGTAGACCACTGGGTTGTTTAGGCCACCAGAGCCTGAGAGGGAGGGAAAGGCGAGTGCAGGCAGGTACCTTGGGCACTACCCAGGACTGAAGAGGAGCAGCATCGGGTGTCTGCAGCCAGGACAGGGAAGGCAGCAACAGTCCTAGAGCCGAGCCAAGTCGGAGCCCCCTCGGTACCTGGCACTGGCCCACTGAGATGGGCACCACTGAGACAAGCACCAGCCCAGGGCCCAGTTCAGGTCTCAGAGCTTTGGTTCCCAAGCCCAGGCCAGGACCCAGAGAGTGGCCGCTCCCTCCCTCCCGGGCCTCTGGGTGCTCAGACAAAAGAATGGAAGAAAGCCCCCAGCCCCAGTCCAGGAGCAGAGCCAGGGCAAGACCTAAAGCCTCTGCCTTTGCACCGGGCAGAAAGAGCTGCATGGGAAGGAGAGAATAGGGGACAGCCTGTCAGACCCGGGCTGAGTCTACAGGGCCTCAGGCCACATCAGGGCCGGCACATGGCTGGGCTGAGCCATGAGCTCCAGCCAAGGGGACAGGGTAGGGATGATGTCCAGCCAGTGGGGCCCATGTCTCTGCCCTGACCTGGGATTTGGCCGCACCCAGGCAGAGCACAAAGACCAAAGGGTGTCACGTAGCCCGGGCAGGGGAGCAGGAGAACAGAGCAAACATCCAGAACCACTGCCTACTTAGCATACTGTGTGTCCCCACCCACACCCTCAGTGTGACTCTGCTGGGCCCCAGGCGACTGCTGCTTACCCACAGCCTCCGTCTACCAGGTGTAAGTCACCTCTCTAGACTCATCACCACAACACTAAGGTAACCTCACTTCACAGATATTAAAACTGAGGCTTGAAGAGGACAGGTGACCTTTCAAGACCACACAGCTAATTGGTCACAGAGCTGGAATCTGAACCCAGACCTGCCTGACCACTTTAAACCATAGCGAGCAAGTTATAGGCACTTTGGCCAGCCACTTGAGGCTGGATCAAGCTGTCTGGCTTCGGGCCGCCCTGTGCACTCAAAACAGCAAGGCTGTGGCAAGATTGCAACTTCGTGCAGTGAGGGTCTACAGGCTCCCAGACCCCAGCCCACACAGGGGACTCAAGGCAGCCTCCACATAAACCAAGTCATCAATCTAACTTGGTTCCCTGCTCTCCTGGGACACCCAGAAAGGCCTGGATCAACTCCAGGCCACCCCAAATGGGGCAGGGGGTGGGAAAGCCTGCCCAGTCCAGGTCAGAAAGTAGGAGGAGACCAAGAGCCCTTTGGGACCACTTGGGCTGGTACTATAACAACCACCCCAACCTGGGCGCTCAGTCCTGGGCTGGGCCTTGTAGCACACTTCCTCAACTGACCATCAGGGTGGTCATCTTTCCCATCTTTCAGTCGAGGAAACTCAGCTAACCCACCCAGAGTCAGACAGCAGAGCAGGGACAGGAATCCCAGTCTGTGCATGAGATCAACCAGACTCCTGCCCCCCGCTCGGCTTGTGGGCATCCTGTCTGTTCTCGTGCAGGGGCGTGGGAGGGCCTGGCTGAGCTGTGGCTGGGAACAGGCACAAGGCAGGCAGAGACGGAGCAGCCATGTCTGGCTGCCTCTGCTGAATCTGGCGGGGTATGAATGTAAGGGAAGCAAACTAGGAGACAGGGCCAGCCAGAGCCACATACCCAGATCTGGCTGGAGGAGGAGGTGCAGCTGGGGATGAGGACAGTCCTGGGTCCCAGCCAGCAGCCCCTGGCTTCACCCACTAGAAGCCTGCTCTGCCCAGATCGGGCCCAGGAACAGAAAGAAAAGGGCCTGCTAACCACCTTTCCAGCTACCTTGCCTATGCTTCAGGCCTAGAATGGAGAACTCTGGGTCTTCTCCCCCCAATCTGTAGCTATTAGCCAGGAAACTGGCTGCTTATAGGCTAGAAGGAAGGTCTTAAGAGGTCCCAGCTGACTGGATACTGGACATGGACCCAGCTGCCTTCCTGGGCCCCATGCCTGTCAGAGAGGCCAGGTCCCAGGGAAGGCTGTGGTCATACCCCAGCCCATGGCAAAGACAAGTCTCCACTCTGGACCAGTGCCTCAGCAAAAGAGAGAGCTGGTGCTGCGTGGGAAGGCAGGGGTGAGGAGGGCTCAGGGAGGAAGCAGGGGACATCTGTAGACAAAACGGGGCCACAGGGAGCCCTGCTGAGTCCAGAGAAAGCACAGACTTGCTTATGACCAGCTGTGGGGCCCACTACTGCTGGTGCCAACAATAGTCGGGCCCGGACACCAGTCTTCACCCCATTCCTTAGGAAGCATCGAGGCAAGTCTTTTGAGACCTGGGCCTGTCCAGGTAGACCAAGACTGGCTCTCTTCTGAGAGCTGGGCAGGGCTGGGACCTGGGCTTCCCGACTTCGTCCTACACCAAAAGGCTGCCTGGCACCTTCTGGGGCAGAGGAATAAGTAAACAAGTGGGCAAAGGGGAAGTGATGGAACCCATGGACTTGGTCCAACCAGGATCCAACACCTAAAATCCCTTTTGGGTTTTGTTTCTATGTTGTTGTTGTTGTTGATTTAACAAGTCACCAAGGAAATAGCAAGGCTGTTTGGGCATGAAGTGGCTAGTAGATATTTGTGTCACTCACCATTTCCAGCTCTCTCTCTTTCCAGGCACACAGTAGGTCTGTGTTTCCTGGATCCTTTACAATTGCTTGGAACCATATGACTAGTTTTGGTCAACAAGTTATAAGTAGAAAGACTTATGTCACATACAGGCAGAGACCCTGTAGGGCTCTCTCTCCCTCTGGCATAGCAACTAGCAATATTCAAGCCGAGTGACCATAATGAGCTCAGTTCCAAGCTGACCAATGATGGACACATACATGAAAAGGAGATGAATTTGTGTTGCATTAAGCCACTAAGACTTGGAGACTGTTTGTTACCACAGCATAACTCAGTCTACCCTGATTGATACAAAGGGAACCACAGAATAAAACCAAAGGGCAGGAACAAACAGGCACTTCCCTGGGTCATCAAGTCTAAAAAGTTTCATATCCAGGGATCGGTCTGGGTTAGAAATGCTACGGGAACCAACAGTACAGACTCATGTTCCAGTTTTTAGGTGAAAGCATTTTCCAGGAAGTGAAAAGGCCGAGTAAAGGGAGAAGATGGCTGACATAGGAGACAAAGCTAGGCGCCTTTGGACCTGGCAACTCCAAGAATCTGGAAAGAGGCTGCCTGCCTTTGCAAGATATGGCTTTGAGTTTTCAGGGGCATCCTTAGCTGTCTTCCAAGAAAAGTCTAGAGAAATGACCCCCACATACTGCTCTAGACAGGAAGACTGTCAACCAGGCATGGGAACAGTAGCAGCCTGGAAGCAGCACAAGTGTCTCATTAGGGCCCACAGCCTTTGACCCATGCGCCTGATATGGATGCCTATCTGTTCACTACAAATAGTAAGTCCATCTTCCCCACTTAGGGGCAAGGCCATGGCATAGTATCCACAGGGATACTAAAAAGGATGGTGAGGGACAGGAAAGCCTGGCATGCTGCAGTCCATGGGGTCACAAAGAGTAGGATATGACTGAGCGACTGCACAACAACAAGAACAATCCATTAGATATGAGGCTGTGGGTAAGGCAGGAGTTCAGTCTATAAAGAGAGTGTGTGTGTGTGTGTGTGTTTAGATACACAAGAGGGACCCTAGAATGAAAGACAGCTCTGAACCTAGCAGCTCAGCTGAATGAAAATGATAGCTATTCTTTTACACAGATACAGGCTTGCGAGAAATCCAGAGAGGGGACTAGTGAGAAGGGCTTAGTGAGCAGCCATCAGCACTGACAGCTGCCGCCTTCTGACCTGAAGCATCACTGGCAGGAGTAAGCTGAGGGTGTCAGTAAGCAAGACTGACCTTGGCAGGGACCCCACCACATGTTCCAGGTGAGTAGGGTGGAGGGTGGAGAGAGGAGGGGGGTTGTTAGAACCTGGCCTGGAAGAAGTGGAGGTCATGGACCTGCATGGTGGTACAGCCTTGCCGTCTGGCTATTCATAAAACAGACTCCTCTAGGCACCTTAGACGTGAGCAGCTTGCAGGCTCCAGGAAGGAAGTTGTTGTCTCATTGGAGAGCACAGGGAGGTCTACAGAGGCCTGCAAACTTCAATGTGCCACCTCCAGAGTGAGGACGATAGACAGGGAAACATGGCCATATGCTCCAAGTAAAAAGAGGATGCCACCCAGTATGCAGGAAAGCAGCCAGCCATGCAGAAGAAAGGGAAGGGTCATGAAGGGCAGTGTCTACAATAGGCATCCCCAAGGTGTACCAACATGGTAACAGAAAAAATGGCCCACAAAGACATCCACATCCTAACCCCAGAAACAGTGAATATGCTAGAAAGTGGAAGTGTTAGTCGGTTGAAAGAAAAGTGAAAGTGAAGTCACTCAGTCATGCCCGACTCTTTGCAACCCCATGGACCAGACTCCTCCATCCATGGGATTTTCCAGGCAAGAATACTGGAGTGGGTTGCCATTTCCTTCTCCAGGAGATCTTCCTGACCCAGGGATTGAACCCGGGTCACCCACATCGTAGGCAGACACTTTACCATCTAAGCCACCACCTGATAGTCGCTTAGTCGTGTCCGACCCTTTGCGCACCCCATGAACTGTAGCCCACCAGGGTGCTCTGTCCATGGAATTTCTCAGGCAACAATACTGGAGTGGGTTGCCATTTCCTTCTCCAGGGGATCTTTCCCAACCCAGGGAACAAACCCAGGTGTCCTGCATCGCAGGTGGATTCTTTACCATCTGAGGCATGGTAAAAGAGAATCCAGGTTGCAATGCAATTAAGGATGCTAATCAACTGACTTGAAGATAGAGAGAGAGGCTTGGATTATCCCCATGGGCCCAATGCCATCACAAGGGTCCTGGGAGGAGGGAGACAGAAGAATCAGAGAGGAGATCTGGGGACAGAAGTGACTCCCTGTGAGAAGGACAGTACCCACCACTGCTGGCTTCAAAGCTGAAGGAAGGGGGCCAGGAGCTAAGGAAGACAAGCAGCCTCAGGAAGCTAAAAAGGCAAGACAGTGGATTCTCTCCTAGGGTCCCCAGGAGGAATCAGTGCTGCCAACACCTTGATGTTAACCCAGTGAGACCCATGTCAGGCTTCTGATATGCAGAACTGTAGGATAATATATTTCTGTTTTTAACCAGCAAAGTTATGGTAAAATTTGCTTCTGCACCAAGAGAAAAATTATGCAGCTGAGTGGATGGAAATGATGGCAGTGGGCCTGCAAGCATCTTTAATGACACTAACATCAAACTCAGGGAGATGCTGACAGTGTCTCCCAGGCAGGGACCAATAACAGCATTTCCAGGGAGAACAGTGGGTCTGCCAGCAGGAGCTGCAAAAATACAGCCTCAACGGGACCTGAAGGGAAGTCAAGGAAGACAACAGAAGCATCAAACACAGGGAGCCCAGCCTGGCAATCGGTGATGACCTAGAGGGGTGGAAAGGTGGGGAGGGAGTCTCAAGAGGAAGGGGGTATATATGATTATGATCGATGTATGGCGGAGACCACCACAACATTGTAAAGAAATTATCCTCCAATAAAAAAATTTTTGAATAAATAAAAACAACAACAAAAGTTCAGTTAGGGAGACAGTTAGCAGCTGTCAAAGAGTGCAAGGGGCAGAGTGACCACCTAGGAATGACCAGTATAATACAGGCAAGACCATCAGATGGACACCACCAAGCTCACTGAGCTTTACTCTCATTTTATTTCATTGCTTCACTGTTGTATTCTGTGAACACCAAGCTATACTTGGGTGATTTTTACCCTGTCTTCCTAAAACACTTCCGTGCTTATTGTAACTAAAAGGAATATTGCCTCACATACATTCCTTTTTTCTTCCTTTTCCCTAAATTGTTATCTTTCCACTCTATGACAGATATATCTACAGCACAGCCAATAACTCAAGTCTTTCACTTACAGTAAAAGATAATACCGTGAACAGAGAAGACTCGTGTTCAGCCAGTTCTTTTATGCATTTATGCATTTATATAATCTTCTCCTTGAGCAGGCACTTTAAAGCAATATGAAATTTTTTTTATTTAACAAATTAGTGTCTCTTCTAGTATCTAGAAGACAAATTTTCACACTTATTGTTAATACGGACTTCGCCAACTAAATCTAAGATACCACCTTTGAGGGATTTAAATATCAATTCTGTATTATCATTTGCTAAATCCTCAACAAATGCATATTTTGTTAAAAATGATCCAGTCTTTCACATAAACTGACCAACTACTTCAAAAGGTAGCTTGCAAGAAGCCTGCACAAAATCAGCCTGAAGAAACTGCAGGTATAAATCTTAAGACCCACAAGTCAAAGTAGAGTTCCTTATTTTCTTCAATTAAATACTTAAGCATATCTCAACATAAATGCTTCCATTTTTTAAAAAATTGGTCGTTTTGGATATTTAAAAATATATGCAGGCAGTAAGAGGAATGTTTATAAAGAGTTCACATGATTTCAGAAAAAGTCACTGATATGTTAAACAAACAAAATATACAACTGAACAGAATGGGAGCTCGCGGCACTTATGAAAGTCAGTGGGTGAAAAAAGACTAGAAGGAAAGAACAGTGGTAGACTTCTGAACGATTTTGTTCTGTCTTTTGATGCTTTCCTGCACCTTCCACACATTTTACATAATGAGCATGCGTTGCCCTTTTCCTTTTTCACATTTTTAAATTAATTCATGCTCATTGTAGCACGGCATCTCTTTTATAATCAGGAAAAAGAAAGTTAAGCAAAAAGCTGAAAATGAAAAGGTCAGTTAGGGTCCGCTCTCAAGGAATTCACTAGCTTAAGCAATGATGCAGCTGAAAATACCAACAGCCTGAAGAGAAGCTAGATGCATTCACAGTTGGTCAAGGAACAGAGAGGGAATTCATGTTTACTGAACACCTACCGCAGGTCTTTTGCAGACAATTCATACATGTCTCATCTCATTTAATTCTCACTATAAACCCAGGAGGACCCCTCTCAGCAGACATGTGGACAAATTTGGAATGAGGCCAGGCCTCCCCCAATATCACACTGCACATGAGACAAGCAAGATTTGAACCCAGTTTCTTGGGCCCCAGAAACTAAGCTCTTATCCCTGCTTGGTGCTACCTCTCAGACCACAATGGGGCAGCATCACTTCAATCCCAAATCCATCCTGGGGATGGGGGAGTGGTCATGGGAGCTCATCCAGTCTATGATGAAGAATGAACCCCAGTCTGCCTTGGCCACTCCCAGCCAAGTCTTTTCCTTTCCCATCCAAGCTGTATCTACCAGCCGTGTCCTGGGACTGTGACTGTCCAAGTCCACAAGAGAGATATCCATCAACCAGGGCCAAGCCATGAGATGGACAACACCCCGCAGAGCACAGAAGGAAGGACCCAGTGCGCTGAGTACCTGCCCCACCAAGCCTCAGGCCAGGGAGACTTGCACCCAGCTCGGGCACTCCCTGAGGCTGTTGAGGGGCGCATCCCTCCCATCCCTGATAGCATCCCAGGGCTTCAAAAGGTCACGGGATAACAATGTGAATTTCTGCCCCTGCCACTTATCATCTGAAAGCATGCCAATTTTAACCAGCACATGCCCTCTGGGCAGAGAGTGGCCCAACACCACCTGGTCAGTATTCCTCTACCTGGACAACCGTCAGGCATCAGTATCCAATTCTCTAGTTCTTGTGCACACACCCTCACTCACACCCTTCCAAGACTGTGTCAGCCTGCCGTTCTTAGAGCCTTAGACACTTTTCCAGTTATAAAAACAGAGAAACTGAGACCCAGAAAAGGCCCCTGGGTGGAGCCCTGTATCTCCAGAACAAAGCCGCATTAAGGTTGGAAGGTTGAACGGCCCGTAGTTGTTTGATTTGACTTGTACTGTGTTACTCAAATTGTTTGGTTAGTTGACAAGAGTTAGAAATCAGATTTTACATTAAAGTACAGATTTGAAGCTCCTCTTTAAAAAATAAATAAATAAATCAGCACATTTATAACACCAGGAGTTTCATTCCCAAATGGTAAAATCAGCTAAGTTGTGGAACAACTTCCTTTTGACAGAGATTACCTCTCCAGACCCCACACTCCAGGTCCTTCTGGCCCTGCTGCCCAGTTCACCCATGTGTTACCTGTCAGTAACCCTGGGCAAGAGCATCATCTTCAGTCTTTGGGGACCTGTTGCTGGAGTGGGGAGGGGGGCCAACGGGCATCATTTGGAGCAAAATGAATGAATCTGGAATACTCAATACAGTAGAGGGCAAGTCAACAGAAACGAGATATATCAACAGAGAAGGTGGCAGAGCCAAACTGCCGAGAAAACACAAGTAGCATCCCCATTACACTGTGAGTTCCCTGGGGCACGTGTCTCCCAGCTGTGTCCTCAGCTCCCAAGCACAAAGGATGAATGTCCACAATGAGAAGAGTATGGGGAGTGTGCAAAGGGAGCATGAGGCACCATGAAAATCACGGCAAGTAATTGGAAAAGCCTCTGTCACCAGAGATTCTTACCCGAATTAGGGTCATTCCTGCCTACAGAGGTTCCACCTTCCCCTGGCTAGAGCCCACCACAAGAAGATGCAACGGTTGCAATGAGGGTGCAGAGAAAAGAAGTCCAAGGGCAGGGCCTGCAGCGGCAGGTACTGCAGGTAGGGCATGATCAGACAGCAAAGAAGGGTGGGTTCCACCTCATGTACCTCAGTGGACACCAGACACCTGCCAGGGCTGGGAAAACCAGCTCCCGTGATAGACAACCAGCCTCACCCCAACTCAGCCACCATCCCCAAAACACATTCAGACCCACAGGCTTTTACAACTACCCAAGGACAGCCTTGGACCTTCAGGTCCCAGATCTGGGCCTTCTCCCTCCTCTGCAAGAACAGGAGACTCCCCAAAACCTCTTTCCATCACAACATTCTGAACCCAGAACACAGCCTTCACACGGTCACCCTATCCTTGGAGAAGACTAGCAGCCAACATACAGCCTAAAGCAGGAAGAGGTCTCTGGGTCTAAGGGGTTGGGGGTAGGGACATGGGGACAGGGAAAACTTGCTTGGCGCCTCCGGCCAGTCTACCCCCTCCTTACACCCACGGTCATGTTTGATCCTCCCGGGAGGAATCCCCACACTCTGTGCCACCGCCTGTCCCCTATGTCTTCAATATCCCTGGGCAAGGGCCTCAGAGCCTAACCCATGGCTATAAGGAACTAGGAGAACCCTTGGATATAGGGGCAGATGAGAGGAAAGGGGCCCGAGGACAGGCAGATATGGGGCAGAGAGCCTTAGTCCCTGATGAGGAAGCAGACATCATGGGAGAGAAACCCAAGTCCCCGAACCCAGGCTCAAGCCAGGTGGGAGGGGAGCGAACGAGGGAGGAGGGAAACTCAGCCCGCTCTGCCTCGCTTAGCCGCGCACTTGTTACCCCGCCTGCGGGCAGAGTCTGCGGACCAAGGTGGCCCGGGCGCCGGCTAGGATTTCCCCGCAGCCTAGCCCGGCCCAACTCCGCTCCTTTCCTGGTTGAACAGCGCCCACCTCCGGCCCAGGCGGCTATGCCTCCGCCCACGGCGGGGACCGCAAGTGAGAGCGGCGGCTCCAAACCCGGAGGAGAGCGGCCGAGAAACGCGAGCCGAAGCACTGAGGGGAGCGAGATGTGGCGCGTCCCGGGATGCGCTCGGGAGAGAGGAGAGCACTGGCTTGGGCGCTAGACGCTCCTCCTCCTCGGCAGCTAAGAAGACAACGGCCCGACCGGGTCAGGGGAGGTGCACCAACACAGGTACCCGGCTCGCAGACACGCCCACCCACACTCTTAACAACAAAGACGGCCCTGAGCCACGCACGCCTGCGCGGCCAGCACCGGGCGCACACACGCGCCCACCCAGCTGGAGAGGAGCCGCACAAGCCCGCGACAGGCCCCGCAAGGAGCCCGGCTCGCCGTTCACAAGCTCTCGGCTCCAGTCCCGCGGCTCAGGGCACTCCCTGCTGCTCAGCTTTGGTGGGCCGGGGAGGGAGCGCGCACCGTGCGTGCGGTCCAACCCTTGGCAACCCAGCAAGTCTCCAGTACTGCGCCCGAGGCAGGCCCGGCCCTGTTAGACCTGGACACCGCGGCCGGCCACTCACCTTCTTGCACGGCCTGGAACGGATTGTTGGCCTCGATGACCTTGATGGAGTAGGTGATCTTCTCGCTCTGCAGGATGTCATCGTTGAGGCTCAGGTCTGATACAGCCAGCTGGAACACCCTGTCGTCCTTGGCCGCGTTCTCCTCGAAGATGGCACCTGGACGAGAAGAGGGGTCAACACCAGGCCTAGAGATGGGCTCTCCCTCCCCACCCCCACCCCCGCCTTGGCCCTCCCATCACCGCGCTGGCAAGACTGCAGGCTGCCGGGTGGTGGGAGTTCTGGGCTGGGGTTTCAGCCTGATAGGATAGTTTAGAGGTGGGCCTCCGCCCACCCACACAAAAATACACCACCCCAAATATGCCAACATAGTCCACATGAGTTACATATGCACGTGGTACACGCAGCCACCAGGTCACAGGAGTGTCTCATAACCAAGCTACCTCATATACCAATCTTGCCCCACATAATGGGCTGAGCCAAGCTGGTGTGACCTCATGCCCTGCCTAAATGGTCCCACGAGTCCTATCCCAGGAGCCAGAAAGTCCCCTTGCAGCCCCAATCCCAAAATGGAAAGATGACTTCCTTCTGCCCTGCGCACCCCCCTTCCATAGGAGCTAAGCAAACAGGTCCCCAGGGGTTTTCCTGTGCTGAGGCTTCTTTCTGCAGGGGCCATTGATGACTGGTGACAGGCAGAGGGACTACTCAATCCCGCCTGACTCCCTGGGCTCTGTCTCCTGCTTTCCATCCCTCTCCTGATAGGAGAATGTCCCTAGACCCTTTGCCTTCTAACCCAGCAGCTGAGGAGCCCAGAAGGAGCCGCTCTTTAACGGGCCTTCTAGAACCTTGAACAGCTCCTCCGGAGCAGCCTCCCGCTGGCCTTTGCGCTCTTCGCACTGCCTTGGCCGACTCTCTGCGCTTGACGCCGAGATCGGTCGAACTCGCCTGAGCCTGGCCCTGCAGCCTGGAAAACTCCGGAGTCCAACCCCCCTTGCCAGGCCCTAAGGGTCACCACAGTCCCAGAGCTTGGCCCAGTGATCCCCGAACGGGGGGCTGGGCAGGAGGAGGGAGGTCCCGTTCCATGCTACACCCAGAGCCGCAATGCTGACCGCAAGACCCAAGCCCCACCACCTCCACCCACAACTGGGAAGCAGGTCTTGTCCCGGTGCCTGCCAGGGATTGCAGCGTTCCAGGGCCAGGCCTAGTCCCTGATCACCCATCACCTGTCCCATCACCCCTGCCTTCTCACACCTGCCAACCCGCCCCCCCCCCCCCCGCCCGCCTTTCTCGGCTCGCTGGTCTTCCCCAACTTCCGGCAAGACGACTGCCGACGGGCTCCCCAAAAACAACCGCTGCCAGTCCCCCAATCCGGCCCAACTTCCTGGGATTTCTTCCCTGCTGCTACCAACTCCCACACACTCCCCGCCGGCGCGCCTCCTCCTCCTCTCCACCTCATCTTCTCTCCTCCCCGGGTTCTCTCCCTCCAACGGTCTCTTCCCGCTCCGCGCGCACGCACACACACTCCGCACACACACCGCGGCCCAGGCTTCTTCCCTGATTCCCACCGCCCAGACCATCTGCCGGCCCCTAAGAAGAAGAAACTCTGAGACTGTCCAGCTTTGGGCTGCCGTCGCCACAACCAGATACACACACACCCACACATCCACTGAGAGATACACAGACACACACCAGGGAAACAGACACTGTGTCCACTCTAACAGGCTGATAAATCGTGCACGCACCAACACAGGCTCCGATGGCCCCACACACCCCAACGCCCTCTCGCAGTGACACCAACACGGTGCCACCGGCGCACACACAGAAACACACGCTGACAACACCCACCCACCCACATTCACGCACGGTTCCGGTCGGGCCTCTTCGATCCTGCGCTACCAACTTGGCGAGACCCCGGGCCCTGCCCGCCCCCTGCCCTCGCTGCTCTGAGCTGTACCTAAGGGCTGGCCCGACCCCGTCGACCGCCACCACCCCCCCTCCCCCCGGGGACGCGGGGCTGAACCTGCGTCTAGCCCTGGGTTCCCCGCAGCCGCGGCCCTAAGTGTCGGCAGAGGCCGCGGGGCCCCGCGGGGGGATCGGAGCCCCGGGAGCAGCAGGAGCCCGCGGGAGCGCGGCGCGGCCCGTGCACAGCTCCTCCGCGGGGCGGCGCGGCCCTTCGGGGGAGCACCGCCCGCCGAGCCCCTCGGCCCAGGGAACAGCCAAGTTTGGACGCCGCGCACCCCCCGCGCCACTGGAGCCCCCGCCCAACCTCGGCCCCAAGCCCGCCGCGCTCACCGATGTGGATGATGGAGTCGGCCCGCACCGACACGCACTGGCATATCCAGGGGAGAAGCCACAGCGTCAGCGCTTCCATGTCCCCCGGGCGCGCGGCTCATCCGCCCGGGCCCGGGGCGAGGCCGAGGGCAGCGCGGAGCGGGGAGGCGCCGGTCCGGGTGCAGTCCCGGGCCGCTCCCCGGGAAAGCCGAGCCCGCCCGTGCGTCTTCCCCCGCGCGCCCGCCCCTGCGCCCTGAGCCCGCCCCAGCCCAGCCCAGCCCAGCCCGGCGCGGTCGGGCTCCCGCTCCGGCTCCGGTGGTGGCTGCGGCGGCGCTGGCAACCCGAGCCCAGGCCGGCGCGGCGGGGGCGGCCCGCGGCGGCGGCGGCGCTCCCCACGGCTCGGGAGGCTTCGGAGGCGGCGGAGGCGGCGGCGGCAGCAGCCGGGCCGGCGCGGCGGCTCCGGGCTCGCTGTGTGTCTGAGCCCGGGCGAGGAGCGAACTGCGGAGGACGCCCCCTCCCCTCCCCCTCCCCCTCGACTCTGCTCCCCCTCCCCTCCCCGCCCGCCTCCCTCCCCTCCGCCCTCCTCTGGACCACGTGACTGCGGAGCCTCTGCCTCGCCGCGCGGCGCTCTCCAGCTCGCGGCTCGGAGGGGGCGCCGGGTGCTCCGCGCTCCCAGTCGGAGTGACGCTCGGAGGCCAGCAGGACAGTGGGACCGGCCGAGGCTGCGGCGCGCAGAGACTTGGTGGCCCTGGGCCTCATGACTCCCACGTTCACCAGGGACCAGAGAATGGAGAAGGGTCGGCTCCGACTGCCCTCGGGGATCCCTGGAGCCCCCTGGCCCCGGCTGACCTCAGCCGCCGAGCGTCTTGGGCCATGATCCACGGCCCGGGCAGAGAGCCCCTCGTGGAGCCGGGCCGGGATAGCCCGGAGAGAGATCGGGCGAGGCGCTGAGCCAGTCATCGAGAGGCAAGGGGAGCCAAAGGGGACTCGCCGCGGCCGCGGGCTCGAACCTTAGCTGGCCCCACGGACCTTGGCGGGCGCCCATCCCCCTCCCTGCGGCCCGAGGCTCAGCCGGGAGTCGGGCAGGAGGCTCGGACTCTGAAGCCCAATTCATGGCCGGAAACCGGCGCATCCGTGACCGCGGCGCCTGGACGTGAGGAGCCTTTCAAGCGGCCGGCGTACTCAGACTCCGACTCTGCACGGAGCCTTTACGCGCGAGCCCGGGCGAAGAGCCCGCTCCTCGCGGCCAGCGCAGAGCGGGGCTCGCTCCACCGCTCGCGGAATGCCTCCTGCCCCGACTACCACCAGATAGAGCGTTATGCCGTTTGGGCTCCAGCCTGGGAGGGGGTGGCAAGCCTGACGCTAGCCACCCTCCCCCCGCCTCCGCCCCCAAACAAGTTCCAGACAGACTGAGCTCCACGTGGCACACCCAAGATTTCAGGGAAACAGCTGAGCCTTCACGGACCCGGCTTCGGGAGGAAGCTCGGTCTGGGCGCGCCTGGCAGAGCCTAGTGCACGGGGCCACTTCTGCGGGCCCGGGAGCGCCCATTGGGCCTGTCGTTGGCCCAGCCCCAAGGTCCCTGCCTTGCAGGGCCATGCGCAGGGCGTGAGGAATTCAGAGAGACTCCGCAACAGACCTTCCTGGAACTCCCCGCTCACAGGAGAGACAGACACCTAAATAGATAATTAAAAGATGCGGCAAGGACCCTGAATAAGCTATGTATGCAAAGGCGCATTCTGGGCTGTGACCCAGCCTGAGGGATGACTTCCTGGAGGAGGTGACAGTTTTAAAGGTTGAGCGGGGTTACCAAGGGAGAAGGAAGGGAGGCTTCCAGGCATTGAGTGCTAGTTAGCGAGCCAAGTTAAAAGAAAAAGAATTTAGTGTGTGTGTGTGTGTGTGTGTGTGTGTGTGTGTGTGTGTGTGTGTGTCCCAAGCTGCCTGCCACAGAAGTCATTGGCAGAAGTCATTTAGTTCAGAAAGGTGGGGGAGGAAGTTGTTCACGGGGGAGGGCCAAGGCAGGCTTGGAGAAAGGCAACCCTTACAATGGTTGGTGGGGCTGCAGGGGCAGCCTCCAGAAGAAGAGAAGCTGGGTTGAAGAGACAGCGAGGAACCACAGGGTCTGGCAGGGTGACTTCCAAGATGAGGAGACCATGGGCAAGAGAGGAGGAATGGCCATGCCTGCAGGACGCTGGGCTGTCCCACTGGGTGGGGTGCCCACAAGGCACTTCCTCAAGAAATCCAAGCGGGGGGTGGGGCTTGAATTGTAAGACACACCCCTCCCGGGCTCTACGAACCCCCATTCTCATTCCCTGGCTGAAAAGTTAGAGGGAGAAGGGAAACAAAGAATGGGTTTTATTATTTAACAGTTATGTTCCTATGGAGACTGTCACAACCTCAGGTGGATGGTGGTATGTTCACCCTGTCAGGGCTCAAACCTGAGGTTAAGAGCCACAGGGTCAGGGATCCCCAAATACACTTGTTTGGACCCCTGCAGTATGTTAGTAAAGTAGGCCCCAGTTGGAAGTTTTTCTTGATATTTATTATGCTAGGTAGAGGCAGCATGCTTACAGTGAGACAAGTCTCAAGACCCTCCTTCCAAATATTAAGAAGTCAACACACTCGATTTGGGGGAGATTTCATCAGCTTCTAATTTTGATGATGAGGCCCCTCTAGTTTGGGGCCTGAGGGCTGACTCAGGTTGGCCTTGCCCTGGATATGCCTCTCCTGGGTACTGCCTTCCCCTCCATTTCCCATAATGTGGGCTCCTTCACCCACAATGCTTATTTCCTATGCTCATCCTCTTATACTCCCAAGCTAAGCCAGTTTTCTGTCCCAGACTGGGATGGCCTGGATATCCTTTGACTGGCCAGGAAGGGTACTCTGCACAGGCCCCATTTCCACTAGAACTGGGGGAGCAGGCCCAGAGATTCTGGGGCCCCATGCCTGGAGGAGGGCATGGCAACCCACTCCAGTGTTCTTGTCTGGAGAACCCCCATGGACAGAGGAGCCTGGTGGGTTACAGTCTAGAGGTCGCAAAGTCGGACATGACTGAGTGACTAAGCGAGCACAGCACATGCTTATTTACCTCTAGGCAAGACTATTTTAAGCCTCTCTGTTACCTGAAGTTGGGATTACCAAGTTCCAGGGACATTTGCTTATTGAGGCTTTATAAGATTCATCAAAACCTTAATTACTTATTGATCCGGCCAGTCCAGTCCCTTTAAACCCTGTTAACCTCTGGGACTGCAAAAACTGCCTCCCCCAAATCAGGCTCCTAGGGAAGCAACACCACCTGAGGAACAAATACACTCCAACTCTAACTACCTGGCCAGAGGAGAGAGATTAGCTATCTCTGGGACATATGATACAAACCCATTTCACAGAGTGGAAAACTGAGGCTTGGCAAAAGGAGCAACTTGGCCAAAGCACCAGTTTTTTTCTGGACCCAGGACTAGTCCTCTTGGTTTGTTTCTCACTAAACAAAGACATATGCACAGAAATTAAAACTGGGTCCATAAATCCTTCATTTGCACAGAGTTCAGCCAACACAGGTGATTGCTTTTTCTAAAGAGATCTTCAGTTTTACTAATTCTAACTATACATATTTCCTGGAGAAGGGCATGGCAACCGACTCCAGTATTCTTGCCTGAAGAATCCCTATGGACTGAGGAGCCCAGCGGGCTACAGTCCAAAGAGTTGCCAAGAATCAGAGCTGACTGAGCACAACTATACTTATTTAGCCTTTACCATTTGCAGGCACTGTGCTCAACACCCTACATCTTACTAGGAGATGACAGTGTCACTTTACAGTTGGGAAAGGAAGATGCAAAGAGGTAAACCAGGCCCACCAGGAACCTCAACTGGAACACTACTGGAAGCCAGCAGTTTGCCAACAAAGCTGCAGATGATATGTCAAGACAAAGAGAATATGGTGATCTGCTAGGAAGTCATAATAGTCATTACTTAAAGCTTTGTCATTCCAGAAAGTGAACCTCTGTCATCTTGTTTCTCACTGTAGTCAATAACTGGACTAAGGAAGTACCAGCTGGAATTCTGACCCCACAGGAGTCTATTGCTCTGGCTTATTGCGTGGGGAGTTGTCTGCTCCATCTATAGCCACCACTGCTCAACCCCTGCAGAGCTGCCCACTCCCCAGTCATGTTCCTTCAAGCAAGCCCCCAGGTTAGACAAGATACTGTACCTTGAAAGACTGCCTTCCCTCCCTCACTAGCATAGAGCTCACCGGGATTTCTAAGATAATTCAGCCCAGTCCCGCATAAAGGTTACTACTGGCAGGAGAGACCAAGGACCAACCTGGGGGATTCTCTGTAGGCTTTGGACCAGAAGACCAGCTCTCTTGGGAACACAAGGAAGAGGGAAACCCAAGTCCTGGGGTCGATGCCGCCCAAATAGGGGTCAGCTGGCATCTAAGAAGGAACCAGGCTTAATGCCCTGCAGTTACAGTTCCAGGAGGGGCCCTCCCTACCCATAGGCTCCAAGGAACCTACAATCAGTCAGAATTTGAGCTCAAAAATTCCCGCTGCTACTTTCCTCTATTAACCCACTGGGTTATTCTTTAAAAAAAAAAAAAAACCACACACACATACACACTTTGTTACTTATTTTATACTTTCCCTCAGTTGCTGCTTCTGGTCTTCTGTTGTATGTTAATTGTTCATCTCTACTCTGTCTTCCTTACCTCTTCTTGCCAACCTCTTTGATCTCATTTTTACTGTTTCTCAGCTTGTATTTATTTTATTTGATCTTCTTTTATATCATTGTGTTTTTATTTTTACTCTGGTTAGCCTCTTGGGTATTTTACTTTTCAATTTCCCAGGCCAGCAATCTTTTGCATCACTCTTTCCATTATTCAAGGCATTCTATTTGTTTAGCCTTAGGTTTTTTCCCACAGTGGAGGTTGGGCGAGTGAGACTGGAGGCGCCCTCCCTGCCCTGCCTTTCAGGAGCCTCTAGGGTAGGACCCGCTAGTGTGCCCCAGCCCCCTGCCCATACCCAGCCCTCACACTCTTTCCAGGTACCCTTTCCAGGACACTGCCAATGGCACATGCAGTGCCCATGCCTGGGAACCCCATTGGGAAGTCTTTTCTTAGCCACACCCTCCAGGCTAACGTGGAGGAAGGAAGTCACACACAGCATGTCCACCCTGGTTAGGAGCACCTCATTTTTTGCAGGGCAGAGGCCCTTCTTTTTTCCCATTATATGTTCGATAAACAGGGCCCAGTTTAGAATACACAGTCTGCTTAGAACAAGATAGTTCAAAAAGTTAGCTATGTGAAAATCTGCCTCCCTCACAACAACAAGCTGGAACCTCACAGGTCTGGTCCCTGGACCCAGGCTCTCCAGATAGGACGGGTGGCAGGACCAAACACCAGCTCAGGCCCATCTAAGATCTCATGTTGATGTCTAGCACTCCCCTTGGCCCCTGGAGTCTAGCCAGTTCCCTGCTTCCCATAGGTCCCTCTGAAGAGCAGAAGAAGTAGGTGAGAGTTTACACAAAGGCACCACCAAATGCCAAACGACAGCAAGAGTGTGACCTCAAGTTGAAGCTCACTCTGCTCACCGCATAGTAGGCCAATTAACCAAGAGACAGTGTTGAGGCAAGAAATATAACTGTATTCGGAAAGACGGCAGACCAGAAAGATGGCAGAATAATGTCTCAAAATAACCAACTTCTTGGGGTCTGAATGCCAGATTCTTTTGTAGAACGGAGGTAGGGAGAGGTAAGAAGATAAAGTTTAAAAAAAAAAAAAAACTTAATCTTGCAAGTTTCTCCTGGACCAGCTAGCCTCAGGGAAAGGATGAGCTGATTTCTTCCTTCCAGGAGCCATTCACAGGTGGATCGAGTCCTGAACAAAGGCATTTGGCTAAACATTCAGGCAGAGGGGCAGGATTCCTGAGGCAGACCATTATGTATGGACAGTATCTTTCAGTGAACAAAAGCAACAGGAAGCAAAGGTTAAAGTAAAAGAAACAGGTCCAACATGGAGGTAGTTCTTCCCTGTTAAGAAGAGGAGGAGAGGCTTGGTTCCCTGGAAGACTCCTGAGCAGTCATCTCAGTCCCAGCCCTCCCAGGGCAGCCTGTGTCCCAGCCTCCTGCTAAAGCATTGATCCTCCAGGTATGAGTTCCACAGCCTGGATCCAGGGTGTTCTTCAGAGGAGATTCTGGCTTCCAGGGCTCAAGACCAGCCGCATTCCCTTCAGGCTTGAACTTGTGTGTTCCAAGTCCATTGTGCACAAGAAAATGGTTCTGCAGCTGAGTCTAAACTAAAGTTTGAAAATCTCAGCCTTGACGATCTCCCCTGAGCCCAAGGGCTGGCCCAGACCCTTCCTTCCCAAGTTGCATGCTGGGATCCCTGCTCCCCCACAATGAGGCCTGAGGAGGCTTCTCCTTTCTGCCCCTGAGCCTTGCAACTTTGCACTTGGGCGGGGTGGGGGGGGCCAGCTCCCAATTCCCCAGAAAGGATCAAGTAACAGGAAACTGAACCCTACCCTGTCTTCTTCCAAAGCAAAACTCAGGCCTCCACACCCTCATCAGCACTGCCAAGGCTCCAGGACCAGCACATGGAACATCACAGAGGCCCCTTCTGCTCCTGCCTCTGCCCGTGGCTCCTTCTGCCCCTGCCATCTGCTGCAGTGGGTCCCTGCGGTGGGCTCCACAGAGGCTGAGTTGAGCCCATGAGGTAAGGAAGACAGTGCATGTTCCAGGGAGAGAAACTAGCAATAGGAAAGCTATGGAGGCAGGAGCATGTAAAGGAACACAGAGAGAAGAGCAGCAAGGTGTGAAGGAGAAGCTGGAGGAGGGGCCAGGATGGAAGTTGCTAGAATGATCCTGGTGGGAGATGCTGAGGCCAGTCTCACTACTTTTCAGACACGTCTCAACAGAGCAGGGGCCCGAGGTGGCCCCAGGCAGTCAGAGACACATCAACCATCATGTCCTCAGTGGGCATCTCAGGGAAGCCGAGAGCCACTGACCTGCAGAGGAGTGAAGCCCTTGTCCCCCTGGCCACCAGGGTGCTCACAGGAGGCTGACCCACCCTAACTCTGCACACAACACTCTGTGACCATCCTGTGTCCTCTTCCTTCATGAGCAAACATCTGCGGGGTGTTAACAGATGGAGTAGGGCCCCGGGCTCACTGGACCTCAGACCCGGCCTAGTCCCTGTCTGTGATGGGGTACCCAAGTGTCAGCCCTCCCACTGGGCTGGAAGCTGCACAGTGGAGACCCCAGACTGTCTGTGAAGTGAATGTAAGGGGCTCGACCCATCCTACTTCCTCCCTTGCCAAGTCAGGTACTGCCCTGCTGTTCCCATCAGCCTGGGCCTCCAGCCTCTCAGAGCCAAGCCCCAACTTTCCCAAGGAGCAGGGATTGGAGAAACTGCATCTGCCTGGAGCTCTGGCTCATCTGAAAGATAACCCCCCATCTAGACCCAGGCCTCCAGCTAGATACAACCCCTAACAAATCAGATCACCCTGGTCATGGACACACTCATTTCCATGAGCAATTTTTCTTGCCTGTAAACCTCTTCTTTTATGTGGCAATGAAATGATATTGTGATTGATTTTCTCTGTCTGGGTGTCACGGCACATTTAGCACCCTGTAAACCCGACAGACGAAGGTGCTGTCTCCCAGGGATGCTTCTGAGGATTTAGCTTGGAGCGGGGACTGCCCAGTGCTCCTTCAGATAAGACAGGGAGATGGCACAGGTCCTGGGTCCATCGCTGATACACTGGGTCCCTAAATTTCTAGACATTCATTTGAAAAATAGAGGGGAAGACCCAGGAGTTTGGTGTGGGTGAACACAATAGGAGGTAGGAGAGAGAGCAGAAGACTCAAGGGGAGACCCCCCCCCAAAGAGGAAGAGAACTTGTATGCTCTAAACTTGCCAAGTGCCAGGCCTGGACACAGCAGTATCACACACAGCTCACTGCAAAGGGGCAGCAATGCCAGAAAAAGGATCAGTTGGGGATGGGGATGAGGGTCTGCTTGCCTCCCAGCTTCACTTTAACTGTCCAGAATCAGGGCAGGTTAATGACAAAGGGGGTGGAGGAAGAAGCTGCCCTAGGAGATGGGAACAGCCCTGAGAGGCCAGAGGAGAGAGGCAGAGTTCAATCACAGGGAGACCCAGTCCTCCCATTACCTGCTCTATAGTTGGTGATCAGTACAAGATCATCTGAGAATAGGGTTGTCATCCCCAATCTACAGGTGAGATCACTGAGGCTCAGCACAGCAAAATCCTTGGACAGTTAACTGATGGATAGGCTGAAAGGTGGTCCCCAAAAGATATTCAGGCCCTAATCCTCAGAATCTGTAAGTGTGACATTGTTTTATAAAAGTGTATTTTCAGATGTGATTAAATTCAGGACTCTTTGGGACAAGGAGATAGTCCTGGATTGTCTAAAAGTGAAAGTGTTAGTCATTCAGTCATGTCTAACTTCTTGCGACCCCATGGACTGTAGCCCACCAAGCTCCTCAGTCCATGGAGTTCTCCAGGCAAGAATACTGGAGTAGGTTGCCATTCCCTTCTCCAGGGAATCATCCCAATCCAGGGATCAAACCTGGGTCTCCTGCATTGCAGGTGAATTCTTTACCATCTGAGTCATGAGGGAAGCCCCCCACCTCCGTCACATGTCCTTATGAGACAGGAGCAGAGGTAGACACACAGACAGAAGGCAATGGGACCACGGAGATGTGGACTGTACTGATGCAGCCACAAGCCAAGGAATGCCAGCAGCCACCAGAAGCTGAAAGAGGCAAGGACAGATCCTCTCTGGAGGGAACATTGCCCCACTAGATTTCAGACTTCTGGCCTCTAGAATTGTGACAGTAAATATCTGTTGTGTTGAGACACCCCTGCCTGTGTGGTAATTTGACAGCAGCCACAGGGAATGAACAAATGTTGGCTGACTTTGCTCTTGGATAATAAAAAGGCAAGCACCTCAGAAGGAGAAAGACTTTGCTCCTCCTCGTCCCCTGTCTTCCTTCAGACCTGGAATGTGGACAGCAGATCCAAAAGAGAGCTGTCATCTTGTGACCTTGAAAAGCCAAGCAAGAGACTGACAGCCTCGCCCCGGGATGGCAGAGCCGCCAGATGACAGTGGTGGGCTTTGTCAGCCCTGGACACACAAGACTGTTTAGCAAGCCCTCAACTAGTGAAACTACTGCAGTCAATTTTTAAGTTGTTTGTAACACAAATTGTAACTGATAACCACCAACCTGATATAACAACTGTTGACATGATATAATTTTTACATACAAGCAGACAAAACTATCATACCTGAAATTATTTTATTTTTTACTTGTTAATTGTCTGTCTCTCCTATAGAAGAAAAGCCTCACAAGAAGGATAGTGTATCTCATTATGATTTTATGCCCTGTACCCAGAACAATGTCTGGCATGTCTAGATGTTCAATAAATGTTAGCCAAATCAATGAATTAATTAGTGAGTGAATGAACATTTTAATGTGAACCCTTCCCCTGGTCGTGAAATTATTTTCTGAAACCTAGTTTTTTTTTTACGATTTCAGTTCTCTCCCATGCACTTATCATACTTATTTTATTTAACTAGTCACTTGCTGGTGGACATTTTTTAATACTACTGTAAAAAATACTGTTACATGGATTCCAGGCTTTACGCAATTATTTTTTACAGTAAATGCCTAAAAAGGCTATGCATAATTTAAATATCTTAATATGTATTTCCAAAATTGCCTTCAAAAGCAGTTTTTAAAACCAATTAATATTTCCACAGGAAATTTATGACTGTTTTTCTCTCCACCTTCACCAACATTAGGCATTATTAATTTCTAATGTTCTTTCATTTTGGTACATGAACAGTTATGTCTCAAAGTTGTTTTAACAAGTATTTTCTGGTCACTGGGGCCACAGAGTGTTCTTTTGCCAGTTTGTAGCTCTCTGGCAGGTCTTTAAGGCCCCAGGCTCCTGTGAGGGATTGGGAGGCTGAACCTGGCATCATCTATTGAAGGCATGCGAACACAGATGGCGAAGATGGGTCCCGTGAGCCAGGGCTCAAACTTCTCCAGGAACTGTGGGGGAGGAAAGTCAAGGGCTAGACCCCTGGAGTCCCTTAGAGTCCAGGACTGGAATCGCTGAGCTGGAGCCTTCCTTTACTGGAAGCTGGGCCATTTCCTTGATTCCCTGCTAAGGACCATGGTGGGAAAAGACATGTATTCTGGTATAAGATCCAGAGCCTGTGGCAGGAAATTGGGAAGCCACATTTGGGGACAGGACTGCTCCTGGGGTCTGGCAAGGACCACTGGAAGTGAATGCCAGGCCTGGAGAGACTTAGGAGACTCTTAAGGACTTCTGAGAAGCCTAAGAGGAATTAGAGGAAGGAGAAAGGGGGAGGCATTCCGGGAAGCAGAAGCAAAGGCACTGATCAAGTTCAAGAATCAAGAATGAGGTATACTCATGCCCAGATCAGCCCCATCTTCAGGACCACAAAGCTAGCCACAGCCTGGAGCCGTACATATCCTCATGGCCATACTCCCTCAATTGGTCACAAATCCAGAAAACCACCAGGCCACCGCCCAGCCTAGCCCACCCTCAGCAAAGGCCTTCATGGAGCTTTCAAAACATCTGCCCCTTACCCTGCAACCCTGCAACACAGCACAGTATCCTCATTTCACAGTTGTTGGGACTGTGCGTCAAGTGAAGAGCATTGTCTAGTGCCACCAGGTTGCACAAGGGGCAGAGAAAGAGTCACAAACACCCCAAGGGTTGGGAGCCTCCTGAAGGAGGCCAGGTGCCCGGTCCACAGAGGAGCCCTGGGCCAGACAGAGAGAGGAGATGCAGCCAGGAACTCAGCACCAGCCTTCCCAGGCTGGACCTACAGTCCTGAGCAGAGGCAGTTATGGTGCAATGCTACCCCCTGCCGGCAGCCAGGTAATAGGCCTGGCTGCAACTGTGACGAGGCCTCCAGGAGTAATATATAGGACCTAGCTTTGGGCTATGCAAACATCTTGACCAGGGTGGGGATTGTTAGGGAAGTTGTGCTGGGTGGTAGCTAGGTCAGAAGCCAGAGAAGTCCTGATTGCAATTAAAATCACAGTGAAAGTGAAAGTCGCTCAGTCCTGTCTGACTCTTTGCGACCCCATGGACTATACAGTCCTTGTAATTCTCTAGGCCAGAATATTGAATTGGGTAGCCTTTCTCTTCTACAGGGGATCTTCCCAACCCAGGGATTGAACCCAAGTCTCCCACATTGCAGGCAGATTCTTTACCAGCTGAGACACAAGGAAAGCCCAAGAATACTGGAGTGGGTAGCCCATGCCTTCTCCAGTGAATCTTCCCAACCTAGGAATCAAACCAGGGCCTCCTGCATTGCAGGTGGATTCTTTACCAACTAAGCTATCAGGAAAGCCCCAAATCACAATAATTCCCATCATTTACTATGAGCCAGGTACTACTCTAATGTTCTACATACATTGAAGTGAAAGTCACTCAGTCGTTTCCAACTCTTTGCAACCCCATGGACTTTACAGTCCATGGAATTCTCCAGGCCAGAATACTGGAGTGGGTAGCCTTTCCCTTCTCCAGGGGATCTTCCCAACCCAGGGACTGAACCCAGGTCTTCCGCATTGCAGGCGGATTCTTTACCAACTGAGCCACAAGGGAAGTCCTCTACATACATTATTAAACTCATTTATTCCTAACCCAGTTCTTAATAGGGAAGGCACACTAATTATCCCCATTTTACAGAGGAGGAAACTGAGGTACTAGAAAGTTGTGTAACTTGCTCAACTAGGAAGTGACAGAGTGTCCCACGAGAGTACCACTTTATGCAGTTTCTAGAGCCCAACCCTTTTGTTCCAGTCACAGCAGCAGAAGAGCAGACATGTGTAGCCCTGATTATGAACCAGTCTCTGCTTGGGCGACGCGGAAAGACTGAGGCCCCTGGATTTCAGATGGGCGTAGGACTTCTTTGAGCTTTCCCAGGGAGTTTAAATGGTTAGAATCTCAGAACACTCCAGAATTTAAGGGAATGACCTGGGTCATCCTTGTCTTAGACAGCTCAAGATCCAGAGACAGAGGAGAGCCCAGTGGGCCTTTGTGAACAACACCTGTGTGCAGTGTCCGCAGGCAGCTCTGGCCCTCCTATTCTTACCCTGATGCCTGCAAAGTTTCAAGCTCCGTTCTCTCCAAACCACAGGTAACACTATGACATTCTGCTTAAGATCCTTGACTACAGCTCGGCAGCAGCAGCAAAACAAACAACTGAATTCTAAAATAGGCAAAGGATTTAAACACTCCTCCAAAGAAGACATGCAAATGGCCAATAATGTAAATAGATGCTCAACATCTTTAGTTATTAGGGAAAGGCTAATCAAAATCATGAGATACCACTTCACATCCATTAGGATCAAAATACTACCAAAAAAATAACAAGTGTTGGTGAAGATGTGAAGAAGTTTGGAGCTTTGTGTATCATTAGTGGGAATGTAAAATGATACAGCCACTATGGAAAACAGTATAGCATTTCCTCAAAAAAATTAAAAATAGCATTGCCACACATGCAATAATTAATTATGTATGGTGATGAGTGTTAACTAGACTCTTTGCTGTGATCATCTCATAATATACACAAATATCAAATCAGTATGTTGCACACCTGAAACTCATGCAATATTGTATGTCGATTATCCCAGTTTACAAAAAAACTAGCAATATATAGATTGAAAAATTATACGTGGTCTAGCAATTCCGCTCCTGGGTATATACACAAAGTAATTGAAAGCAGGCTCTCAAAGCAATATTAGTGCAAGCATGTTCACAGCATTCGCAATAACCGAAGTGTGGAAGCTACCCAAATGCCCATCAAAAGATGAACAGATAACAAAATGTGGTGTAATATATATGGAATTTAGAAAGATGGTAACGATAACCCTATATGCAAAACAGAAAAAGAGACTCAGATGTATAGAACAGACTTGTGGACTCTGGGAGAAGGCGAGGGTGGGATGTTTCAAGAGAACAGCATCGAAACATGTATATTATCTAGGGTGAAACAGATCACCAGCCCAGGTTGGGTGCATGAGACAAGTGCTCGGGCCTGGTGCACTGGGAAGACCCAGAGGGATCGGGTGGAGAGGGAGGTGGGAGGGGGGACCCGGACGGGGAATACATGTAAATCCATGGCTAATTCATTTCAATGTATGACAAAAACCACTGCAATGATGTAAAGTAATTAGCCTCCAACTAATAAAATAAATGGAAAAAAAATAAAAAATAAAAAAAAATAAAGTAAAAAGATAAAAATAAAAAAAATTAAAAAATAAAGCATACATGTATACGTATGGCTGAGTTGCTCTGCTGTGCACCCAAAATTATCACAACATTGTTAATCAGCTATACTCTGATATAAAATAAAAAAATTTTAAAAAAATGTGGTGTATATATACAATGGAATATTATTCAGCCTGATAAAGGAAGGAAATTCTCACACATCTAGAACACGGATGACTCCTGAGGACATAGCACCCTGTGAATAAACCAGTCACAAAAAGACAGCACTCTGTGACTCCACTCATCTGAGGTTCCTAGAGCAGTCAGATTCATAGGAATGGAAGGTAGCTTGGTGGTTACCAGGACCTGGGAGGGAGGGAGGATGGGGTGTCGTTGCTTAAAGGGTACAGAGTTTCAGTTAGGATAGCTTTTTAAAGTTCTAGGTAACTACAATTCTGTGATGTCTGTTTTACACAAAATTTATTCAAAAATTAATTTTGTTTAACTTTTTCCATTTAATCATGTAAAATGCTGTTTAATGTAGGGAAATATGAAACACCTAACAGAATTATCTAAGTAGTATTTCAGTCTCATATATTTAGGTAACATGGAGGTCATAAACTAAAAATCATGCCGTTTTATTTATTACCACTAATAAACACAATAACATGTTTTTTATTTATTTGTTTTATTGAAGTATATAGTTGATTTAGAATGTTGTGTTAGTTTCAAGTGTAGAGCAAAGTGATTCAATTACACACACATCTATACATTTTTTCCCATTCTTTTCCAGTATCGGTTATTACAAGATATTTAGTATAGTTCCCTATGCTATACAGTAGCTCCTTGTTTATCTATTTTACATATAGTAGTGTGTATAAGTTAATCCAAAACTCCAAATTTATCCCTCTGACCTCCCCCGCCACCAGCCCTTTTGATAACCAGCAGTTTGTTTCTATCTTTATGAGTAAAAGCAAAATGTTTTCAAAGCCCTGGAGATAGATGTTTGAACAACAGCATGAGTATACTTGTTGTTCAGTTGCTAACTTGTGTCTGACTCTTTGTGACCTCATGGACTGCAGCACGCCAGGCTTCCTTGTCCTTCACAATCTCCCAGAGTTTGCTCATACTCATGTCCATCGAGCTGGTGATGCCAACCAACCATCATATCCTCTGTTGCCCCTTTCTCATGCCCTCAATCTTCCCCAGCATCAGGGTCTTTTCCAGTGAGCCTTCACATTATGTAGTCAAAGTATTGGAGCTTCAGATTCAGCATCCATCCATCCAGTGAGCATTCAGGGTTGATTTCCTTTAGGATTGACTGGTTTGATTTCCTTGCTCTCCAAGGGACTCTCAAGAGTCTTCTCCAGCACCACAGTTCAAAAGCATCAATTCTTCGGTGCTCAGGCTTCTTTATGGTCCAACTCTTACATCCATACATGACTACTGGAAAAACCATAGCTTTGACTGTACGGACCTTTGTCAACAAAGTGATGTCTCTGCTTTTTAATACACTGTCTAGGTTTGTCAAAACTTTTCTTTCAAGGTGCAAGAGTCTTTTAATTTCATGGCTGCAGTCACCATCTGCAATGATTTTTGGAGTCCAAGAAAATAAAATTTGTGCCATTAAATTGGATACTTCAAAATGGTTAAGATGATAAATTTTGTTATGTCTATTATATCACAATTAGAGTTAACATAAAGTAGATTAAATGAAATGAATATTTTTCTGATCCCTCTGCCTGCTAAGCAAAGGTCAGACTCTTCAAGCTGCATTAAACATTGGCAGGACTGGCACCCAGTAATGCCTCCTCCCCTGAGAACTACATCACCTCTCAGGGCTGCAGCACTAACAGGGTTAGTGGGAGGGTAGGCAGGTAAGTTTCTGACAGTATTGACTTTAAGGGGGAGCCTCACCCAGGCACTGGTGGGCTTTCTCCTTCTCTAAATTCCACTTGTAAAACCGGCAGGGTAGGGCTATGGGAGCCCTGAGGGCCTCTTCTCCCAGGGTTGCCAGGGGGCAACAGAGACCTCTGGGCTCACCTGCAAGCTGGTGGTGGGAGGAGTTGCAGGGCTAAACACCTGAGGTTGCCTGGGGTCCCAGCCACCTGTCACTCCAGACTGACAACTCCCAGAACCAGGAAAAAGCCCTGGGGGAGGAACTGAGGGCTCAGGGAGAAGCAGAATCTGGGATAAAATCTGAAGGAGGAGTCATCCAGGTAAAGAGCTCGGTGGGGTCGCAGCCTGGGGCTTTTGAAGGCTGGGGAGGGGGGTCTCTTGGCAGAAAAGACAGAGGCCAGTGTGGCTGGATGGAGGGGAGCAGGCAACATGGGCTGCTGCAGGAGGAGGGGCTTAAAATCTGGCTGAGAATTGGGGCTTTTCCCCAAAGAGCTGCTGAGAGATTTCCTGTTTGTTAGCAGAGTCACAGGGACAGATTTGTCTCTTAAACCTCCCACTCTAGGATCAGAGGGAATGATAAATAAAAGTGAAGAACAGAAATGGGGACAGTGGCAGTCCGGACTAGGAGGGGGCAGGGAAATACAGAGAGAGGATGATGCATTTCGGATTCGGGATCCAGGGACAGGACGAGCTGATTGCCTGCGGAGATGAGGAGGAAAGAGGGGGCAGAGACCCAGAGTTCTGATTTGAGCAGGTGCCGCTGCTGCAAGGACATGGTGGGCAGGGGTGGAAAGAGAGCTCCAGAAGGCAGTCTGGAGCCAATTGACACCTAGACCCTTATGAGATTAGATCATCTCTGATCCACTTTCCTGATGAAGTCACTGGGAGAAGCTGCTATTCAAAGGATTTTGAGCAAGGCTGAGGATCTTCTTACTCTAGCTGACAAAATCGTCTTGCTCCTGGTGAAACTGACTCTTTTCACTGGGGTTGGGCTAGGAGAAAACATTCCAGCCAGCCTCAGTCTTGGGCAGAGGCATTCAAGGACAGGAACATAAAGGCAGCAGCAAATGAGATTGTCAAATGTCTCTGGTGATGGCAGCCCATCCTCTGCCAGCCTGTCCCTGGGCCCCTATTTGTCCAGCAGCCAGAGAAGCCAAGCCTGCCAGGCTATGTGCCCTGTGAAGGCTGCCGTCTCTCTATAGCCAGCACTGTGGTTATGAGACCCAGCCAGACTGTCTGGGTCTGTCATCCCAGCTCCAGCTCCTACTCCCTGTATGGCCTTGTTTCACCATATTCTCAGCTCCTAGACCAAGGCTAGAACCCCTCTCCTCGAGTTTACTCTGGAAATTAGAAACCGTAAAACCCTAGGAAGCTCTTGCCCGTTCCTCTCTAGGTGGGAGTCTTCTTCCGGCCTCCAGAGAGTGAGCGCTGGTGCAAACACACACATACATGCACACAGATGTGCACAGTGACACTGAATAAGGCTTATGTAATGTGATCAGAAGAGGGATAGAAAAAGGGAAGGGAAGAAGAAGAAAAGGATTGGAGGTACAACATACAGGTGCATCACTCCCACATTTTTTGAGTCCTTATCACACCTATCCTGGAGAAGAGAATGACTACCCACACTAGCATCATTGCCTGGAGAATCCCCATGGACAGAGAAGCCTGGAGGCTACAGTCCATGGGGTCGCAGAGAGTCAGACATGACTGAGCAACTAACACAACCCAACTCTACCTGAGGACATTCGTAGAACACGCTAGAATCATTCCCCCAGTGCAGGTGGGAGACAGACAGGCCTTAAGAGACACAATGCCTTATCCAGGGTGGAGATGAGGCACAAATGAGGAGATGAGTCTGGACCCCAGGTTTCTCCTTGAAGTGCACACAGACCCTCTCTGGGGACTGTGGTGAGGGCTGCGGATGTAACTATGTGAGATGTGTGTCTGCATGGAGAAGGGGCTGAGGAGTCTGCAGCCCAGAGGGCTGTGTGTAAAGGTGCTGTATGAGGAGGGGATTCCAGCAAGGGGACCCCGGGAAGTGAAGTCACTTCCTGACAACAGATTTCAACAGAACTCGGAACCCCTATAACCACGCACCCACATTCTAGTGACAGCCCCATAGCCAGCTCACTTGGCTGGAGACAGTTCATAGAGAAAGATGTTCTCCTGCTGTGTTCTGACTCCCCAGGGGTTCTGCTTCAGGAAACCCTGGAGTGAGAGATTTTTCAGATACTCTGGGAAAAAAATTAATAAATGAAAAGAAAGAAGCATCTAAGATACCTTTCCTCTATGAACTGTTCTGCCAGGTGACCAAACAGTAGATGAAGGGAAGTGTCTCTCTATAAAATTAATCCAGCTGATAAGTTAAAAAGAAATGATGTTGTTAGAATATCATTTTCACCCCCCAAATAGATCAATGACTGTCAGCATTGAACATCATCTCTGCTAACATCTCAAAAAAAGACAAACATGATACACGGCCCTTGATGAAAGAGCAGATCAATTCCTAGAGTCTCATCAAAAATCTCCATCCTGAGCCTGATCAAGCCTCTGAATACACTTGAAAATCTGCAGGAAATCTAAAAAACAGAGGGATGTGCTGAACTTCATTCTGAGAACACAGTCTGCAAAATCCTTGCTGGAAAGTTCTATAGAGGGCAAAGGCTCAGGTTTTTCCATGGCTACATTGTAAGAAAGGGATGGAGAAGGAACTTACAGACTAAAAGAGATTTCAAAGACATCAATAAAATGAGCAAGTCTCATCCAGGAGTCTAGAGAGCCCATTGGGTGGCAAAAACTATAAAGAAACTCAAGGAGGTGAATGACCATAAGAGTCAGGACAGTGAGTCTCTTTAGAAGTAGGGAGGTGGTTGAGGTTGGGAGGGGACAGAAGGAGGGTGTTCGAGGGTGGATGGAAAAGTACAATTTTTGGCCTGGATGGTAGGTTACAAGAGTGTTCTTTTTTATGGAAGTATAGTCTATTTACAATATTATACTGGTCTCAGTATTCAACATAGTGATTCAAAATTTTAGAGATTATACTCCATTTAAAGTTATTTAAAATATTAGCTATATTTCCTGCATTGTAGCTTGTTTTTAAATCTCAAAATATTTATGCTAAGTGCAAGCAGCCAGATATGCAGTAAGAGGTCATTTATATAAAATACAGTGTTATCCTAGTGGAAGAAAGCAGATTAGTGATTGCCTGGGGATGGGAGGGAGGGAGATGTGGATTACGAAGGGGCATGAGACACTTTTGTGGGTGATAGGTATGTTTTTTATGTTAATTAGGCTGATCCTTTTCTGGGTATATACATATGTCAAACTTCATTGAACTGCACACTTTATAAATATGTGCCATTTTTTTGTACCTCATTTGTACATCCATGAAACTGAATAAAGAAGCACGAAATGAATGATTACAAGCAGTGTTTCCCAGTCTTTACTGGTAGCAAGAAGCCTCTGGTGCCGTGGAAACTCCATCTTCCTGGTCCCGCTGCTGAGTCTGCCATAAAGCACCAGGTGAATTGTGCTTCTCATGATCAGAGAAGTAGGGGAAACGCTGGTATGAAGTGAGTGGTAGGGGAGAAGGACCAAACCTCATGACCAAACCATCATCAGGTGAAGCCAGCTGAAACTACCACCACCAACAAACAGCCAAGGGAAAATGAATCTTTGACTTCCTAGGATTTCACGCAAGTATGTAATGGATATCTACCATATAACAAGGATTTGTCCCTAGTCTCTCCTTGAAGGAGCTTTCTCAGCCCTCTGCATCTTATATCATTGGATTAATTGGAGAGAGCTAAGCTTAGTTTAGCTAAGGCATAAAATGGTGCCTCCCTTAGAACCCATGTGATTATAATTATCCAATCAAGATCCTGTCTCCTATATGAAAAACACAAAGAGCTGTGCTCAGCATTTCATGTTGAAGAGTATGCTGTAATAGTTTCTGTTGTGAAAGAGGTGCATTTAATGCCAGGTGAAACATGCTATAATTCTGAGATATTTATATAAAAGTACATGACTGGAAATCACTAAATGCTGTTTTTATTATGACTTGCTAAGGTCAGAGACGTCTTTTGAGACCAGAACATGGCAGTTCTTCAGATTTGAGTTTTCTGTTCTGCTTTTCATCAGTTTTCCTATTTTTTTTCCCCTAAATTTGTGGAATTCTTTGTATGTAATTGATTTTAACTGTTTGTCTTATGTTGAAAATATATTCTTCCATTTATCACTTACTGTGCTCTCATTCCTGATGTCTTTTTTGTTTCATGTTAGCTGTTCTTTATTTATTTATTTTTTGGTTAAACCTGAACTTTTTTTTTTTAGCAAGATTGAGATTATACAAAACATGCATTCAAGCTAAGCATTGAAAGCAAACTTTTAAAGATTGGCAATGGTGGAGGAATATAATTTGGAAAATCTAAAATAACCAATTAAAAAGCAAATACTATGCTTGATGAATATAACTAAGTCCTGGTTTCTGGAAAAGCAAAGTATTGGTTTTCTATTCAGAAATAGATGAACCCTGTCAAGCCAATAAAAATTAGTTTACTTTGAATAAAACAAGACATACTGTACCAAAAAAAGAATTACCAAAAAAGGCAATGAACAATTTCCTGCCTATATACTTGACATGTTAGGCTACATGAATAACTTTCTGAAAAACAAAAGTAACAAGAATTCAATGGAGAAAGGACAGAAATTCTGAACAGAACACTTTCTTGAAAGGTGACATACTCACCCAGGAATGGCCCAAGGAGATGATCTCCTTGAGCTCTTAGAAAGCTTTGCAATTATTTGACAATAGTAGCTTTACTCTAGCCCTGGCATCCAGAAAAATCCCTGCAATACCAGACCTTGTTTAAATTTAAAACATACATATAAAATTCATAACAACACACAGCTTATTTATTTTCCACATAGTAGTTTGTGGCTTTAAACCCTTTATTCCTATCCAGTCCCTCCCCTTCCCTCTCTCAGCTAGTAACAGCTAGTTTGTTCCCTATATCTGAGTCTGTTTCCATTTTATTATATACAATTGGTTGTTTTATTTTTTAGATTCCACATATAAGTGATAACATACAATGTTTGTCTTTCTCTGTCTAGCTTATTTGACTAAGCATGGTATCTTCCAGGTCCATCCGTGTGGTTACAAATAGCAAATTTTCATTTTTCATGGCTGAGTAGTATTCTCTTCTATATAAGCATATTTATTTTATTCATTCATCTGTTGCTGGACACTTAGATTGCTTCTGTGTCTTAGCTATTGTAATTAGTGCTGCTATGAAGTTTCGGGTGTATATATCTTTTCAAATTGACTTTTTGTTTTCTTTAAATATATATTCAGGAGTGAAATTGCTTGATCCTATAGTAGTTTTATGTAACTTTTTGAGAGGCCTCCATACTGGAGAGATTTCTCAGATGCTATAGACAATGGTTCAACCCTCAACCCCGATGCCTCAGGTCATCTACCGGGAGGTCACCTAAGGCAACACGAGGTGGCCCCGAGCAGGCCGGTCCAAGCCTGACCACCTCTGGGAGCCCTCTCTGGGCAGCTCCTCATCCCCTCACCTCCTGTGGGGGAAGGGGGACTGGAGGGGGGTTCCCCCTCTGGACAGGAATGGGTTGGTGAGGCCTTGGTAACAGGTGGTCCTGTCATGGTCACACCCGAGGACAGGGCTGGCAGCGGGAAAAGAGGATTCCTGAGGTGCCTGTAATCTGTGCCGGTGTGAATGCAAAGCCCCCAGGTCGCCAACTTTTTTCCGTCCTTGAGGAGGTTTGTGCAGAGGTGGGGGGTGTGTGCAGAGTGGAGATGACTGGTGGACCTGAGAACCAGCACAGACAGCCGGGCAAGGCTCTGACTGCTGGGCGCTGTGTCCACAGGGCTCCTCACAGGAAAAGGGAGGGGAGCCCGTGCATGGAGCCCCCTGCTCCCTCTCCCCGCAGGAGGCGCCCCACACCAGCCACGGAGCCCAGGGCAGGCTCAGGGTGAGAGCCTGGGAGAAGCCTCCTCACCCAGGAAGGCCTGGGCCCCAGAGCCACCCTGGCCTCTGGGCTCCCTCCTAGAGTCCCGCTCCCAAAGAACCCTGGGCCCCATCTCTTCCCCCCTGTCTTCACTGCCCAGGCCCTGCCTTGTCCAGATGCCGTCACTGTCCACATAGTTGACAGGATTCACTTCGTGTGAAGTCAAAGGTGTTTCTGCATTTTTCTACAGATTATTAACTCCATTCCCAGGTGTCCTTGTTGACCTGACAATCCTGATCCCTCCCATCCTGGGATCAGCCTCTGTGTTCTTTCCCTGGAATGGCATATTTTGATAACAATCACAGGGATGATGCAGTTAATACAGGAAGGAGCTCTCACTATTGTGCTACAAATTACCCTGAGAGTCTAATACACTGAATTGACCTCCCGCCAATTCCACTGCCGATGCCAGTAGAACTCTGCTGAAGGCACTCCTGTCCCATCTCTTACCACCAGTCCCTGAGGCTTTAGGGACTTGCCCCAAGCCTCCTGGTGTCCGTGGTGCTGCCTCTGACTCTCAGAGGAGGAGAGTCCACCCCAGGGGGGAAACGTGTCCCCAGTGAACAGACAGAGGACCCGCACGGTGTGGGGCATGTCCAGGGACGCAGGCTGGAGAAGCTGGCAGGCAACCTGGAGCCTGCCTTCCTGGCAGCCACCCCTCCTCCCTCCCCATGCTCCGGAGCACCTACAGAGCCTTGCAACTACCCAGCAAGTGCTGGACCTTCTGTTCACAAGGTGAGCACCCTGCCCCTCCTGGAACACTGGCCACCTACTAGCTGTGAGAAGTGGGAATGTCAGCCCACTGTCTGAGCCTCAGCTTGCCTCTCTGCACACTGGGGTGAAGGACAAGCCCCCTAGGGTGCCTGTAGGGACTAAGTGGGTCCTTCATGGAAAGTGCTTCTGGAGACCTGGCCCCGTGGAAAGGTCTGCCGGAGGGGCTGCAGTCATGCTAAGTTGTCATTTTCCCATGAGGGAAATGAGGGAGCCTCTGCCTCATTTGTCACTGAACTATTGACTGAACTTGACTGAACTATTTTCCCATGTGAGAGGTGAATCCCATTCGGGGTTCCCTGTCCCAAGTGAGTGACAGCAGGAATCCCTGGAGGCAGGTAGTATAGCCCAGACCACTGAGATATGTGTGATGGGGACAGCTGGGCTTATTCATTCTTCAAAAAACTAGGAAGGCCTACTAGGTGCAGGCATTTTTCTAGGAATGACCATCACTAAGGCATGAGCAGAGAGCAGTCCTACCTTCCAGGGCTTCCATGCCCCTGAGGGTCACATTGTCACACTGACCATTACATCCAGGTGTGTCCTCAGCATGGTCCATGTGACACCTTCCTGGCCTCTAGATATGAGTGCACACTGCCTTACTCTGATAAGGATGGGGGACCCCTGCACCAGCTGAAAACCCAAATGGGCTTTGATTCAAAAGGGAGGGATGCCCTTCCCCAAAGAACTGCATGGAGATGTGGGGCCTATGGATGGACAGGGGCTGACAGAGCCCTGGACTGCGCACATCACCGTGCGGGAAGAATAGGCCAGGCCTCTGACTCTTTTTCCCACCTGCCTCCCCCCAGGGCCATGTCCTCCATCCTGAGTACCTAACCACACTGTGACCCTAAGGATTCCCATCAGTCCCTGGAATTTCCCTGCATGAAGAAGCTATTAGCTTCCCTAGAGCTCAGCGTGCCTGGCTCAGACCTGGAGCACCATGCCCACCTTCTCCTGGAGCACCCGGAGCCCACTGAGGCAGAGGGTGATGGTGAGGAGGACTCTGGATGGTTGATGGAAGTCAGTGGGTAGGGGAAGGCAGGCACTGGGCCAGACAGAGCCCAGCCTCCCGAGGCTGGGGTGGGCCAGGAGCAACGAGGAGGCTCAGATCACTATTGCCCTGCACTGCAATCTGGAAGACTTCCTGGCACCTTAGATTGAGACTTCCTTGATTGGCACTGAGAAATTTCCTGTCTCTGGAAGGCACGTGGAAAAGCAGTCCTATTGATATTTTCTCTTCTTGGAGCTACCATACCAGCTGCAGAACAAGCTCTGGAAGCCCCTCGAGACCTGGAGCCCCCCTGCACCTCAACTGCCCACTACAGCTCCAGAGCCAGAGCAAGCTCAAGCCACAGCCCTCATTCAAGGTCAAGGGCCAGATCAAGAAAACACACCAGTTCCAATTCCGGAGTGAGAGGGCTTGCTCCTGCCCTTGTTCTCAGTTAGGCTGAAAGCTAGGAAAACACCTACCCAGGCTCCAGTTCTAGATCCAGACAAGATACCAGCAGCAGTGCTCATTCGGTCCTCAGAGCGAGAGTCGTCAGGGCAACCTGACCTCACACTGCCTCTGCAGCCTCAGCCAGCTTCCTCAGCAGCCTCAGTCCAGAGCTTAAGTCTCCCCAGCTCCAGAGACATCATGGCTTTGGCACCAGCTGTTGGCAGCAAAGGGTCGTCCAGCTCGTTTCTGACTCTAGAGACCACAGCAGAGCCAGTTCTTCTCTTTACTCAGGTGCCACAGCCAGCTCCTCCCCTATCATCCCTGGAGCTGCTACTAGATCAGCCAGGAGCACCTCACGTGCAGTCTTCAGGCCCCTGCCCCCATACCAGCAGCAGCCCTGGAGGCTTCCTCCCCTTCCCCTGTTATTCCATTTTTTAAATGGTTTTAAATTACATATACTACAGGGTTTATTTTATGATATAAAGTACACTTACAATTTAATTCTTTGATCATTTTATATTGTACAAGTAAGTGGTATTAAGTACATCCACAAGGTTATATAACTCCTTTTCTGTCTATTCCAGAACATTTGTATCCATGGGAAACTCTGTATATATCAGTCACTCCTCATTCCTCTCACCTTTAGCACTGAGACACCCCCAATAATCCTTAATTGTCTATGGATTTATCGATTCCTGATTTTTCGTATCAATGGTGACATATAACTTGTGGCTTGTTGTGTCTGGCCAAGTATGTATGAGGAGACTGATGAACATTTGATTTTTTTTTTTTTTGGTTAAATAAAAACGTTAAAAATTTTTTCAATTTATTTAACTAAAGTTTAAAAATTGTAAATTTGGTTGAATAAAAAGTCAGAGCCATGGCCTTGGATGTATTCCATTCAGGGGAAGTTCTGAGTGGAATTTGTGTAAGCAGAAAGGGTTTTTGTTTTTTTTTTAATTGGAGGATAATTGCTTTACAATATTGTAATGGTTTTTGCCATACATCAGAATGAATTGGCCATAAGTATACACATGTCCCCACCCTCTTGAACCCCTCTCCCACCTCCCTTCCCACCCCATCCCTATAGGTTAGTACCAGATCCTATGATCCTAAGAGAAGAAAGGTTTTATCAAAACATAGCAGGTGCTCAAGGAAGCTTCAGAAAAGTCAGAGCCTCAGGTCAGTAATCTCAGGACCGAGCACAGGCCTCACCCACCCCGAGGCTCCTGTAGCAATGATCCACTGCCCACCCCTGGTCTAGCCCCCAGAGCTGAAGGAAATTCCAAGCTCTCCCTTGAGGAGGGAAGACTGAAGCCCTCAGTTAAGCTTGGAGCAGCTGAAGCAGATGAGGGGACCAAGGGAAATGGCTGCTTGGATTGAGGGACCACCATATGGTTTAGAAGCACAGGCTCTGTGTTGGTCTGTAGGAAGTGGCCAGGAATCATCTCATCAAAGTCTCTGTACAAAACCAAATTCACCTTCAGAGAATACTGTCGCTGCCGAACCCCCAAACATCCCTTAGTCCCTGGAGTCTGTGGAAGCTTGAGATGCTGTCTGGTGAGTGAGCAGACAGGAGGGTTGTGGACGGGAATGCCCCACAGAGTTCAAGGCTGTCTGCCTTGGCAAGTAGTGACCACTGTCACCTCATGCCCATATTTCCCTAATATAGCAGAAAACCCAGAATACCACAAGCACAGGCAAGAGGAAAATGTCTTCCTTTCTTACGAATGTAAACTATTCATAGCAGTGTTAGTTACTCAGTCATGTCTGACTCTTGTCAGACTCTACAGTCCGTCGACCCCATGGACTGTAGCCTGCCAGGGTCCTCCATCCATGGGATTCTCCAGTCAAGGATACTGGAGTGGGTTGCCATTCCCTTCTCCAGAGGATCTTCCCGACCTAGGGATCAAAGCTGGGTCTTCTGCGTTGCAGGCAGCTTCTTTACTGTCTGAGCTACAGGGAAGTCCACTGACCCTCAACTGCATACCACGGTAGTCAGCCCATATCTGTCTTTCTGCCCCAGCATTTTTAGCTAGTGTCCAATCTCAAGGTTATCTGTCTCCTTGGCACAAAATGGCTGCTGGAGGACCAGCCTTGACCAGTCACCATGTCTTCATTTCTGAGGCAGGAGAAAGGGAAAATGAAAGGCAAAAAGGCCCATTCAGCTGTGTCTGCTCTAAACAGCCTCCCCAAAGTCCACACAATCATTTTGCTCACTTCCAATCTTCCTAAAGTTCATCTCTACTTTTAGCTACTTTTAGCAAAAGAGGTTAAGAACTCAAGTACTGAGTTTGGTAAATTTCTGTCCTAAATTTGACGCTTTTCTCTTCTTAAGGAAAATATAATGAAAACCACATGGTAATAGCCTGGCCTTTTTCCCTACACTAAACACCAGGATAAAGGGGGAGGAGATAGAGCGATTTCCGGGTGAATTATACATTCATTTCCCCACCACAGACCTTTTTCCTGGTGTCTCTTCATTCCCAGATATTAGAACTGTGGTTCCTCACCACATTTTGAGTGGGAAAGATTCAATTTCTAGGCAAGTGACTGGATCCACTGCATAGCTTTTTTCTGCCTGTACCCTGAAAGTAGCTCTGAGAACATCATCTCTGTTCTCTAATGAGATGGGCAGAATGGGTGGATGTGGAAACTTTGGGGCAAGTGTCCCAAAAGCTGGAACAAAATTGAATCACTGTTTTCAAGGAATACACTGATTGGACACAAACCTTTCAACATTAAGAACACTTGCACCATTACGGAGATTAGTAGAAAAATAATCCACAGCATATAAAACTCCACATGGTCAAATGTATTATTGACTTCAGGTTGATGGAAGAAAAAAATCATTTTGAAGATTTTTGATAGCTGATATTTGACTCAGGTCAGTTTACTGAGCACAAATAATGATCACTAAAGAAATATAACAAAGAGAGACATAATCAGTCATTAACATTTGATGTGAACAAAAAAAAGTCTTTTTTTTAAATTGATCCTAACTAAAATACTCTCAGTTAATTGAAAATAAACATAGATAAACTATAGTTCACTGTGCTATATTTTCAAAGCAGGATCAGGGAATTAAAATGTCTGATTGAAATTTTCCCTGTAAAACATTTTCTCAATGTTATTTTTCAAATACTGTTATAATTCTAATTACAATGTTTTTTAAGCTCAGAATAAAAAATTTTGAGGAATCAAAGTTCTCTAAGGTCAAATGACTAGGTCAGAAGAGCAGGGTTAAACTGGAGGGTGAAATTAATACAGCAAAATTGATTTTCATAATTTTAAATACACTGGATTGATGCCTATTTAAGTTGATGCTATGATTAAAATTTTGTATGTGTACTAGCTCATGCTGAATTACCAAATAACTCCCTAAATTTCAGCAGCACATCTCTCTATTTATTTACCATGTTATAGTTCACACTGGGGAGACTACACACCTTCACCTGGTCAGTCAGGAACCCAGAGTCTCCCATCCTGGATCTCCTCCATCTCTAGGACCTCATCTCCATGTGCATCCAGCAGCACAAATGTGGAGAAATGCACATGGGAGGGGATATGGGCCGGGTCTGGCCTATCGGTCTGTCTTTTGCTATGCTCGTAACGACATGGTCCTCTGGTCACAAAGGAGGCTGGGAAGTCTTCCAGAAGTGCACCCCAAAAAGGAGGATGAGTGTTCATGGACAGTTCACACTGTCAGCAACAGAAAGTAATTCATTTAGATTTATTGTGTTTTCAGATTATTTTTTTAATTTTATTTATTTTATTTTTGGCTGTGCTGTCTCTTCGTTGTTGCACATGGACTTTTCCCTAGTCATGGCGAGCAGAGGCCATTCTCCAGTTGTAATACACAGGGATCTCACTGCAGTGACATCTCTTGTTGTGGAGCATGGGCTTCAGTAGTTGCAGCTCCCGGGCTCTGGTTCAGTAGTTGAGGCGCATAAGCTTAGTTGCTCCGCAGTGTGTGGGATCATCCCGGACCAGAGATGGAACTCATGTCTCCTGCGTGGACAGGCAGATTCTTTACCACTGAGCCACCACGGAAGCCCTCAACTATTATTGTATATTTACCATATGCAAAGTGCTGTGCTGAGAGTGGCCTGAGAATTGATTGAGCAGCATTTTGGTCTGGGAGAAGCTCTAAATCCGCAGAAGGAGAGAAGACATAGAATGCAGTGCCTTGCCATCCTAGGAGAAAAGGATGACGAGGACCTCCTCTGCAAGTTCAGGGAATGAGTCTAGATTAGGCAGCTTCCTGGGGATGATAGGATTTGGACTCCATTTGCAGACATGAAAAGGTACAGTTGTGGAGGAACCTGGCTGCAGGCACTATGGAAGTGGGTCCTTTAAGTACAAGAATGCTGAAACTACCACACAATTGCACTCATCTCACACACTAGTAAAGTAATGCTCAAAATTCTCCAAGCCAGGCTTCAGCAATATGTGAACTGTGAACTTCCAGATGTTCAAGCTGGTTTTAGAAAAGGCAGAGGAACCAGACATCAAATTGTCAACATCCGCTGGATCATCGAAAAAGTAAGAGAATTCCAGAAAAATATCAATTTCTGCTTTATTGACTATGCCAAAGCCTTTGACTGTGTGGGTCACAATAAACTGGAAAATTCTGAAAGAGACGGGAATACCAGACCACCTGACCTGCCTCTTGAGAAACCTATATGTAGGTCGGGAAGCAACAGTTAGAACAGGACATGGAACAACAGACTGGTTCCAAATAAGAGAAGGAGTACGTCAAGGCTTTATATTGTCACCCTGCTTATTTAACTTATATGCAGAGTACATCATGAGAAATGCTGGGCTGGATGAAGCACAAGCTGGAATCAAGATTGACAAGAGAATTATCAATAACCTCAGATATGCAGATGACACCATCCTTATGGCAGAAAGTAAAGAACTAAAGAGCCTCTTGATGAAAGTGAAAGAGGAGAGTGAAAAAGTTGGCTTAAAGCTCAATATTCAGAAAACAAAGATCATGGCGCCCGGTCCTATCAACTCATGACAAATAGATGGGGAAACAGTGGAAACAGTGGCTGACTTTCTTTTGGGGGGCTCCAAAATCACTGCAGATGGTGACTGCAGCCATGAAATTAAAAGACACTTACTTCTTGGAAGGAAAGTTATGACCAACCTAGACAGCATATTGAAAAGCAGAGACATTACTTTGTCAACAAAGGTCCTTCTAGTCAAGGCTATGGTTCTTTCAGGAGTCATGTATGGATGTGAAAGTGGGACTATAAAGAAAGCTGACCGCTGAAGAACGGATGCTTTTGAACTGTGGTGTTGGAGAAGACTCTTGAGAGTCCCTTGGACTGCAAGAAGATCCAACCAGTCCATCCTAAAGGAGATCAGTCCTGGGTGTTCACTGGAAGGACTGATGTTGAAGCTGAAACTCCAATACTTTGGCCACATAATGTGAAGAGCTGACTCATTTGAAAAGACCCTGATGCTGGGTAAGATTGAAGGCAGGAGGAGAAGGGGACAACAGAGAATGAGATGATTGGGTGGCATCACCAACTCAATGGACATGAGTTTGGGTAAACTCCAGGAGTTGGTGATGGACAGGGAGGCCTGGTGTGCTGCAGTCCATGGGGTCCCAAACAGTTGGACATGACTGAGTGACTGAACTGAAGTACAAGAAATCGTTAGGAATATTATGCAGCCATTAAATTCATAAATTTTAAAACTTTAAATGGATGGAATAATTACTCCTATTAAGTGACTGGTAATATAAAGTAATCCCAGTTTTTAACTCTGTATAAGTTTGGATGATTTTACACAGATATGTTGAGTTACAATTTTCTAATTTTCTAAAATCTCTTATTGTTAATAAAAACAGAAAAGTGTCATTAACTTCTTTGTGTGGATATACTAGTTTCTCCTCACCAGACACACAGAACTGGAATGCAGACAAGAAAACCCAGGACATTCCCACCCTCCCACTGCAGGGCCCCTGAGACAGCTACCTCCTGTTTGCTCTCTGCTGAGGACCCAGGGTCTGGTACTCAATCAACACCCCCTGAAATAATGTACTTGGGAAGTGTCCTGTTGTCATAGTCAAGACAATGACTTCCACTAGAGGGTACGTCCAAAACTTTGAGTCTTACAGAATTAGGTTTGCTCTGACAGCTGGACTGTGAAAGTCTGTTAAGCTTGCAAGTCGGCTTCTTTGGCCGGCAAAAAGATGGAGCCCAGAAGCACTCATGCCATATCTCACAAGGCCACCAGAGGGCAGTGTGTAGCTGCTTATGACAAACACACCAATCCAATCCCAAAGTGGTCCTTTCGAAGTTAGCCTTCATCAAAACATGTTTTATAAACTTACAATATTTCTTTCAGATATATCCACTTTCTTCTTCAAACTCATTTTGAAGTGAATGAAAATCCACTATAAATAACAAATGTAAAGTTAATGAAGTTCAGTTCAATTCAGTTCAGTCGCTCAGTCGTGTCCGACTCTTTGCGACCCCAGGAATGCAGCACGCCAGGCCTCCCCGACCATCACCAACTCCCGGAGCTCACCCAAACTCATGTCCATTGAGTCGGAGATGCCGTCCAACCATCTCATCCTCTGTCGTCCCCTTCTTCTCCCGCCGTCAATCTTTCCCAGCATCAAGGTCTTTTCAAATGAGTCAGCTCTTTGCATCAGGTAGCCAAAACATCGGTCCTTCCAATAAATATTCAAGACTGATTTCCTTTAGGATGAACTGGCTGGATCTCCTTGCAGTCCAAGGGACTCTCGAGAGTCTTCTCCAACACCACAGTTTCAAAGCATCAATTCTTCGGCGCTCAGCTTTCTTTATAGTCTCTCACATCCATACATGACTACTGAAAAAACCGTAGCCTTGACTAGAAGGACCTTTGTTAACAAAGTAATGTCTCTGTTTTTCAATATGCTGTCTAGCATATGCTGGTCATAACTTTCCTTCCAAGGAGTAAGCATCTTTTAATTCCATGGCTGCAGTCACCACCTGCAGTGATTTTGGAGCCCAAAAATATAAAATCTGCCACTGTTTCCACTCTTTCCCCATCTATTTGCCATGAAGTGATGGAACCGGATGCCATGATCTTTGTTTTCTGAATATTGAGCTTTAAGCCAACTTTTTCACTCTCCTCTTTCACTTTCATCAAGAGGCTTTTTAGTTCTTCTTCACTTTCTGCCATAAGGATGGTGTCATCTGCATATCTGAGGTTATTGATATTTCTCTTGTCAATCTTGATTCCAGCTTGTGCTTCATCCAGCCCAGCATTTCTCATGATGTACTCTGCATATAAGTTAAAGAAGCAGGGTGACAATATACAGCCTTGATGTACTCCTTTTCCTATTTGGAACCAGACTGTTGTTCCATGTCCACTTAATGAAAATCCACTATAAGTAACAAATGTACGGTGACCCACTGACTGAGAATTCTCCCTTATGGCACATAAAGACATGTAAATTTATGCATCCAACCTCTTATCTCTGTGCTCTTTTGTTTCTTCTCTTCCTCCATCCATCTATAAGCATCTATCTGTCTAAAACATCTTTGACAATCTATGCATCGTATGAGATATTTTTCAATCATGTTGTCACATCTTTGTGAATTGAAGTTTTGGGTGGCAAGGGGTCTGCTCATAAGACAGTAGAAATGACCCTGACTCCCAAGGAGACAAAATGAAGGTGGGCAGTAGGTCTCAGTGGGAGTTGGTAAGGTGGGAGATCTGTTCAGGACAGCCAAAGTCAGGACCTTACTGTCTCCTGGCCCTAACTGCTATGGCTAAAACTACCAGTGCTATGTTGCATGCTGCTGCTGCTGCTAAGTCGCTTCAGTCGTGTCTGACTCTGTGCGACCCCATAGACGGCAGCCCACTAGGATCTGCCGTCCCTGGGATTCTCCAGGCAAGAATACTGGAATGGGTTGCCATTTCCTTCTCCAATGAAGGAAAGTGAAAAGTGAAAGTGAAGTCGCTCAGTCGTGTCCGACTCTGCGATCCCACGGACTGCAGCCTACCAGGCTCCTCCATCCATGGGATTTTCCAGGCAAGAGTACTGGAGTGGGGTGCCATTGCCTTCTCCGGCTATGTTGCATAGGAGTGGTAAAACCTAGCATTCTTATATATTTCTTGATTCTCAAAGGAAAACTTATCACTTTTTAACCACTGAGTGTGACAGCTCTGGGTTTTACATATATGGCATTGACTATGTCAAGGTAATTTCCTTCAAACTTGTTGAGTGTTTTTTCTCTTGAAAGGCTGTTGAATTTTTTCAGTTGCTTTTTCTGCACCAGTTGAAATGGTAGTGTTTTTTCCCTTCATTCTGTTAATGTGGTGTGTTACACCAAAGCGTTTCCCTAGGTTGAAGCATTCTTGCACTCCAGGAATAAATTCCACTTTTTACTGGCTTATAATTCTTTATTAAATGAGTACATATGAATAATTATTATATAAATAGCTGTAATGCACTCCCAACCTCAGTTCCGGCTTTCTGAACCCTGGTAGGTTGGCAGGTGATATTCAGGATACAACACTGAACCACAGAGGTTTGTGTCTTCTAATCAGCCATGATTATTATTAATAATCCATGATTATTTTACACAGTCAATGACTGTCTAGCTTAGACCTGCACTCACTCATTTCCTGCCTCCTTGTCCCTTATACTCCACTCCTTCCTTCTGGGACTCATTTACTTTTTGAAATACATCCTTCCTCCTTCTCAGCGAGAGCGTGAGAGAGGCAAGCACTGTTACTCTTTTTTATCTGAAAAGATTCTTATTTTGTTTTTATTTCTGAGTGATTGTTTAGGATGAAAAACATCTGTTTCCCTTGGTAGCTGAAGATGTCATTCCTTGTGTCCTGCCCTGAACTGTGACTGCTGACTGGTCTGCTGTTTGCTGTCACAGTCAGACTTCCCTCCTCTGTGATAAAGTCCTCAACTGTCTTTAATATTCCACAGACCATTACTGTAGGGCAAGGTTCAAATTTGTATTTATTTTTTCTGCTCAGGACTAGAATCTGCAGATCCCTGTTTTTCAAAAATTCTAAAAACTTCAAATTCTGTCCTTTCACCACTCCACCCATTTCTCATCCTAAAATCCCAAGTACATTAGACTCTCTATATATGTATTTCATGTGTCTATTTGCTCTTGCCCTCTCTTTATTGTCCATCACTGTATCTCTCTGCAATATTCTGGGTCACTAGTTCTCCCTTCAACCTTGTTTAATCTGCTATCTAATCCATCCAATAGGGTTCTAATTTCCATGGCACTGGTTTTCAGTTTTAGAAATTGTTTTTATCTCACTTTGTTTTTCTAATTTTCCTGTGTTTTTTTTTCCCATAGTATCCTAATCACTTATGGCTGTCATATGATTTTTAGGCCTTTAACCAATTCCTAGGAATTTCTTTTATAGCTTTATCAAATTATTCTAGTTCATGATGGTCTTGGGGTTCTAATCCTCCCATTTGTAGTGACCGCTGACTCTTGTTCATGGTGAGATCAAGGCACATTTTGGTGACAGTGGATCCCTGCTGGCTTTGCACACGTTCTCAGTTGTTTCAGCTGTCTACCTCTGTGTGACCCTGTGGACTGTAATTCACCAGGGTCCAAGAATACTGGAGTGGATATCCATTCCCTTCTCCAGAGAGTCTTCCCAACCCAGGGATCAAACCTGGGTCTCATGCATTACAGGCAGATTCTTTACTGTCTAAGTCATGATGGAAGCCCATATAATATATACATGGGCTGCTAAGGACATTTTGACTTATGGCCATTTTTTAAAGTGCTGTTTCAGTTTTTAATCAGAAAAGGATATTGAATTTTCTCCAATACATTTTCAGTCCTTATGGAAATGGACATATAGAATTCTCTGTAAATATTATTTCACTCCTGTTCCTCCCAATATAAAGACTCCACTTATCACCCCAGTTAAAACAAAGTGACCCCCCCTCCCCACCTCTACTCCCTTCCTCTGTTTACTAATATTGAGAGCACTTAGAATCAGACACTGGCTGCCTGAATCACAGTCTGTCTTAATCCGTTTGGGCAGCAGTAACAAACCACAGACTGGGTGGCATATAAACAACAGAAATTTATTTCTCACAGTTGTGGATGCTGGAAAGTCCAAGATAAGGTGCCTGGAGATCCCCGTCTGGTGAGGCCCACTTTCTGGCTCACGGGTTCATACTTCTGGTGTGTTCTCCCCTGTCAGAAGGGACAAGAGGACTCTCTCAGGCCTCTTTTACAAGGACACTCATCCCTCCATGACGCCTCTGCCTTCCGACCCAATCGGCTCCCAAAGGCCCACCTCCTGATACCAATCACGTCAGGGGTTAAGATGTCAGCATAGGAATGTGGGGGACATAAATATTCAGTCCACAGCACAGGCCTAGTGACTATCCCCTCAGAGGAGTCTCTTTCCTCCTCACCCAGAACCTAGATAACAGTTTCCTCATCTACTCAACCTTCTATTAGGGGCACAATTCACCAATAGACTTGGCTTTGTGTGTGTGTGTGTGTGTGTGTGTGTGTGTGTGTGTTGGGGGGGTCTATATCCCTGATCCCTACCTCCTCTCCCATCAAAAGGTAGTGAAACCCAGTCACTCACTGGCTCCATGGACAAATGGCAGGACCCCACCCTGGCAGCTGAAACCCTGGATCACAAACTTGTACCTGGTTTTCCCTTCCCCTCTTCACTCATAAAGCCTTTTCCATTCGCTCCTCTGAGCTTGGCCAGGTGATCACACATCTGGGTGTTTACAGCTCAAGGATATTTAGACTGCCTGGTCTACATCCTGTTTGGACCAGGAGCTGTCACATCTCAGCAGTTACAATCTCCCTTGTCAACAATGAGAGTATGCCCAGGCCTTGAGCAAACAGTACTCTTTTGTTGGTTTTTTTAAAATGCTTTCTGTACATAAAAAACAATTCTGGTTCCCCATTTTTTCTTTTAAAATATCCTTTTTAAAACAAAATAAATTTAAGAATTCTGAAAAGATGGCAGTATTCATGGAAGTATAATTTTTGTTGACCAGAATCCCCACATAAACATGGCTGTTGTTCAGTCATTCAGTCATGTCTGACTCTTTGCAACCCTATGGACTGCAGCATGCCAGGCTTCCCTGTCCTTCACCATCTCCTGGAGCTTGCTCAAACTCATGTCCGTCTAGTCAGTGATGCCATCCGACCATCTCATCCTCTGTCATCCCCTTCTCCTACCTTCAGTCTTTCCCATAATCAGGGTCTTTTTCAGTGAGTCAGTTCTTCACATCAGGTGGCCAAAGCACTGGAGCTTCAACTTCAGCATCAGTCCTTTCAGTGAATATTCAGGACTGATCTCCTTCAGGATGGACTGGTTGGATCTCCTTGCAGTCCAAGGGACTCCCAAGAGTCTTCTCCAACACCACAGTTCAAAAGCACCAATTCTTTGATGCTCAGCCTTCTTTGTGGTCCAACTCATACATCCATACATGACTACTGGAAAAACCATAGCTTTGACTAGACGGACTTTTGTTATCTCTGCTTTTTAATATGCTGTCTAGGTTTGCCATAGCTTTACTTCCAAGGAGCAAAAACACAGATGGAGCAATGAGATATTTAAACCAAAATCCAGAGGCAGTATTCACAAGACTGGATGACAGAGTATCCCCCTGATTCCACAAAATACAAGTGGGGGCACAAAAGCCATGACCCTCCCCAGCATCACCATGAGTGTGGGAAAGTTGAATGAAGCAGCACTGAACCTGGACACCTAAGGCCCTGCGCATGCTCAGTACAGGAGGAGAGCGAGCCCGCACAGCCCCTTTCCCAGCAGAGTCCCACGCATGCGCGGGACAGGAGCCAAATGAGGACCTTCGGCAGAGCCTAGAGCTTGTGATGTGCAGGATCCTGGCCAGGACTTGCAACTGAGCCTGGAGGGTTCTGCAAACTCCACCCTGAGTGAGGCAGAGTCTAAGGTAAGGCGTGAAAATCTCCGAATTCTCACTGAGCCTTTAGGGCTTTATTGAGACTGAACCCCACAGTAGACATGAACTATAAGGAGCGGAATCAAAATTAAGTAGGATAGGAACAGTAAAGATTAAGGACTGCAGAAGCTCCCACTCTGGGTTAGAATCTAGAGAAGCAGGAAGGGCACTGACCTGCCGCACAAAATTTCATGGGCACCAAACCACTCCATTATCAAGATAAATGAGATTTTAATGCAATAATTTTTCAAAAAGCAAAATTAATGCCAAAAACCTTGATGAGCAAAATATCAAATTTTTAGATAAAGGTAGAATTAATAACAGTTTGATGCTAAACCAATCTGGAGCCTTGAGGTAAAAGAAAAAAGAATAGTGATCCCATCTTTATTACTGTGTTTTGGTAGAGTGTTCCAGAGCCCTTGAATCTACTAAAGAACCAGCTTCAGAAACCAAAGTAACTAAAGAGACATTGCAGTAAGGATTAGTGTGTGCAGTAAATGTATAGTTATTCATAGAACTAAGATTAAATGAGGGTTAAAAAGAGATTATACTATGCAATTGATAGTGTTTTGGGTCCTTGAACTCATCAATCAACAGAAATTAGTAAGGCACCACAGAAGGAATTCAGGCAAGGCTTTACTGGGACTCGTGCTATAGGATGAAGAAGCAAAAACAAGTAACAGGTGCTCTTGTTTGCTCTTTGAGGAAGGCAGACTGATTCTCTAAATGGGGTAAGGGTGGGGTGCATCGGTGGGGCAGGCCAGAGGGCTGGCTCAGGGAGTCTGCCCACCACCTTGGCGTTGCTATGTGCAGGGACCATATGCAGTTCCCAGCTTTTGCTCCTGACACCTAAGAAGTGGCAGTTGGCTTGCAACCTTTTTGTATTTTCCTGTTCATAATTGCACATGCATGCAGTTATTTTTCTCCCTTGGAGGTTTTTTGTGTTCTGTTGCTCCAGGAGATGTTCGTTACGGTGCAAGTGCTCAAGTAGTGGGACCTGGGTCCTAGCCCCTCCTGATGTCCCGAGAATGTAGATAATTGTGCAAACAAACAATTGGAAAGGTAAAAGAGAATTGAAATGCCATACAGAAAAATTTTTGCCTATTTTCAGAAGTCACAACTAGTTCTGATATTATATTTTTCCTAGGATATCATAGGGTTGTTTTTGTTTTTGTTTTGAGGTATAGTGACATATAACATTGTTAGTTTCAGATGTACAAACATAAGGATCCAATATTTGTATATATTGTGAAATAATCACCAAAATAAGTCTCAGTAATATTGTCACCATATATAGGAATGAAAACTTTTGTGATAACCTTTAAGGTCAGAAAATCAATTTTCACCCCAGAATGAATTAACATTGAACGTTATCCCAGCTAACATCTCAACAAAACAAAACAAAACACTTGACATTATGTTCACCTCAATGAAAGTGCACTTCAATACCTAAAATTTCTAAGATACCTAAAATGCCAAAAATTTCTTCAAAATTTTTGATCCTGAGTCTGATGAAGCCTCTGAATAGAGTTGAAAATCTGCAGGAACTGTAGAATCCTAATCTACAGAGTCTAAGGGTCACACATGGGGGACAGAAACAATGAAGAAACTCAAAGAGTGTAAGGAGTATAATAATCAGGACAGTGAGTCCTTTTGGAAGTAGAGAGGCGGGTGAGGCTTGGAAGAGGCACCGGGAGGGCATTCTGGTGTGGATGGAAAAGCACAATTTCTTGGCCTGGATGGTAGTTACAAGGGTATTTTTTTTTTAAGTACAGTTGATTTACAACTCATTTCTGGTATAAAACATAGTGATTCGAAATTTTATATGTAAAGCAATTATCCTCTAATTAAAAATAAATTATTTAAAATGTTATAGATTATACTCCATTTAAAGTTATTTAAAATATTGTCTATATTCCTGGCTTGTAAAATGTATCCTTGTAGTTTATTATTTCAATCTCAAAATATGTATACTGAGAGAAAGCAGCCAGATACAGAAATGTTATTCATATGAAATATACACACTGCTGTATTGAAAATGGATAACCAACAAGGACCTACTGTATAGCACATGGAAAAATGAATACAGTTTAACCTTAGGACAAAAAAAATTTTTTTTAATGCATTGTTATTTTCAGTGGAAGAAAGGTTAGTGGTTGCCTGGGGATGGGAGGGGAGGAGGGAAGCGTGGATTACAAATGGGCATGGGGAAATTTTGGGGGGTGATGGATATGTTTATCTTAATTAGGCTGATGCTTTTCTGGGTATATACGTACATCAAACCTCATTGAATTGTACACTTTCAACACGTGCAGGCTTTTCTACCTCATTTGTATATCCATGAATCTGTGAATTAAGAAGCACAGAGTGAACAATTATGATCAGTATTTTCCAGTCTGATAGTAAGAAGCCTGGGGTGCTATGGAAAGTATATCCTCCTGGTCTCACTGCTGAGTCCTCCATGAGGCACTAGGTAAGTTGTGCTCGGGAAAGTAGGGAAATCCTGGTATGGAGTGAGTGGTAGCTGACAAAGAGCCTTCCCTCCTCTTAACCAGACCATCATCAGGTGAAGCCAAATGAAACTCCTATCAACAACAACCAGAGGAACACAACTCTGTGATATCCTGGTTTCATACAAGGACGTGATGGTTAACTAATATATAACAAGGTTTTGACATCAGTCTCTCCTTGAAGAAGCTTTCTCAGCCCCCCAGCATTTTATATCATTGGATTAATTGTGAGAAAGCTAAGCTGGTGAGTGAAATGACTCTCCATAGCATCCATATGATTCCATTTATCCAATCAAGATTCTGTCTCCTATTAAAGAAACACAAAGGATCTGTGCTTAGCATTTCATCTTGAAGAGTATTTGCTGGTTCCTGTTGTGAAACAGATATTTAATGCCAGGTAAAGCATGCTGGCATTTTTAGATATTTGTATAAAAGTAGTGGTGTGATTGGTACTCACTAAAATGCTCTTTTTATTATGACTAGGTAATGTCAGGGATGCCTTTTGAGATTTGCTGAGCATTGCAGTCCCTCAGATTAAGTTTTCTGCCATCCCTGTGTTGGGTTTTCTATTTTTCTTAATTTTTGGTATTCTTTGTATGTTATTGATTTTAACTCTTACTGTGTTATCTATGTCAAAAATATATTCTTCCACTTATCACTTACTATAACCTGGTTTATAGTGTCTTTTTTGGTGGTGTTTCTGGTGTTTTTCCCTTTATGGTAGCTGTGCTTCCCATTTTACAGTAAAAACTTTAACTACTTTTCTTTATTTAGCAAGACTGAAACTGGACAAAGAATTGAAAGTAAAGTTTTAAGTATTAGAAATGGAGGAGGAATTTAATATGGAAAACCTAAAGAGCTAAATGGAAGGCAAATGCTGTGCTTAATAGATACAACTAATAGCTACTGTTTGGAAAGGGAAGGTATTGTCTTTCTATTTGGAAATACATGAAATCTGTCAAGCAATAAGAAATTATTTTGAGTAAGATAAGAAATACTGTTCCAAAAATATATTATAAAAATAATGAACAGCTTCCTGCCCATATACCTAACATGTTAGGCTACATGAATAATTTTCTGGCCAACAAAGGTAAACAAAATTCAGTGTATCAAGAGAACAGAAACTCCAAACAGACCACTTTTGTAAAAGAATTTTTAAAGTTGGTCACATGTTCACCTAGGGATGGCCTGAGACGCTGATTCCTTGGAGCTCTCAGAAGGTTTGCAATTATTTGACAAAGGCAGCCTTATACCCTAGCCCCAGCATCCATAAAAATTCCCACAACAATACAAGGGCCTTAAGTCTAAAACATACACATGAAATTCCTAAAACACACTAATTTTATACATAGTAGTTTGTGTCTCTTAATCCTTTACCCCACCCTGTCCCCCATATCCCTCTCCCCACTACAAACAGCCAGTTTATTCTCTATATCTGTGAGTCTGTTTCTGTTTTGTCATATACTTTCATTTATTTTTTAGATTCCACATATAAATGATAACATACAGTATTTGTCTTTCTGTGGGTTCACTAAGCATAATATCCTTCAGGTTCACCCATGTTGTTCCAAGTGGCAAAATTTAATTCTTTTTTATGGCTGAATAGTATTCCCTTCTATATATAAACATATCTATTTTATCGATTCATTGTTGCTGGACACTTTAGGTTGCTGCCATATTTTGGCTAGTGTAAATAATGTGGCTGTGAACATTGGGGTGCATGTATCTTTTTGAGTTGTGTTTTCTTTGAATATATATCCAGGAGTTTAGTTTTTGGCAAATGACCAAATAGCTCCCCAGATTTCAGCAGCATGTTGCACTATATTCCCCACGTGGTAGTTCTGCCTGGGCGGTCCCACTGGGAAGACTGCCCTTCTTCATGTGATCATTCAAGAACCCAGAGTCTCCCATCCTGGGTCTCTTCTATCCCTAGGACCTCATGCCCATCTACGTCCGTCAGCAGAAGGGGCGAGAATGTGAAGAAATGCTTGTGGGAGGTGATAACGGGCCCAGTCTAGAAGAACACACATCAGCTCCTCTCCTGTTCCATTGGCAGCGACGTGGCCCTACGGCCACAAAAGAGGCTGGGAAGTCTTTCAGCTATGCTCCAAGAAGGGGAACAGATTTTCATGGACAATTAGCATTATCAGTGCTAAAGTATCATCTCCTAGGAAAAATAAAAAGGAGAGAAATCCCCTAGGGAAAGTACATAAGAAATGGACCTGGTGTGACTAACAGACCAAAAACAAAGTGGAACCAAGCAATGATGACAGACCTGGGGCTAAGTGATATGCTCTGAGTTTTTAGAAAACCACAAACAAAAACTCTGACTCTTGATTCTGCTAAGAGTCCCACCTGGAAAAGCCCCAGAGGTGAAGCTCCAATGACAGCCAATCATCACAAACTGCAGTCCAGCTGCGAGGACTTATGGTCAGGCTGCAGGGGCCATGCAGCCCTCTTACAAGTCTCCCAACTGTGTATTCTGTGGATTTTGCTTTTTAAAATGCCTCACTCCCATCACCTTCTGGGAAACTATTTTCAGTTACAGGCAAAAGATGTGTACCCGCAGACTGCAAACCTGCCAACAATAAACCAGTCTTTTGCCTCAAGACCACCTTGATGTTTTCTGAGATTTATTTCTAATTTTAGGAGGAGATCAGCAATAGTGAGTAACTCATTTAGATCTCTTTGTGTTTTCAGATCTCTACAGACTATTTGCCATATACCACTCACTGTGTGGAGAAAAGATGGAACAGACTGAGCAGCATCTTGGTCTGGGAGACGCTCTGAGGGGGCGGTTCTCCAGTTGCAGGCTCCTCATTGCGGTGACGTCTCTCGTGGTGGAGCACGGGCTCTAGGCTCTCGGGCTTCAGTAGTTGCAGCTCCCGGGCTCTGGTTCAGTAGCTGAGGTGCACAGGCTTAGTTGCTCCGCAGTGTGTGGGATCTTCCCGGACCAGGGATGGAACCCATGTCTCCTGCATGAGCAGACAGATCGTTTACCACTGAGCCACCACGGAAGCCCCCAATTATTATTTACCGTATGCAAAGTGCTGTGCTGAGAGTGGCCTGAGAATTGATTGAGCAGCATTTTGGTCTGGGAGAAGCTCTAAATCCGCAGAAGGAGAGAAGACATAGAATGCAGTGCCTTGCCATCCTAGGAGAAAAGGATGACGAGAACCTTCTCTGCAAGTTCAGGGAATGAGTCTAGCTTAGGCAGCTTCCTGGGGATGATAGGATTTGGACTCCATTTGCAGACATGAACAAGATACAGTTGTGGAGGAAGCTGGCTGCAGGCACTATAGAAGCGGGTCCTTTAAGTACAAGAGATCATAAGGAATATTATGGAGCCATTAAATTCATAAATTCTAAAACTTTAAATAGATGGGATAATTACTTGTATTAAGTGATTGGTAATATAAAGTAATCCCATTTTTTTAACTATAAATTTGGATGAATTTACACAGATATGTTACCATTTTTTAATTTTCTAAAATCTCTTATTGTAAATATAAACAGAGAAGTGTTATCAACTTCTTTAGTTGGATGAACTACTTTCTCCTCACCAGACACACACCAGCTGGGATGCAGACAAGGGAACCCAACACGTTTCTACCTTCCCACTGCAGGGCCCTGAGACTGCAGCCTCCTGTCTGTCCCCTGCTGTGGACCCAGGGTCTGACCCAGAGCCTCAATCAACCCTCCCTGAAACAATGCACTTGGGAAGTGGCCTACGTTATAGTAAAGACAGTGAGTTTCACCGGAAGGCACCCCAAACATCGAATCTTGCAGAATTTGGTTTGCTCTAACAGCAGAACTGTGAAAATGTGTAAGTTTAAAAGTTGGTTTCTTTGGGGGACAATGCAACGGAGCCCTGAATCGCTCGTGCCATATCTCACATGGCCATCAGAGGGCAGTGTGTAGCTGCTTATGACCAACACACGGCTCTATTCCAAAAGGGATCCTTTTCAAACTAGCCTTCCTCAGAACATGTTTTATAAACTTACAGGATTTCTTATATTTACTTGCTTTTCTTCTCCAGTCTCCTTTGGAAACTCGTGAAAATCCACTACAAGTAATAACTAAGTAGAGCCACTGACTGGACGTTGTTCCTTGTGATAACATTGTGGGCATTTAAAATTCTGTGTCCAGTCTTTCCTCCGCTGCCGCTAAGGTGCTCGGTTCTTCCGAGGAAGCTAAGGCCGTTTTGGGGTGAGGCCCTCACTTCATCCGGCGACTAGCACCGCGCCCGGCAGCCCCCACCTAGCACTCGCCCGCACCATGGCCTCCATCTCGGAGCTCGCTTGCATCTTCTCTGCCCTCATTCTGCACGACGATGAGGTGACGGTCACGGAGGATAAGATCGATGCCCTCATTAAAGCAGCCGGTGTAAATGTTGAGCCTTTCTGGCCAGGTTTGTTTGCAAAGGCTTTGGCCAATGTCAACATTGGGAGCCTCATCTGCAATGTGGGGGCTGGTGGACCTGCCCCAGCCACCGCTGCTGCCCCAGCTGAGAAGAAAGGAGAAGCAAAAAAAAAAAGAATAATCTGAAGAGTCTGATGATGACATGGGCTTTGGTCTTTTTGTTACTTTGTAAACAAAGTTGTAAACAAAGTTGTAAACCCCTTTAGTAACATTCAATAAAAAGCTGAGCTGTTAAAAAAAATAATAAAATTGTGCGTCCAAACCACACCCCCATCTATGTGTATAGAACATCTATTGACAAACTAATTGATGTATTAGAGATATTTTTCAATCATGTTGCTCCTCCTTTGTGATGTGAATCTTTGGGTGGCAAGTGGTCTGCTCATAAGATAGTGGGAATGTCCCTGATGCCCTAGGAGACAAAATGGAGGTCCTTTTGTTAGTAGGTCTCAGCGGGAGTTGGTAAAGGGGGAGATCTCCTGCTCAGCACAGCCAAGGTCAGGTCCACACTGTCTCCTGTTCCCAAAGCACTGAGTCTGAGGCTGCTTCCTGCCCCCTTCCCCTCACCCCCGCCAGGAACTTTGCTAAAATCCTGTATATTCTGAAGGAGCATCAGGGCCAGAATCATGAACAATGGTTATAATAATTTGGGGAGAGAGATAAAGTTATGTATTTTCAGTTCTTTGAGTTAAAATTTATTAACAGTATTTGCAGAGGTCCAGCCTCATTACTCTCAACGTGGATGTTATGTTCCCCCAGCGCATTTTGTGGACCATTCTGTCTTTCCCCAGTTGAATTATCTGCCACTCTCGTCAAAAATCATTGACCACATACATGAAGGCTTGTTTCTGGGTTCTGAATTCTATTCCACTGAGCGATAATTCTGTCTTTATGCCAGTACCAAAGTATTTTGATATTGTAGCTGTGTGACGTTTTGAAACCAGGAAGTGTGCGTCCTCCCAACATAGTTTTTCTTGCTTAAAATTATTTGACTATCTGGGGGTCTATTAGGTGTAAAGTATCTTAGGATAGGCTTTTTGATTTAGGATGGAGTTTTGAAGGGATTGCATCAAATTATAAATTACAATGGGTAGTATTGAGATCTTAGCAGTAAATTGTCTAAACCATGAAAATGAGATTGATCTCATATAATCTCTTAACAAGTTTGGCAAGTTTGTTTTGTAGTCTTCACCTCCTTGGTTAAGTTAATTACTGAGTAGTTTATTCTTTCTGACATATTTGTAAATAAAATTGTCTTAATTTCCTTTTCAAGTTTATCATATTTGTATACAGAAATGCAAATGATATCCAGTGTTGACTTTCATATTATTTGCTGAATTATTATTTATGACATTATTTTGTGGCATCCTTAGGATTTCTAAATAGGAATGTCATGTGTGAAGAGAGATAATTCTACTACTTTTAAAATTTGAATGTAAGTGATTTATTCATTGATTCTGTTATTGATGTGTTTCCTAACTGCAGTGGCTAAAACTACCACTTTTATGTTGCTTAAAAGTGGTAAAACCCAGCATGCTTACATGTTTCCTGATCTCAAAAGAAAAGTTTTCAGTCTTTCACCACTGACTGTGAAGTTGACTGTGCATATTATATACATGGCATTAATTACGTTGTGGTGATTACCTTCAGACCTAATGTGTTGAGTGTTCTTTTTTTAATCATGAAAGTATTCTTGAATTTCTTCAATTGCTTTCTCAGCATTAATTGTGGCGATCCTGATTTTTTTTTCCTTCATTCCATTAATGTGATGTATTACACCAATGCATTTTCCTAAGTTGATGCATCCTCTCATTCCAGGAATAAATTTCACTATTCATTATTCTAATTCTTATTATATAAATAGATTCAAGTGATTAATGTCTAAATAAATATATGTGCACTCCTAGCCTCAGCTCAGGCTGTCTAAACCCTGGTATGTTGGCAGGCAGTTGCCAGGATTCAACACTGAATCACAGAGGTTAATGTCTAATTCCTGATTGCTGTTTTACACAGTCAATGACTGTCTGACTTAAACCAGCATTCACCCATTTCATGCCTCTGTGTCTCTCACGCTCCCTTCCTTCCTTCTGGGATTCATTCACTTCTTCCTTAAATACATCCTTCCTCACTTTCAGTGAGAGCCTGAGAAATACAAACTCTCATAATCTTTTTTATCTGAAAAAATTCATATTATACTTTTATTCTTGAATGAGAGTTTAGAATAAAATCTACACAGACATTTTTGTGATGTTTACCTTAGCATCTGAAGATGTCATTCCTTGTGTCCTGCCCTGAATTGTGACTGCCAGCTGATCTGCTATTTGCTTTTACTGTCGTCTGACTTCCCTCCTCTGTAATAAAGTCCTCAATTGTCTTTAATTGATTTAATTGACTGTCTTCAATTAAATCAGGAAAGGAGTACGTCAAGGCTGTACATTGTCACTCTGCTTTTTTAATTTATATGCAGAGTACATCATGCAAAATGCCAGACTGGATGAAGCACAAGCTGGAATCAAGATTGTCAGGAGAAATATCAATAACCTCAGATATGCAGATGACACCACCCTTATGTGGACACCACCACACCTTATGGCAGAAAGTGAAGAAAAACTAAAGAGCCTCTTGATGAAAGTGAAAGAGGAGAGTGAAAAAGTTGGCTTAAAGCTCAACATTCAGAAAACTAAGATCATGGCATCTGGTCCCATCACTTCAGGGCAAATAGATGAGGAAACAGTAGCAGACTTTATTTTTGGGGGCTCCAAAATCACTGCAGATGGTGACTGCAGCCATGAAATTAAAAGACACTTACTCCTTGGAAAGAAAGCTATGACCAACCTAGACAGCATATTAAAAAGAAGAGACATTACTTGGCCAACAAAGGTCCGTCTAGTCAAGGCTATGGTTTTTCCAGTAGTCATGTATGGATGTGAGAGTTGGACTATAAAGAAGGCTGAGTGCCAAAGAATTGATGCTTTTGAACTGTGGTGTTGGAGAAGACTCTTGAGAGTCCCTTGGACTACAAGGAGATCCAACCAGTCCATCCTAAAGGAGATCAGTCCTGAGTGTTCATTAGAAGCACTGATGCTGAAGCTGAAACTCCAATATTTTGGCCACCTGATGCCAAGAGCTGACTCATTTGAAAAGACCCTGATGCTGGGGAAGATTGAGGGCAGGAGGAGAAGGGGACGACAGAGGATGAGATGGTTGGATGGCATCACTGACTCGATGGACATGAGTTTGAGCAAACTCCAGGAGTTGGTGATGGACAGAGAAGCCTGACGCACTGCAATCCACGGAGTAGCAAAGAGTCGGATACGACTGAGCAACTGAACTGAACTATCTTCTACAGTCCCTTACTATAGGGCAAGGCTCAAATTTATTTTTATGTTTCCTGCACAAGACTGGGATCTGCAGACTCATGTTTTCAGAAATTCTAAAAATATAAAATCTGTTCCTTCACCAGTCCTCCCCTTTCTCATCCTTCAATCCCACTTGCATTAGACTCTCTCTGTGTATATGTGTGTGTGTGTGTGTGTGTGTGTGTATTTCATGTGTCTCATTGCCCTCGCCCTCTTTATCTTCTATCACTTTGTATCTCTGCAGTATCCTAGGTCACTAATTTTGTCTTCAACCCTGGTAAGCTGCTATCTGATCCATCCAATAGAGCTCTAATTTCTCTGGCACTTTTTGTTTGTTTTAGAAGTTATTTTTATCTTGTTTTATTTTTCTAAATTTCCTTTTATTTTTTCATAGTATCTTATTCAGTTATGGTACCAATATAATCTTTTAGGTCTTTAACCAATATACATGAGTTTTTTTTTTTTTATAGTTTTATCAACTGTTCTATTTCATGAAGTTCTTGGGGTTCTAATCCTCCCATTTATAGGATCTCCTGATTCTTGTTCATGGTGAGATCAGGGCACATTTTTTTTGATAGTGGATCCTTGCTAGCTTTAGAATATATATATGTGTGTGTGTGTGTGTGTGTGTGTGTGTGTGTGTGTGTGGTCATGTTCAGGACATTTCTACTTATTGGCATTTTTGTAAAGTGTTATTTTGGTTTTTAATCAGGAAAGGATATTAAATTTTCTCCAATGGATTTTCAGACCCTATGGAGATGAACATATATAATTTTTCTTAAATATCATTTCCTTCATTTTCCTCCCAACACAGAGACTTCACTTATCACCCCGGTTAAAACAAAACATCCCTCACTGTCCACCTCAACCCCCTTCCTCTGTTTACTAATATCAATAGCACTTAGAATCAGACACTGGCTGCCTGAATCACAGGCTGTCTTATTCTGTTTGGGCAGCAGTAACAAACCACAGACTGGGTGGCATATAAACAACAGAAATTTATTTCTCACAGTTGTAGATGCTGGAAAGTCCAAGATAAGGTGCCTGGAGATCCCCGTCTGGTGAGGCCCACTTTCTGGCTCATACCAGGTTCATACTTCTGATGTATTCTCCCCTGTCAGAAGGGACAAGAGGACTATCTCAGGCCTCTTTTACAAGGACACTCATCCCTCCATGACGCCTCTGCCTTCCGACCCAATCGCCTCCCAAAGGCCCACCTCCTAATACCAATCACGTCAGGGGTTAAGATGTCAGCATAGGAATGTGGGGGACATAAATATTCAGTCCACAGCACAGGCCTAGTGACTATCCCCTCAGAGGAGTCTCTTTCCTCCTCACCCAGAACCTAGATAACAGTTTCCTCATCTACTCAACCCTCTATTAGGGGCACAATCCACCAGTAGACTTGGCTTTATATATGTATGTTAGGGGGAGGGGTGTCTCTCCCCTCCCCTTCCTGATCTTTGCCTCCTCTTCCATCAAAAAGCAGTGAAGCTCAGTCACTCACTCTGTTCCATGGACAAATGGCAGGACCCTCACCCTGGCAGCTGAAACCCTGGATCACAAACTTGCACCTGGTTTTCCCTTCCCCTCTTCACTCCCAGGGCCTTTTCCATCCTCTCTTCTGAGTTTGGCCAGGCCATCACACATCTGAGTGTTTGTAGCACAAGGGTGTTTAGACTGCCTGGTCTACATCCTGTGGGGACCAAGAGCTGTCACCTCCCTAACAGTTACAATCTCCATTGCTAGCAAAGACAACATACCTAGACCTTGAGCCAACAGTATTCTTTTGTGGTTTTTAATGTATTTTTGAAATGTTTTCTGTACACACACACACAAAAAAAAAATTTATGGTTTTCCATTGTTTTCTTTTAAAATATTCTTATTAAAATAAAATAAATTCTGGAAAGATGGCAGTGTTCATGGAAGTATAGCATTTGTCACCCAGAATCTCCACATAAACACAGATGGATCAATCAGATATTAAAACCAAAACCCATGGGCAGTATTCACAAGCCTAGATGACAAGGTATTCCCCTGTGACCACAAAATACCAGCGGGTGGACAACAGCCATGACCCTGCCCAGCATCACCAGGAGCGGGGGGCACCTGGAAGAAAGCAAGAGCGGACGCCTGAGAGGCCTGCGCATGCTCAGTACAGGAGTGGCGGGAGCCGGCACTGTGTTCTTCCTCCGACGGCCTGAGGCATGCGCCGCGCAGGAACTAAACGACCCACAGCAGAGCCTGGAACTTGTGCGGTGCGGGAGCCTGGCCAGGACCTGCTGCTGAGCAGGAGCGGGACTCGGCCAACTCCACACTGAGTGAAGCGGAGTCTAAGGTAAGGCATAAAAGTCTTTGAATTTTCACACTGCATGCTAAGTAGCTTCAATCGTGTCCAACTCTTTGCGACCCCTTGGACCATAGCCATCCAGGGTTCTCTGTCCTTGGGATTCTCCAGGCAAGAATACTGGAGTGGGTTGCCATGCGCTTCTCCAGGGGATCTTCCCAACACAGGGATCAAACCCGTGTCTCTCAGTCTCCTGCATTGGCAGGCGGGCTCTTTACCACTAGTACTACCTGGCAAGCCAGGTGCCAGAAATCCATTGGGACTGGGTTCCTACAAGGGACATCAGCTCTAAGAAGTGGAATCAAAATTAAGTAGGATAGGAGCAGTAAAGATAAAGCACAGCAAAACTCCTACTCAGGGCTAGAAGTGGGAGAGACAGGAAAGGCACTGGCAGCCTGCACAGAATTTTAGGGACACCAAACAACTCAGATATCAAGATAAATGAGATTTTAATGTAACAACTTTTCAAAAAAAAAAAAACAACAAATTTAATGCTCAAAATCCTTGATAAGTCACATATCAAACTTTTAGATAAATTAGTCTGAGGCTGAACCATCCTGGAGCCTTGAGGCAGAAAGAGAAATCTGTAATACTGATCCCTGTCTTTATTACAGAAGAGTGTTCCAGAGCCCTCCTTGAGGAATCTAGGAAAGAACCAGCTTCAGAAACCAAAATAACTAAAGAGACATTGCAGTAAGGATTAGTGTGTGCAGTAAACATATAGGTATTTGTAAAATTAAGATTGAATGAGAGTCAAAAGAGATTATAACTGATAAGATTCGGGTCCCTGGACTTGTTAATCAACAGAAATTGATAAGATGCCACAGGAGGAATGCAGAGGAGGCTTTATTGGGATTTTAGTTTGCTGCAGCACAAGGGAGCGAATACAAGTAACATGTGCCCTTGCTCACTCTGGCAGGAGGGTGGGCTGGTTCCTTAACTGGGATAAGGGTGGGGGCGGATCGTTGACTCAGGCCACAGGTCTGGCTCCGGGAGTCTGCCCACCGCCTTGGTGGTGCTGTGTGCAGGGATCATGTGCAGTTCCCTGCTTCTGCTCCTGACACCTCAGAAGTGGCAGTTGGTCTGGGGCCTTTTGTATCTTGTTCCTAATTGCATATCAGTGCAACTATTTTCAGTCTCTTAGAGGTTTTTTTGTGTTGTGTTGCTCCAGAAGATGTTTGTCCAGATGCAAGTGCTTAGGTTGAGGGTCCATGTACCAGCATTTCATAATGACTTCATGTTCAGAGAATGTAAACATGGCACAAAGGAAAAATGAGTGAGGGAGGAAAGAATTGAAATAGCATGCAAAAAGTGTTCACTGTTTTCAGAAGCCACAACTAGTTCTGATATATTTTTCCTAGGATATCACAATGGGTTTTTTTGAGGTAAGTTGACTTCTAACATGATTAGTTTCAGATGTGCAACATAATATTTTGTTATTTGCATATATTGTGAAATAATCACCACAGTAAATCTAGATGAGATCTGTCACCATGTGTGGGAATGAAAACTTTTCTCTTGTGAGAACTTTTAAGGTCTCTTAGCAACTTTCAAATATGCAACATAGTATTATTGACTATAGTCACCATACTGTGTCTTAACATCCCCCTGATTTATTTATATTAAAACTATGTTAGTACCTTTTTGCCTTCACTCATTTTGCCATTTCACCTTCTGCCTCTGGCAACACCACTCTGTTCTCTGTATCTCTGTGCTTCGTTTTTGTTGTTGTTGGGGTGTTTTTTTTTTTTTTTTTTTGGAGGGGGGAGGGATATTGTTTTATTTTTAAGATTTCACGTATAAGTGAGATCATGCAGTATTTACCTTTCTCTGAGTTATTTAACTTAGCATAATGCCCTCAGGGTCCTTCCACGTTGTCACATGGTGTGAGTTCATTCTTTCATTTGGCTGAGTAATATTTGATTGTATACCTATATCAAAATTTCTTTATCCATTCATCTCTTATTAGACACTTGGATTGGTTCCATAGCTTGGTTATTGTAAATAATGGTGCAGTGAGCATAGGTGTGCATATATCTTTTCTAAGTTAATGTTTTCCTTTTCTTCAGATAAATACCAGAAGTAGAATTGCTATGTCTTGTGGTAGTTCTGTTTTTAATTTTCTGGGTAAACTCCATACTGTTTTCCATAGTGACTGCACCAATTTACATTCCCATCAACAGTGCACAAGGGTTTCCTTGTCTCAAAACATTCTTTCCAACACTTGTGATTTGTTGTCCTTTTTGATAATAACCTTTCTGATAGGTGTGAATTGGTATCTCATTATGGCTTTGATTAGCATTTCCCAGATGATTAGTGATGTTGAGCATGCTTTCATGTACCTATTGACCATATGGATATCTTCTTCATAAAAATGTTTATTCAGACCCTCTGCCCATTTTTTAATCAGAGTGTTCATTTGTTTGTATGCTATTGAGTTGTATGAGTTCTTTATATGTTTGGTATATTAGCCACTTATCAGATACATGATTTGCAAATATTTTCTCCCATTCCAAGGGGGCCTTTTTGTATTATTGATTGTTTCCTTTGCTATGCAGAAACTTTGTAGTTTGATATAGTCGCACTTGTTTATTTTTGCTTTTGTTTCCTTTCATTTTGGAGTAAGACCCAAAAAATCACCACCAAGACTGAGGTCAATGGGCTTACTATCTGTTTTTTTTCTAGGACTTTTATAGTTTTAGGTCTTACATTCAAAACTTTAATCCATTTTGAGTTAGCTCTTGTGTATGGTGTAAGACAGTGGTCCAGCTTCATTCTTTTACATGCGGATGTCCAGTTTCCCCATTACCACTTCCTGAAGACACTGTCCTTTCCCCATGCTGTATTCTTCACTGTTTGTCATAAATTAACTGACCATATATGCATGAATTTATTTATAGGCTGTCTGTTCCATTCACCAGTGTGTTTGTTTTTATGACAATATCATACTGTTTTCATATTTACAGTTTTGTAATATAGTTTGAAATTAGGAAGTGCCTCCCTATTTATCCTTCTTGCTCAAGATTGCTTTGGCTGTTGAGTGTCTTTTGTGTTTCCATACCAATTTTAGGATTGTTTGTTCTATTTCTGTGAAAAATACCATTGGAATTTTGATAAGGATTGCATTCAGTCTGTAAATTGCTTTGGGTAGCTTGGATATTTTACCTAATTCTTCCAATTTATGAGGATGGAATATCTTCCCATTTAGTCCTGTCTTCAATTTCTTCATCGATGTTGGCTTTTTTTTGGGGGGTGGGGGGGTTGTATAGCTTTACTTATTTATTTTTTAATTGAAGGATAATTGCTTCAATTGACAGAATTTTGTTGTTTTCTGTCAAACCTCAACATGAGTCAGCTATAGGTATACATAGATCCCCTCCCTTTTGAACCTCCCTCCCATCTTACCCCTCTAGTTTGATACAGAGACCCTGTTTGAGTTTCCTGAGACATACAGCAAATCATCAGTGTTTTTAATGGCATTATAGATATTGTTAATCTGAATTTATGTGTGCATCAGTAGAGAGGAAAAAAATGACCGATTGGGTATTCTATTTCAGTTATTCCCTGTGTCCTTGAGAACACAGTGTGGAAGAAAGGAGATACAGATGTCACAGAAGAGATAAAGTAAAAATCTTACAGTTCTCAATTTGAATTGGATGTATCTTTATAAACTATTAGAGTGTTTTATCCTATATGTAATATCTAGCTCTCCCCACTGAAAAGACCTAGAAACAATAGCCAAACTAGAAGCAAGGAGCATCCCTAACATTTCAGTGTTCAGTATTTAATATTCAGTATTATTTCCCACTAAAGGAAACCAAGGCTTCTTGGCAAAATTACTGATTCTAGTCCTGGGCAGGAAATATACCAGGTGAACTTAAAACATCTGGCTAAACCAGATATCAAAAAGCATTCAAACCATTAGGGTCAGTTCAGAATGACTTAAGAGTAAGTAACATGAAGAGGTTCCAACTGGTGAAAGATGGGACAGTTTGAATATCAATATATGTAATAACTGTAATGTATTAAAATCCATCAAATATGTTTTAATCCTTGACTTTATCATTTTTAATTAATTTATCATCTTTGAAGGATGACAGGGTAGCAATTCATTCTCTTGATAATGGGTAAAGGAAAAGTAGGAAACATCTATCCTGCCCTTCCTCTATAAGCTGTTCTACCAGGTGACCAAATAATAGATGAAGAGAAGTATGTCTTTATAAAATTAATCCAGGTGATAAATGAAAAAATGATGTAATTAGACTATCATCATTTTTCACCCCAGGTGGATTAATGAATGTAAGTATTGGACATCATCTCTGGTAGTATCTCAAAAAAAAAAAAAAAGGCACCTTGAAATATGTGCCCCTCGATAAAAGAGCACATCAATACCTAGAGTGTCATCAAAAATCTTGATTCTGAGCTTGATCAAGCCTCTGAATACACTTGAAAAGTTGCAGGAAACATAGAGAACAGAGGGATGTGTTGAACTGCATCCTAGAATACAGTCTGTAAAATCATACTGAAAAGTTCTGTAGGGGGAAGGGCTCAGGTTTTTCCATGGATACGGTGTAAAGAAAGAGAAAGGGTTGGAGGAGGAACCTACAGACTAAAAGAGATTTAAAAGACATCAACAAAATGGGCAAGTCTAAGCTATAGGTCTGGAGAGCATGATTTGGTGATTAAAAACTATAAACTCAAGGAAAATAATGAGTATAAAAATCAGGATGGAGAATATTTTTGGAAATAGGGAGGTAGTTGGTACAGGGAGGGTGTTCTGGGGTGGGTGGAAAAGTACAGTTTCTTGGTCTGGGTGATAGTTACAAGGGTGTTCTTTTTTACTGAGATATGTGCTCAGAATTTCATCTTGAAGGTTTGCTGGTTTCTCTTGTCAAAGAGATGCATATAATGCCAGGTAAAGCATGCTACAAATTTTTAATATTTATACAGAAGTACTTGTGTGATTGGAACTCACTAAAATGCTCCTTTTCTTATGAGTTGGTAAGGTCAAGGATATCTTTTGTGAGCTTTGCAGTTCCTCAGGTGTGAGTTTTTGTTATCCCTTTGTCGGTTTTTCTATTTTATTCCTTAATTTGTGGTATTCTTTGTATGTTATTGATTTTAGCTCTTTGTTTTATTTATGTTGAAAATATATTCTTCCACCTGTCTCTCACTATTGCCTAGTTTCTGGTGTCTTTTTTCTTTTAGGGCAGCTGTGCTTCATTTTTTCTTTTTTTAGTAAAAACTTGCACTTTTTCTTTATTTAGTAAGATTGAAATTACATAAAGCATGCATTCAACCTAGGAGTTGAAGACAAAAATTTAAACACTTAGGGAAGAGGAATTTAATATGGAAAACCTAAAACAACCTTGCTCCTTGGAAGAAAAGTTATGGCCAACTTAAACAGCATACTAAAAAGCAGAGACATTTCTTTGTCAACAAAGGTCTGCCTCGTCAAAGCTATGGTTTTTCCAGAAGTTACGTATGGATGTGAGAATTGGGCTATAAAGAAAACTGAACACCGAAGAATTGATACTTTTGAACTGTGGTGTTGGAGAAGACTCTTGAGAGTCCCTTGGACAGCAAGGAGATCCAACTAGTCCATCCTAAAGGAAATCAGTCCTGAATATTCATTGGAAGGACTGATGCTGAAGCTGAAGTACTTTGGCCACCTGATGTGAAGAACTGACTTATTTGAAAAGACCCTGATCCTGGGTAAGATTGAAGGCAGGAGGAGAAGGGGATGACAGAGAATGAGATGGTTGGATGGCATCACCAACTCAGAGGATGAGATGGTTAGATGGCATCACCAACTCAATGGACATGAGTTTGAGTAAATTCTGGGAGTTGGCGATGGACAGGGAGGCCTGGCGTGCTGCAGTCCATGGGGTTGCAAAGAGTTGGACACAATTGAGCGACTGAGCTGAACTGAAAACAACCTTTCCAACTGAAAGCAGTTGGAAAGCACACATTATGCTTGATGGATACAACTAAATCCTGGTTTTTGGAAAAGGAAAGTAATGTTTCTGTTTGGAAATAGATGAACCCTGTCAAGTCAATTAAAAAAAATAGTTTATTAGGAGTAAGACAAATACTGTACAAAAAAGTAATCATAAATAAGATAATGAACAACTTGATACCTATGTCATTGACATGACACATTAGGCTTCATGAATGAAAGAGAAAGTCACTCTTTGCAACCCCATGGACTTATAGAGTCTGTGATTTTCTCCAGGGCAGAATACTAGACTGGGTAGCCTTTCCCTTCTGCAGGGGATCTTCCCAACCCAGGGATCAAACCCAGGCCTCTGGCATTGCAGGCAGATTCTTTACCAGCTGAGCCACAAGGGAAGCCCAGGCTTCATGAATAATTTTCTGGAAAACAAAAGTTACTAAAATTGAAAAAGAACTGAAACTTTGAACAGACCACTTTCTTAAAAGAATGTTAAAAGTCAGCCTTAGATTCTCTTAAAGATGACCTGAAAACCATTTCCTTTAAGCTGTTGGAAAGTTTGCAGTTATTTTACAAATGTAGCTTTACCCTAGCCCCAGCATTCATTAAAAAACCCCATGACAAAACTGGGGTCTTGATTAAGTGTAAAACATATTTGTAAAAATTCCTGACAAGACATAGTTTATATTATACATAGCAGTTTGTGTCTCTCAATCTTTTTTCCCCACCTTGTCCCTCCATCCTCTTCCTACTGGTAACAACTAGTTTGTTCTCTACATCTGTGATTCTGTTTCTCTTTATTATATAAATTCGTTTGTTTCATTTTTTAGATTCCACATACAGTATTTGTCTTGCTCTGACTTATTTTACTAAGCATATCTCCCAGATCTGTCCATCTTCTTGCAAATGGCAAAATTTCAATCTTTTTCATGGTTGAGTAGTGCTGTGTGTGTGTGTGTGTGTGTGTGTGTGTGTGTGTGTGTGTGTGTGTGTCTCAGACAGTAAAGAATCTGTCTGCAATGCAGGAAACCCGGGTTCAATCCCTGGGTGGGAAAGAGCCCCTGGAGAAAGTATGGCTACCTATTCCAGTATTCTTGCCTAGAGAATCCCATGGACAGAGGAGCCTGGTGGGCTACTGTCCATGAGGTCGCAAAGAGTCAGACATGACTGAGCAACTAACACACACACACATATGTATAATACACACATACATACACACATATGTAGTTTACATATATATTTTATTTATTTATCTGTTGCTGGACACTTAAATTGCCTCCATAGCTTGGCTATTGTAAATAATGCTGCTATGAACATTGGAGTGCATATATCTTTTCAAGTTGATGTTTTTGTATTCTACAAGAGTTTCTTTTTCCCCATATCTTCAAGAACATTTGTCATTTGTTGTCTTTTTGATAATAATCATTCTTGCAGGTGGGAGGTAATATCTCATTGTGGTTTTGATTTGCGTTTCTTTGATATATTGTTGAGCATCTTTTCACGTGCCTATTGGCCATCTGTGTGTCTCTTTGGGAAGATATCTATTCACGTCTTATGCATATTTTTAATCAGGTTGTTGGGGTTCTTGATGTTGACTTGTATGAGCTGTTTATGTATTTTGGATATTAACCCCTTATCGATCATATTGTTTGCAAATATTTTCTCCAGTTCAGTAGTTTGTCTTTGTGTTTTGTAGGTGGTTTCCTTGGCTGTGCAAAAGCTTTTAAGTTTAAGTCGCTCCCATTTGTTTATTTTGTGTTGTACTTCCTTCCTCTTAGGAGAGAAATTATTTTAAAATTGCTACAATTTATGTCAAATTTATGTGTTCTGTTTGCTTTCTTCTAGAAGTTTTATGGTTTCTGGCCTAACAATTAGGTCTTTAATTCACTTTGAGTTTATTTTTTTATATAGTGTGAGAAAATGTTTTAATCATTCTTTTGCATGTAGCTGTCCAGTTTTTCCCAGCACATTTATGAAGAGCCCTCTCTTTTCCCCATTGTATATTCTTGCCTCTTTTGTTGCAGATTAACTGACCATTTATTTATGGGTTTTATTCCTGAGGACACTCTGTTCTTTTTCCATTGATCTATTTGTCTGTTTTTGTGCCAGCATCACACTGGTTTGATTACTGTAGTTTTGTTGTATAAAGTCCAGGAGCATGATACCTCCATATTGTTGTTTTCTCTTAAGGTTGCTTTGGCTAGTTGGAGTCTTTGTTTCCGTACAAATTTTAGAAATATTTGTTCTAGTTCTCTGAAAAATGCTGTTGGTGTTTTGACGTGGATTGGATAGAACCTGTAGTTTGCCTTGGTAGAATGGTCGTTGTAATAATATTAATCCTTCCAATCCATGAACGCAGTATATCTCTCCATCTTTTGATATGATCTTCAGTTTCTTTCATCAGTGTCTTATTCTTTTTGATGTGATAGCAACTGTGATTGTTTTCTTAATTTCTGTTTCTGATAGTTCTTAGTGTATAGAAATGTGACAGATTTGTGTATGTTAATTTTGTATCTTGCAACTTTACTGAATTGATTGATGAGCTGTAGTTTTTTGATGATGGCTTTATGATTTTCTATGTATGGTATCATACCATCTGTGAACAGTAACAGATTTACTTCTTCCTTTCCATTTTGGATTCCTTTTATTTTTTTGTTTTGTTTTGTTTTTTGTCTGACTGCTGTGGCTAGGATTTCCAATACTGTGTTGAATAATAGTGGCAAGAGTGAGCATCCTTGTCTTGTTCCTGATCTTAGAGGAAACGCTTTCAGCTTTTAACTGTTGAATACAGTATTAGCTTGGGCTTATCATATGTGGCCTTTATTGTGTTTAGGTATGTTCCCTTTATACTTACTTTCTGGAGAATTTTTATCATAAATGTATTTTGAATTTTGCCAGAAGTTTTTTCTGCATCTATTGAATTGAACATATGATTTTAATTCTTCAGTTTGTTAATGTAGTATATATCACATTGACTTGAAAATACTGAACCATACAAGGTTATTCTTTTTGTAATAATTCACTAAGCTTCACATTTATTTTTGTGTCATTTTCTATATATTGGATATTTGATACAGACTAAGAACTTCTAACTCTGTCACCCGAGGATATGCCCACAGAAGCCAAGTCTGTCAGGTAGAAAAAAAGGGGGCTCTAGGGACTTCTAGTTAAGGCAAGGTTGGGAAATGGCTACCGTGCTGGAAACTCACTGCAGGGTGTGCTGTAATCAAGGAAAGGACTGTATTTCTTGGACCTGACCCCTGCGGAGCCCAGAGGCCTCTCCAGTCCAACCCAGAAGTGGAGGGGAGACATGGAGGAGGGCTTTGGAGATCTGAGCCCCACAGTTGGTTGGCAAGCCCCGGGGTCACACCAGCAGGCCTTGGCGCGTGGCCCTGAGCAATCGGAGAACTGGCCCGGCCTGCAGCCCGACGCAAAGGGGTAGAGGCCTGCAGTCCCCTGAGCCCCAGGCAACAGTCTGGACCTGGGAGGAGGCGGCCCATTCCGCGTGGCTTGTCCCAGGGGCTCCTTGTGGCCGACTCCCGTTTCTCTCTGGGCGTCCCCCTGCAGTTGCCCACATTGCGGACTTCCCCAGTGCCCCGCTCACGTGGACCCCAGCCTGACTTGGGCTCTGGAGCTGTTTGCCCTGGTTTGGGGTCAGCCTCGCCACCCACCAAATCACACCTTCCAGGCCCAGAAGGAGTTGACCCCGGGCAGTCAATCCAGAGATGACGGGCTTCCCTAGGGACTTCGGGGAGTGAGCGAGGCGGATTGGCCCTCCATCCCTTCTCTGAAGGCTGGGAGTGGGCTTGAATCGGGGCACCAGCCGCCTCCTAAGGCGCGCCCTGGTGGCCAGGAAGAGGTTCCCAGAGGCGGTGCCTATGCCAGGACGTGTCACCCCACACACCTACTTACCACAGTGGTGACGCCCGCAAATCCTGGCCCCGCGCCCGCTGGGCCTGGCATGCTGGCGAGAGCCCAGGGAGAGGTGACAAGGACAGGCAGACGCAGGAGCCTAAGGCGGCCCTGAGAGCCCGCCTGTATCAGATTCCTCTCCAGGTGGTCCTTGGGCAGCGTACTCCCCCTGGGGCCTCCAGTGCCGCCGCTGGGTGATGGGAGCTAAGTGGAGCGAACTTCCACCTGGTTGGGCTCAGGGATGAGGTTTCCTCCACCATCCGCTCAGAGGTGCAGGCAGGGACTGGAGCCTGGATTTGGAGTCCGCCAAGGGCGATCTCCCACCCTCCTTACTGCGACTTGTCAGCTTAGAGCGGGCCTTGGGGGCCGAAGGTTGAGTCAGCCTGCTCGGCAGCCCTCAGAAGTTCCAGTACTGGGCCTGCGGATGAGAGGGGAGGACACACCGGTATCTGAAGTAAGAACAGAGGAAGCAAGGGCTGGAGCAGGGGATGAAAACAAACCATGGGGGTCCTTGAATGCCGTGGGGGGGTGTTCAGACTCCAGAGGGGATGGGGAGCCATGGCCAGTTGGCGGGTGGGAGCGGGGGAAGTTTCAGAGCTAGGTTGCACACTGATGTGTCTGGAAGCTGGGGAAGATAGTTTACCTAAGGGTGACCCTAAAGACTGGTTTGGCACCAGCACAAGAGCCCTAGGGGGACATATATTTCTAAACAAAACCACATTAGGGTCCAGTGAGGAACTTGACAGGCAGATTCTGAAATTTATCTGGAAAAGCAAAGGCCTAAGGAGAGTAAGTAGCCAAGACATAGGGAGGAGGAGGATGCTTTACCAGGATAAATAGTTAAGCTACTGTAATAACAGGTGGCGCTAGTGGTAAAGAACCCACTTGCCAGTGCAGGAGATGTAAGGGATGGGGGTTTAATCCCTGGGTCACGAAGATCCCCTGGAGGAGGGCACGGCAATCCATTTCAGTGTTCTTGCCTGGAGAATCCCATAGACGGAGGAGCCTGCTAGGCTGCAGTCCACAAGGTCGGACATGACTGAGCTACTTCACTTTCACTTTCAGTGGAGCAGAATAGAAAGCCTAGAAAGCTTCAGAATAATATGAAACCTTGATATATGACAAAGGTGATGATTAAAACTATTAGTTCCCATTGGCTGCTGCAACAAATTAGCAAAGGCTATGTGGCTTAAAGCAACACAGATAGATTATCACATAGCTCCAGAGGTCAGAATTCTAAAGTGTGTCCACGGGGTTTTGTTCCTTTTAGAAGTTCTAGATAAGAATGTGCTGTTAAACTCCTCCAGCTCAACTCCAGAAAAATAAATGACCCAATCAAAAAATGGGCCAAAGAACTCAACAGACATTTCTCCAAGGAAGACATACAGATGGCTAACAAACACATGAAAAGATGCTCAACATCACTCGTTATCAGAGAAATGCAAATCAAAACCACAATGAGGTACCATTATACGCCAGTCAGGATGGCTGCTATCCAAAAGTCTACAAGCAATAAATGCTGGAGAGGGTGTGGAGAAAAGGGAACCCTCTTACACTGTTGGTGGGAATGCAAATTAGTACAGCCACTATGGAAAACAGTGTGGAGATTTCTTAAAAAGCTGGAAATAGAACTGCCATATGACCCAGCAATCCCACTTCTGGGCATACACACCAAGGAAACCAGATCTGAAAGAGACACATGCACCCCAATGTTCATCACAGCACTGTTTATAATAGCCAGGACATGGAAGCAACCCAGATGCCCATCAGCAGACGAATGGATGAGGAAGCTGTGGTACATATACACCATGGAATATTACTCAGCCATTAAAAAGAATTCATTTGAATCAGTTCTAATGAGATGGATGAAACTGGAGCATTATACAGAGCGAAGTAAGCCAGAAAGATAAAGACCATTACAGTATACTAACACATATATATGGACTTTAGAAAGATGGTAACGATAACCCTATATGCAAAACAGAAAAAGAGACTCAGATGTATGGAACAGACTTGTGGACTCTGGGAGAAGGTGAGGGTGGGATGTTTCAAGAGAACAGCATTGAAACATGTATATTATCTAGGGTGAAACGGATAACCAGCTCAGGTTGGGTACATGAGACAAGTGCTCGGGCCTGGTGCACTGGGAAGACCCAGAGGGATCGGGTGGAGAGGGAGGTGGGAGGGGGGACTGGGATGGGGAGTACATGTAAATCCATGACTAATTCATATCAATCTATAACAAAAACTACTGTAATGATGTAAAGTAATTAGCCTCCAACTAATAAAAATTAAAAAAAAAAAAAAAAAAGAATGTGCTGTTAGCCCTTTTCCACTTTCTAAAGACTGCCTGCAGACCTCTGCATCTGTCCTAGTATTTCTCTGACTATATGTCTATTCCCCCCTCTTACAAAGATCCTCCTGATTGCATTGGATTCACCCACATAATCCAAGATAATCTCCCATTCTTAAGATCCTTAATCAACACCTGCAAATTCCCTTATGCCATAAAAGATACCACATTCTCAGGTTCCAAGAATTAGGAAGTGGACATCTTTGAGGAACCATTATTCAGCCTACTACAAAGACCCAATAGAGAAGAAAGACCTGTCAAGTAGGACAGTTGGTTATTCATATGGAAAAAAAATGAAGTTGACATTTGAAGCACAGAATCAATTCCAAATCAAACACTTAAAATATGAAAGCAAAGTTTAATACTTTTAGATGGTAATACAGATGAATGTCTTTATCAATTTGAGTAGAGAATTGTTTACTAAATAACATTTTAAAATTCTGGGAGCTCCCTGGCTGTGCAGGTTAGGACTCAGTGCTTTCACAGCTGCAGCCCCTTGTTCTGTCCCCAGTTGGGAAACTAAGATCCTGCAAGCACGCGGTACAACCAAAAGGAAAAAACTCTAATCATGAAAAAGACTAATAAAGCAACTACTTTAAAATCAAGAACTTCTTTTTATTAAAAGACAGTGAAGAAAGTGAAGAGTCAGTCTACAAGCTGCGGGAACATTTTCATAACATATCTAACCAACAAAGGAATACTATTGAGAATAAACAATTATAACAATAAATAAGGAAAAGATAACCCCAAAATGGACAAAAGACCAGTGGTCCATAAATATGCTCCAGCTCATTAGTAATGAAGAAAATGGAAGTTAAGATAACAATGAGATATCATTTTATACCAATTAAATTAGGAAAAAAAATTAATACTTCAGTGTTAGGGGAAGTATGGAGCAATGGGAGTACCTTTAATGCAGATGGGAGTATAAATTGGTACAACCACTTTGGAAAACAATTTGACAGTGTTTTGCAAAACTGAATATGACCACATCCTATGAGCTGTATATTCCACTCTTTTGTATGTACCCTAGAGAAACCCTTGAACAGGTGCACAAGAAGATATTTGCAAGATGGATCCTAACAACATTCTTTGAAATAAATAAGTACTGAGAACAACCTGTATTTCCATGGGTGGGATAATGCATAAATAAATTGTGAAAAAAGATCACGTAGCAGAATGTTATCCAGCTGTGAAAAATGGATGACCTACAACTACATGGAGAAATAAAGATGAATCTTGGAAACATAAAGTGAGTAGGAGGAAAGAAAAAGAAAGCCTAAGAAGACACACAGTATGAGACTGTTTTTATAAATCTCAAAAGCAAGCAAGTGGAGCAATAGTTTGCTTAGAGCTATATCCGTATTAGGTAACATTATTTTTAAAAGTATGAGAGTGATAAACACAAAATTCAAGGCAGGAATTACCTCTGAGGGAGAGGCAGGGAGGGAGTAGTTGACTTCAAGGGTAAGCTGCTCCAAAGCAGGAATCATGTTCTAGATCTGAAATTTGGGGTGGGTTTGCATGTATCCTTTTTATGATTATTGTAATTTATGTATACATCATATTTTTAAAAAATAACTCTTGGATGATTAAATATTAATGTCAAGCAAAAGATTTCATTAAGAGGCAAGCCAGAAACTAGGAAAATAAATTTGTAACACATCAATCTGACAAAAGAACACCTACGTAAGAAAAAGTACAAACAATTCAATTAAAAAATGGGCAAAAAACTTGAACAGGCACCTTGTAGGGCTGCCCTGGTGGTCCAGTGGTTAAGAATCTGCCTTGCAATGCAGGGGGTCCCAGTTCTACCCTGGTTTGGGAGAACCCCCACATGCCTTGGGGCAACTAAGCCCGTGCTCTGGAGCCCGTGAGCCACAGCTACTGAAGCTTGCGTGCCCTCGAGCCTGTGCTCCACAACAAGAGAAGCCATTGCAATGAGAAGCCCACGCACCCCGACCAGAGAGCAGTGCCTGCTCGCCACAACTGGAGAAACCCAGCAACAAGGACCCAGTGCAGCCAAAAATAATTTTTTTTTTTTAAAAAGGTCTTGAACAGGCACTTCATAAAGAGACTTCCAAATGGTAAATAAGCATTGAAAAAGTGCTTAACCTCATCACTCATGTGGGAAATGCAAATTAAAACCTCAGTGAGATACCAATTACGTACCAGACAAGACAGCTAAAACATAGAAGTCTGACCATATTAAGTGCTGAAAAGGATACACAGCACCTTTCATTTTCAGAGTGAGAGTAGATCATCTTATTCTCTTCTGAAAACTGTTGGACTTTACCTACTAAAGCTAAATATATGCTCAACCCTATCATTCAGTCATTTCATTACTAGGTATTCACCCAAGAGAAATGAAAGCATATGTCTACAAAAGACATGGATGAAAATGTTCATGGCAACCTTATTTGTAATAGCCCCAAACTGGAAATGACCTACATGTTCATCAACAATGTATGTAAGTGTTGATGTATTTGCATGATAAAAAGAACAAGTAACTGGTACAACATGGACAAATCTTTGACATTATGTGGAGAAAAAGTCAAATACACACATGCTGCATATTTCTATATGTATGAAGTTCAAGAGCAGGTTAGTTAATCTATGATGATAGAAGTCAGAGTAGTGGTTGCCTCATGGTACCTAAGAAAATACACGAGGGAACCTTTGGAATGATAGAAATGTTCTGGATATTGATCTGAGTGGTGATTGTATGGTATATATATGTGCGTGTTATTACATACACATTTTATATTGTTGAACAATTAAGATTTGTCTATTTACCATATGTAGGTGATACAACTAAAAAAAAATTCTTCATGTCCCCTTTCAACCTAGTTTCTCCTCCCCAGAATGCCCTGTATAAGAATTCTGGAACCCTTGACATTTTGCCTGAGGAAAGTCACTTGAATTGCAGTGAGCAAACACAGCAAATAAATTGAGTATTATTAGGGACACAGTATGGCTCATAGATAAACAAGAAACCAGCTGAACATTCCTCTCAACCAGTTGAAAGGAATGTATTTTTCTGATGGAATAGAGATAAGTAAAATGGGAAAGCTGACTGCCTCATGAATTCATTTGTTTATTCAACAAATACGTTTTGAACTTCTGCCATGTGCAGACGTGGTGGGAAGTCCTCCTCTAAGGATCGGGCCATCTTATTTATCCCTCAGCAACAGAACTAGCTTCATCCTACCCTAGTTTGTTTCCCCCTGTGCTTGCCTCACTCCTTCACCTTTTCACCCGCTTCTCTATGGATCTTTTGTGTCTCTTGAGTTTAGGTTGTTTGGATTCAACCTTGGCTTATGACTGTTTCCAACTTAGGCTCTTCCTAATAAAGTTCTGTCTCAGGTATAGCTGTGTAACAAAGTATACTAAAACTTAGTAGCTTAAAACAACAGTCCTTTGTCAGTTATAATTCTGTGGGCCAGAAATTTGAGCAGGGCTCAGTAGGCATGTCTTCTCCATGTTACCGGTATCATCTTTGAGTGAAAATCACTCAGTCATGTCCAACTCTTTGCGACCCCATGGACTGTACAGTCCATGGAATTCTCCAGGCCAGAATACTGAAGTGGGTAACCTTTCCTTTCTCCAGGGGATCTTCCCAACCCAGGGATTGAACCCAGGTCTCCTGCATTGCAGGCGGATTCTTTACCAGCTGAGCCACAAAGGAAGACCAAGAATGCTGGAGTGGGGAGCCTATCCCTTCTCCAGGTGATCTTCCCAACCCAGGAATAGAACTGGGGTGTCCTGCGTTGAAGGCAGATTCTTTACCAACTGAGCTATGCGGTAAGCCCAGCCTGGGGCAGCTCAAATAAGGGCTTCCTCTTCTTAACATGCCTGCAGGCATTACTTTAATACATCATTTCCTTTCCCATTGAGCTCTTGTGAAAGTTGCAGATAATGGCTACCACTGTCCCTAAAACAAACATAAAAACATGTTAAACCACAGCCTTGGGCTTTGCACCAGTATGAGGTATCCTCTGTGTGTCTAAGAAAACTTGCTTAAGGAAATACACAGAGGTATCATCCATTCTATAATTGGGAGATTAAGATTTTTTACTTCTTTTACAAAAGAAAACTTTATTTGGGGGTAAACCCATATCTGGATGATTACGTCAGTCCTCTCTCTTGAAACTGTTCCCCACTACACCTAGCTTTCTCCTGGATATCTCATTCTGGCTACATCTTCAAAAAACCAAAGTATTATAAAAAATGTAGATGGAGCAAAACAGAAATAAATTGTGAAAGGCTGCACATAAAATATGTCAATCAGTCTTCTAAACCAGTAGATAATTTCAGAAAACACCCATGGAGCTCAAGCAGGGCATAACTGCCCTTCAGAGCTTGCAAACTCAGGGAGCATCGCTGATACAGGACAGGCTTAGAGAATTGGGTTACAGTACTGACTTAGTCATTATCTGCTAACTGTGACCCTGGCCTTCTCCAGGCCACAGTTTCTCCTAGTGTGATGATTAATGAGGCAGTGCATAAAGCCCCTAGCACCATACAGAGCACCTTGTAGATACACAATAGATGACTGGCTTCTACTGGGACTGCTGGAGCAGCGCAGTCCTGTAGACAGCTGGCTGTGCCCAGCCACTTTATCAGCTGTCACGGAACTGTTCCCTGGTAGGCTGTCCCCACTTGGCACTGCCTCTTCCAAAAGAATTGTTCATTTTTCTACTACATGGGGCTGTACACTCTTGTGGTCCAGCACTGGTGGGTCATTTGACCACATAGAAGATTTGATGAAAACATCATCATATATTAACTTGATGTACAGAAGAGGGCTACATACTGTTAAATACATCATAAATAATTCATTAACTTCCAAGCAAGGCTGAAAGTAGCTTTTTACCAATAGCTTTTTACCTTCACACTGCCTAAAAATTTAGTTAAAAATTAGCTTGTTCACACTTTGTAAATTCTTCAAGGATAGATTTAGGACCCCAGAACTGAAACATCAGCTCTTGTGGAAGTATCTAAACATTGAACACTGTGCCAGGCACATCCTAGATGCCCAGTAAAGGTTAGCAGTTTATATTAAAAAATCACTCAAAATGTCATCCTAGGTTGGAGAGGCAAGATGAGGTAGTCAGTAGAAAATTAACAGGTGCTTTAAAAAGATGGTTTACTTTATTCCATTTTAGTTTCTCTTGTATGATTTTGCCCAGTCACTTACTCCTAAAACCCTAAAAGTAAATGTTGTATTTAATAGTAGCCCACTTAAGCTATTTCTGGCTGGTCGCGGTAGGTTGTGCAGTCATTCATGCTTACCGTTTCAGAAACTGTTCAGTGATCCAAAGGTTAAAGGCAGGAAGTGGTTTATTCAGGGTCTGGCACAGATACAGTGAGTGTTCAGTATAGGTGAGTTCTTTTTATGAAATTTGTGCTTACATTTTCGTCTTGAATGACAGCACCAAAAATCAGAAAAAGTTGGAGTAGCAGTATGTGCTTAAGTAATATTTGATTTGTGTTGTTTTATTTTCCATGATGTGCTGTATGGCGAGAGTACTAATAACCTCAGTACTGTAACCCCAAACACTTATTTTTGTTTCAGTTTAGTCACCAAAAATTATTTGATGCTCCACATGGCTAATCATGTAGGAATTCATGCTCAAGTACTTCAGAAACTGTTCCATGGTCTAAAGGTTCAACTCAGGATGTGGGTTACACCCTGAAGACAGTGCCAGCTACCACTCACTTTATAATTTAAGTTTTATCTCTATCAAAGTAATATATGTATGTACCTTAAAAGTCAGAAGTTTTACAATGGAAAAGTTTACAGTGAAATGTATCCGTTCCTTTGGCTCTCCTCCAACGCACCCCAACCAGTTCCCCAGAAGCACCCACTTCCTGTTCTTTGAGCTGTTGCTTCTGCCCGTTACCTCCTTATTTCTAAACAATATTCTTGTACTCCTATTTCTGATTTTTTTTCATCAACTGGCCACCCTGGAAGACTGGGATTCCCTCTCCTATGGCCCCCACCCCACACTTAGCCTTCCAACCTACCTATATCACAAGTTTTGGTGAAATCAATATTCAGTATTCAATATTCCTAACTATTATGTAAATATTATTCCCAGATGAATTGTATATAATATACCTTTATTTCAATTTTTGTAATCAAGTTCCTGCACAAGAACTTTGGTAACCAAGCTAATAATAATAATTTGCTTGGTGTTCTAAATACCTATCTCTAACTCATCCCAAATTGCCAACTGAAATGTAAATTGCTTCTCAGCACATTCAAACTAATGAGGTATCCAGCAGCCTAATTTTTTTTCTTAACTATGTCCCTCCTAGAGTCCTACTGCTTCTAATTACTGTCTTCCTTAGAACTTTAAATGGTTTCTTCTTTGCTCTAAGAAACCAGAATTTATTTTAGAAATTGGTTGAGATATAAATAGTTATTTTAAGCTAGTTCATCAGGACCTTGAGCATTCAAACTTAAGTAAGTCATAGTTCATGCTCTCAATAAACTCAGTCTGAATGAGGAAACCATGAAACAGAAAGATGGAGACACTTGCAGGGAATAAAAACAAGAGGTCATCCCAGGTAGAACTGGGTGGGTGCTTACCTTTGGGATCAGGCAGATGTGGGTTTGAATCCTGATTCTGCCCCTTGCGGTAAGAATCCTGATTCTGCCCCTTGTGCCCCTCTGGTAACCAACTTAACCTCCCAGAGCCTCAATTTATTTCTCAATGAAATACAGATACCATTCACCTTTTCAGGATGTTGGAGAGATTATATCAGAGAAGAGACATGGGAAAGCACCTATTTATTACTACTTTGGACCATAGCAGTCACAGAAAAACTCTCCAAATAAAATACAAGGTTCATATACCTTAGGATTTGTGCCAACATTAATTTCATATTGCAATCATTCTCCCCCAAACCACCATACAAACTTTGGGCTTTTACAGTTTTGTAGCTAGTGGAATGAAAAGCTCAGTTAAATTTTTTTTGGCCTGTGCCTCGAGGCATGTAGGATCTTATTTCCCTGACCAGGTATTGAACCTATACCCACCTGCATTGGAAGCATGGAGTTTTAACCACTGAACTGCCAAGGAAGTCCCAAATGCTCAGTTTTACTGGATGATAAACCCTTTATTGTTTCAGAGCTCAACTCAAGTCTTGCATGTCAGAAATTCCTTGCTGTGGTTATGAGAAAAATTGCCCCAGTAATAATTCTGATCTTTCATATTCTAAAAGAATTCTTGCCTGGAGAATTCCATGGACAGAGGAGCCTGGCAGGCTATAGCCCATGGGGTTGCAAAGAGTCAAACATGACTGAGCAGCTAAAAAAATTATCAGGTTTCAAATCAGCCATCAGGTAGTATTTGTTGTTGTTTGTTTGCTCAGTCATGTCCAACTCTTTGTGACCCCACGGACTGTGGCACGCTGGCCTTCCCTGTCCATCACTATCTCTCGGATTCTGCTCAGATTCATGTCCATTGAGTTGATGATACCATCCATATCACCATTAAGTCTCTTCGCATCCTCTGCAGACAGTGACTTGTAGCAGTGGCAAAAACACCAACTTTGTGTCTGTTCATTTGATTTTTCTAGCCTTTCAAACCTATTTTTTAATTTATATGAAATGAATATTATTTTTTAAAAAACCCAAATGAATACCGATTAAACAAAATTCACCTTGACATATCCCTTCATCTCATCTTCCCACGGAAAAATCCTTTTTATGTGTTTGATTAGTAGCCTTCTAGAGTTTTTCTGTCTATGCATTCTTAAGCATGATTGGGCTTCCCTGGTGGCTCAGATGGTAAAGACTCCACCTGAAATGCAGGAGCCCTGGGTTCAATATATATATATAGATATATTATATATATATATTGATATATATATATATATATATATTCCTGGATTCAATTTACTTACATGTTTTAAAGGAATTTAGTGTCAATAGTTTTCAGTGGGGTAATCCTGCAATTTTCCTTTTCCTTGTTGTCCTTGTCTTATTTTGTTACCAATGTCATATGTACTTCATCAGGTGTTTATAGGGGTGTTCCCTCTTTTTCAGTGCTCCAGAAGAATTTGTGTAAGATTAGATTTCTTGAAAACTTAGTGGAAATAACTTTCAATATATATGTTGTGGAATTTTTTAATGTTTTTTTAGAAGTTATAAAGCTCTTTTGCTTTCCATTTCTTTTAATTCACTTCATTTTTCTAATTTGATAACTTCATTTACATTATCAATTTCATTAACATATCTATTCAGAGTATTCAATTAATGTCTTTTAAATTTCTATCTCTGTACTTTTTTATTTTTATAGTTAATTTTAAATATGTACCTTTTCCTTCTTGGTCAGTGTCCCAAAAGTTAATTTCCCTTTTCAAAGTCTATTTTAGGCCAATTAAAAAAGTTTTTTCTATTACCTTCTTTCTCCTTATCAAAGGTTTATTGTATTGCTCTTGTTCTATTTTTAAAATGGAGACTTGTCTTTTAGAATATTCAGCCATTATTTTTCATATACTAACATTTAAAGTCAAACATTTATCCTTAGTATGGTTTTGATACATCTTAAGACTTTTGTTGTTAGTCCTAATTTTTAAACATTTTCCACCATAACTTCTCTAACCCTTACATTATCAGGTTAGTTTTTAAATTTTCTAAACATAAAAGAACTTTTCACTTAACTTTTTGTTATTGTCTTCTAAGTGAACAGTTATGAATGTTTTCACCTTAGTTTTCTATAAATTTGTGTCAGTTGATTCATGCTATATGTAAGCTTATTTGGCTTCTTCCACTCAGCATTAAATATGAGATTTATCCACATTTCTGATTGAATTAGTAGGTCATCCCCCTTTATTGCTAAATTCTATTGCATCAATACATATAGTTTATCCATTGCCTGCTGATGGACAAACATTTGTGCTTCCAGTGTTTGGCTACTATTAATAAAATGGCTATGAACATTTTTTTTCACAAATTTGTTGTTAAAATTTTTTCACAACCATCTGTTGAATGCTTTAATTTTTCCTGCACAAAAAGCAAATTCTGAGTTGAAGGAGAAATGTATCTTTACTTCTACAAGCAACTCCCAAAACTTGTTTTAAGTTCTATATTCTGGATAAAGTCCTTTGTCAAGCAAATTGTGAACATTTTCTCCCAGTCAGAATGCTTTTTCACTTTATGATGTATCTTTATGAACATGCATTTTTGATTTTGATAATCAGTTTTGGTTTCTGTATCTTGTCAAAAAAAAATGGCCACTCCCCAAATGATGTTCTTTGATGCTTTTAAAGCCTTATAGTTTCAGCCTTTACACCTAGATCTATGATTCATCTGGAATTTTTGTGTTTGATTAAGAGGTAGGGTCATTTTTTAAAAATGGGTATCTAGTTGTTTCAGAACAATTTGTTTAAAAAGTACTTCCACATTAAAAATCGCTTTGGTGCCTCTGCCAAGAATTATTTGGTGATGTATCATATGTGCATCTGTTTCTAGACTGCTGTACTCATGTTTGCCCTTATGCTATTATCACATGGTTTTAACTACTGTAGTTTTGTAGCAGAACTTGAAGTTCAAAAGTGTATGTGAAAGTCGCTCACTGACTCTTTATGATCCCACGGATTAAAACTTGCTAGGCTCCTCTTGTCTGTGGCATATACCCTTCTTCAAGATTGTCTTGCTCCTTCAGGTCCTTTGCGGTTCCATGTGACTTTTAGGTCATTTTGCCAAGTCTCCTTAAAAATGTTTGCTATTGAAGGGAGTAAGGTATTGTGGACTTAGGCAGCACCTCAGATAGCTCTGAAAAACTGCTCCAAAAAGCCGTTGGGTGGGGAAAGGACAGTATATATGTGATTTTGGTGAAGGGTGAGTACATGCAGTCAGGCACACATTTTTCCAGGTTTCTGCTAGTCTCGTGAAGCTTTCTGCTAGTCAAGATGAACGGTTATCATTGTGAAGGATTTTAGTGCTTTTCTCCATATGAGGAGATACAATTAGGCTAATAAAATCAGCTCCTGAAATATCTATCTGAAGACCTGTTCTACTAATGCCCCCAGTATCCCCACACCAGCACAGAGCGCCTCATTTCTGTGCACCCTGAATTCCTTTTAGTGGGTGTTGAAAATCAGCAGCTGCAATAGCACACGACTTAATCCTTGTAGAGGTAGATTCAAGTGCCAATTTGTAGTTGACATTCTATTTACCCATACCCTCTGTTACACAACTCTGGATAGCAGACAGGTCCCTTTAATCTAGGTGGTATACAGGTATGGTTTTCCATTTTTGTTCCTTAAGCCAGTGCATGACCTTTGGAGTATTCAAATTGCAGACATATAAGCAAAGGAAATAGAGGTTTGATCAAAACATTCAACAGTATTCAATTTTTTCTTCAGCTTAAAGACTTTCTATATCAAATTACTTATCTATGTATCCTGTATGATATCATTAACTGACAGTGAACTGTGCAAACCTCTTCTGGTCCTTCTTTCTAGTGTATAAAAACTTGTTTGGAACATTTTAATGATCAGTTATTTCGTTTCCCCCTGCTTTATTAGTTACTACCAAGATATTAGAGGTTTCCTGTCAAAGTAATTCAAACCCAATGCCCTCAGTGATATGAAAAGCTATTATATCAGGTGTTTAAAATTATCACACTATTCTCCTCTGTTCTTTACATTTTAATTTCCTGATGGAGTGAAAATTGTTTGATAAAAGCTACTATTTACCAAGACCTGTTTGAAACACTGCTAATACTTTGTGTGTACCATCTTGATCTTCACAGCACTGAGGTTAAGTACTTACTGGGTTGGCAAAAAAAAACCCCATAAAAACCAGAACAAATTTTTTGGCCAACCCAGTACCATCCCCTATTTCTGGTTGAATAAACAGAAAAAAAGTTCAGGAATTTGCTCAAAGTCCATAAACATCAACAGTAATATTCAAAATTTACACTTGTGATTTAAGATATTTCTATCTCCTTAGCCTGCACTCTTAAACATGGTTATATACTTGCCTCTATGTGTATAAGAGGGAAAAGCAGACAGAAGCTCCCAGGACAGATCATTTCATCTAGGTTTATAGTTAAAAAGCATTCAGTAGAGGTTGAGGAACCCACTTGAATAAGTACAGGAAACTTAAAGGCTGACAACGAGAAATTGAAAAACTAAAAAGCAGCTCTCAAAACGCAAATGCAAAGGTCACATTCAGAGGTGCAAAAGGACTGAAGCAACTTAATAACATACCAAGGGCACAACCACTCAGCCAGAAAACCACCATCCCTCATATGTGAGTTGCTGAGTTGACATTACATTCAGATGAGTGTTATTAAAAACACAGGGATATACATAGTGTCTAACAAAAACTGGTTAAATTTTTATGTGCATTTTCAAAGTGTGAAATTCACTTAAGTGACACATCTGTTTCCCATTAGTTAGCTCTATCAAGTTTGTGAGTCTTCTTCCTCCAAAATAGTTCAATAGATTTATGTTAAAGACAACATGTGTATTGAAAGTAGCAATTTTATTTGAGTTAAAATTATTTACAAAAACCCAAAGACATACTTCATGAAACTGGTACAAACTATTTTTTTTCCTGCCGTTGGCTTTTGCTCCAAAGATCACAGCTGAGAAATACTGTATAAAATAAAAATAGGATTGGATTCAGAAAAGTACTCTACCTTCTAGTTTCCAATTGGTAGTATTTACAGAAATATTTACAATGGAAAAAAAAGGTTACTTTAAAACTTTAGTTAATTTGCAAGTCAGCCTCAAGTACCCTAAAATGCAGAGTTCTCTGAGGGTTAAAAACACACAAATGCACTGCGTTTGGTGAGGTGATTTCTCCCCCACCACTCCCCACCAAAATCTGCATCTCTATCAGTGCTTGACAATTAGTTATTATTTAAAAAACAAAACAAAACAAAAAACTGTTAAACACTGAGGTAAATCAATTCTCAAATGATTACCAGTGTAACAGAAAAATGTAGTTCGCCCTGATTGTTCTTATCCAAATGTTTTATAATATCCCTTACCATTCAACAAGTCAGTTTTACTAAGAATCTCCTCCTTTTCCTAAGTCCAATGATTAATAAATATCAATGTATTTTAAAATAATTTAATTCAATTTTATGGATATCATTTACCAATAAGCATTTAAAATAGTTTGCTAAGCTAGCTTGTATACTCAGGGCAAATACAACCTCAATCATTCCCAAGTTACACTGGCATACTATGCTCTTAAAAGGTGATGGGTGGGGGACTGGGGTGGGTAGGAGAAGAAAAAACAATTTGACTGGAATCAGTTACTTCCTTATAGATTTCCCAACAATCTGCATTATCAAAAATAGGAAGACAATAAAAGGCAGCCACTGCATTAAAAAACATTACAGCTGGCACTGATCCAAGAGCCCCGATTTGTCACTTTATACAAGGAAATAACAAAGTCTAAATGGGTAAAAATTAGACTTTTAGCTATTTTCCCCAATACACACCAAACTAATATTTTTATGGCTTCAAGTTTTACAAATCCAATGAAGAAACATGATATAACTACCTGAAAGGTATTTTAAAGTATTAAATGAAATCTCTGGAAAGCCTGTATTCAGGCCCAATCAGTAAAAAAGAAAAAATGTATAACCAGTGGTTTGAACAATAATACAATAAAAATTTGCAATGTTGTAAAATTAAATATATAAAATATGTTACTGTGTGCTCCAGACAACACTATGTTCTATGAACTAAAAGAATCTGGATGAAGAAAAAGGATCTTCTCTAAACCAACAATTTAAGGCTTTGCGTTTATGCATTTGATCCTGTCACTCTTATAGAAGAATATACATGTTATCTGGAAACATGAATTCCACATTGGTGTTTTAGCTTCCTTATATTTACTGTATTGAACATTAGAAAATATATCTAGAGAGTTCTCCCTCAAAACTTAATCATGTTTCAAGAGTCTTCCCTAACTTTAAGGGTAAACTACCCTGGGTTTGTCTATTTTGCTTCATCCTTTAACAGGGCACATCATCTTATATTCCCTCAAACTGTTATTTGTTTTCTTGCGTCTATAGCTATGACTTACTATGGTATGATAATGAATATGGTCATGGTCTCAAAGGTGAAAAATACTTCAACAACCCAAACCAAATCAAGAATAAAAAAATATACTAATCCCTTGTGTCTTTGGATTCCATCTAATTTTAAATATAGACAGTAGTTCAGGGAACAACAACAAAAAAAATTCACAAAATTATTAAAAGCTTTATTTACGATTGGAATCATTCAACAAAAAAGCAAAAGCAAATGAGCCTGAAAAAGGAACTAAGCTGTTGTCTAGAATGTCCTCAGAACATTCAATACCTCAGTAGCTAAGCTGCCTTTGCACCTGGCTGGCATGACAACAGTGGCTCAACATACACAGCAGTTGCACTAACAGCAGCACAAGTTTTCCCCTTAAAACTTGCCCAGAATAAAGCAAGAGAACAAGGGGAGCGTATAAATTCTGCCAAAGTGTGTTTAAATACTGCGTGGAACTGTTAACAGCCTGAACCTTTTCCCTCATTTTTGATAGTTGCAGATTGATGTAGTAACTGTCATTTAGCAAATGCAGAATGCATGACGAAGAAGAAATCAGGTGGCCTTAAAAATCCAAATATGAATGATACTGATGAATGTTCTTGGTATATCTTCAAGGACTTCTTTCGTGACTTTTCTTTGTCTAAGTATAGCTCCAGCATTACCGAGCACCTGAAGCAAAGGTAAAGCAGCTAGCAGTGTTCCAAGTATTCAATCACTCTAGAGATAGACTTCTGGCCTGTGGTTCCAACAGCACACTGGAAAGGGAGGAGTGGAGGTGGGAGACGAGAGGGGGTGGGAGTGAAGAGGAAGTAACAGTTAATTTTCCAAAGCACTGAATCAGAGCTTAAACTATTTAGCCTTATTAAACCAAACATTATGAATCAAAACAAGGTGAGATTAAACTATGGCTTTCATAATACTATCAATATATTTGGCCCTAATAATTCAGTTATCTTAAAGAAACCACACAATTATTAAAATCATTTTTTTGCTTCTATTCATGATGGCCATAGTACTTGTACTTCTACTGTCATTTCTTAAACAGTATTTATTGAATTTTTTTTTTAAATTACAGTGTTGTTTATGTTTTGGTTTTTTGGTTGCAAATCATGTGGGATCTAGTTCCCTGACCAGGGATTGAACTTGCACACCCTACACTGAAGGTGCCGTCTTAATCACTGGACTGCCAGAGAAGTCCTGTACTTCTACTGTCATTAATGTATCATATATAAAACCACAGAAGCTGCTATACAAGTTACTTACGGTAAGATTCATGAAGCTCAGGAATTTTTTGAGCATCTCTGTCATTATTGAAAAGTCCCCTTCTGGCAGATACTCCCGCACAGTGGTCACATTGATCTAAGGAAACAAATCAAAGGAACACTGGTCAGGTGGCAGAAAACATGAGTTTGAACCTTGCACTGTGTTGTTGGTTTTGGCACACATCCTATTTCAAACTTCTACAAGGTCCTTAAACTCCTTGGTTAATATGCAATTTCCCTTTCCACACTCTAATTTTTGTGACCCTGTGAATCCATTCCCTACCCCACCCTCAGAAAGAAAGGAAAAAGATAAAACTGCCAAAGACTACAAAGAAACATTTATGTGCATATTTACTTTTGTAAATGCACAGAAAAATGCCTGAAATAACAAAATGCATTGTTGGGGGGTGGGACGGGGCAGCTGAGGATAAGAATAGCAAGGAAATGCAGACTGAGAATGTATCCAAAAAGCTGATTAGGAATATAAAGAAAAAGATCAAGGAAAATTCTTCATGTAGGCTAGGAATTAACTGTATCTTTCCAAAGGAAATCTAGTATCATCTATAGAAAGAAAATGTAGGCAATGTCAGGACAGAAGATTAGGATGTTTCCCTCCATTATTAGCAAGAAGCAGCTAAACTGTATATAAACCAGTTTATTGTAAGAAAAATATATGGCCTGCTTAAAATGTTGTTCTATTTCAACATGTATTTAAAATGCTTTAAAGATTCATAAAGAATAAAAGGAAAACCTCTTCTAAGGAGGCTCACCTATAATAAAAAGCACATACCAAAAAAAAAAAAAACAAAAAAACACAAAGACAGAAAGAGGGACGCCTTTGGTTTCATTTTTGTTGATGAAGACATGGAAGAGTACATGTTACCCTCTTAGGAAATTTACAACCAATCCCCTCTCTCCCACTTTTATGGCTACTCAGTAAAACCTTGCAGCTAAAATCCTGAGAGATTTTACAATCTTTAAATACTTGTATTTTAAAAATATACTGAGAATATACTGAAGAATACATCGTGAGGGCAACAGCTATGGTAACTAACTGCAGAGGTAAAGGAATGCTGGATTTAAAAACATCTTTAACCAACTGCAAGGAAAAGGACATGATAGCACAGTGGTGAGAAGAATAGTATGTTGTCTAGGAAGATAGCTCAATAGAAAAGTGTACTTCTCTCATTCAGAATAAATAATTAGATCCTAGGTTTCAGGTGAAAGCTTCTCAACAACCCAAATCAAATCCTTTTCTATCAACACATTACAGAGAACAACACAATAAGGAGCCGAGGCATGGGAAGGAGGGTCAGAGCATTTATTTTAAAACAGTGCGTAATAAATGGTAATGTACAGGAGGTAAGAAAAGGTGTGAAACGGCATGGCCTATTTCAGAAATTTAGAAAAGTAACCAAGGGGTATGACAGATTTTAATACTGGATCAACTATACTTCAATAAAATAAAACACTGGAGAAGCATTTAAGTTTGGAGTCTTACAGCAGTAAACAAAGTTATCATTTCCTAAATGATAGTAAGTCAAGAAAGACTGGTGAGAGTGAGATTGAAGAGAGTTAACATGATCAGATGTGCTCTCAAGGAAGTTAGCTATGGTGGTGGTATGCAGGATTTCAGGAATGGAGAGTTAAGAGCAGCAAGAACAGAAAGACGAGAGAGAAGACTGACCATTAAAATGCACCAGGTGTATCCTGGGTAATGGAAAATAACATGAGTCTCCTGGGCTTCCTAAACATGCTGCACTTTACCTTAAAATAGCCTTTACTGCATATCCACCTGCTTTCTTGTCCTTCCTCCACTTAAACACTGGGCAAACCAATTTCTTTTACATTCTGTGGAATCAGCTAGCTTTTTAGGGTTAATCATAATGATCCCTAAGGTAAGAAAGACATCCTGGGCTCTATAAATTCACAATACTGTCTACAACCTAACCTCTCTTTAGACATGAGAGAGAAATAATTCACATCTGAAAAAAACTCAATTTTAAGATTCATTATTTAAGAATGTAACTGAAACCAGGATGTATGCAAAATATGTAAAAATCTTTAAATAGCATACCCACTCTTTTTTGGGGGGTGGGGGTGAGGCGTGCTTTCCTCCTTCTTTTTGTTTGGTGCTTCCCATTTGCCCTTAAAATCTCAGAATTTTAAGGAAATAAGGACAAGGGCTGAGCTTGAAGAGAGTCCAGGAAAGGAAATAAAGATTTGCAGGGCCTCCAGCGCCACAGTAAGAACTCTGGTCTCGATCCTGAAAGCAGCTGTGCCAGCAAGGGCCACAACGAAGTGGGCCAGTGTGCACTTAGATCAGAGCCTGTCTACAATATGGAATAAATGAACAAGAAAGATCCAGAAAAATACACAGGACTTAAGACAAATAAGGTACACAGGAAGAACAGAAATGACAACGCAGAAAACTCAATGGCAAAAATGAGGAAATGTGGGTGGGTTGATAGAAGCCCGTCATATCATGATTATATTCTTTTCTTCTAGCCCTCTAGTCTTAAGAAAAGAGAAACTAGCCATCCCACTATACAACAGATCTCCCCATTCTTTCTTGCATCCTGAACGCCCTTGCTTGTAGGGGGGTAAAAAACCCATCTCTCTTCTATTTTAAAAGCTGGCTCTTCTACTGGGCCTCTCTGTTAAAAATAAATAAATAAATAAATCCTATGTGTCCTCCATTTTAAAGCAGACTGTTCAAATAGCCAGAAATGTCCACTTCTGTGCTGATTCAGCCCAATTGTGTACACATTCACATCCTTTTCGTAGTTAAATCATGATCTAAATCTCACACAGTAATCCCATTTTCTCAGCCAATGAGTAGATCAAACAAAAGCATGTGAACCAATGTTGGCCAAGGTGAAGGAAGTCTGCTTTTTGCGTTGGGTGTGGAAAAGGCCTAGGGAAAAGAAACCATTGCTGTTTCAGAGAAACAAAGAGGCCACATTCTTCTGCTGGGCATTATTTAACTAAGTGAGACACAGAGTAAGCATAGGTGCATGAAGAAAGCTAGCAAAAGACAACACACAGAGGACAGCAGAGTTTAAAAGTAGAAATTATGAGTCCTTGATATCACTGAGGCTAAACTTTTCCACCTTAAGCCAGGTGAGCACAGGTCTTATATGATGCTCTTTTACTTCAACCAAAGACATGTGAATTGATTCCTCTATCAATCTGGAACTTTCTCATCAAAACCAATATAATCTTACTTTGAAATGTACTTTCTAAAGTTCAACAAATATTTAAAAGTTTTTAACAGGATGGAAAAGTAACAAGTTAATTAATTAACGATGTGAAGTGGCTGCAATGAAATTCTTTTAGGATAACATACACCACCACAGAACTCTTACTTACTGGACTCTCCTGGCAGAGACACCCAAGAAGCAGTGCTGTGTATGAGGCCACAATGCAATCCTCCATGTGTTTGCCAGCATGTTGAAGGGCTGAAAGGATTAAAACAGAAAACTAATAGTATGCATGTGCATATATATATATATACACCAAAAACTACAACAAACAAAAGCACCCAGGAAACCAGCAACTGTGTCATCTTTACTTCAAAACTGCTAGACATGGATAATGGTGCTAGGGAGATGTAATATCCACACAAATTAACCAAATTAAAAAAAAAAAAGACAACCCACAAATGGTAGAGGGACCTTAATATAAAAGCTAAAACCATAAAACCCTTAGAAGAAAACACAGGACTAAGTATTTGTGACCCTGGGTTAGGAAATGGTTTCTTAGACACAACACCAGGACCACAAAAGACAATATAAAAAATAGGTAAGCTAGACTTTATCAAATTTAAAGCTTCACCATCAAGAAGACAACTCATAGAATTTATCTGCAAACCAGGTACTTGATAATAATCAAGGCTCTAAAAATTCTTACTCAATAACAACAAAAAAGGACAACCCAATTTAAAATATGGGCAAAATATCAAGACTGTAAAAACGCTTAGGTGTCATATTATTTGGCTGCTTCTCTTTACAGATGAGTAAAGAAAGGCCCAGGGAGGAAAAGCAGATCTTTCCAACAATGCACATAGACCATTCTCACTGCTAGGTGAAGAACTCCTACAAAATAGCAAAGCTGTGTGCACTGAACTAGAGAGGCCACAAAACAGCAAGATTATGACAACACGTGAATTTAACAAATGTTTTACAGGGGAAAAAAAACCCATATCTTTTAAAAAATAAACCAGTCAAAATAAATATACCTTTATTGAGGTCAAGTTCTTCATCGTCCTCCTCCTTCTTATTTTTCTCTTCTGTACCATCAGTCCTCTCAGTTGATACCCACTGTATTTCTCCACTTGTTTCTTGCCACTCTCCACTCTTATCATGCTGAGTGGTGGGAGCATCTTTGATCAATTCATCTGTTTTACTTTCTGCCAACTGTGCTGCTCGTTCTCGCTCGAGGAATAGCTGATAAACATTTTTGAAGATCATTGAAAAGGGATCACCAACATATATATACCCAAACATAAGGCTCTATTTGCTTTTAAACATCAGTAACCCTAAGAAGCATAAGTAAAAGCTCTAGCTCTACATCCAACTGAAAGACAAAACAAAAATATAAATGCTGCTGGGATTCAATTAAGTAAATTATCTACCAATGATGTATGCAGTCTATTTTTAAGAATGAAAATCCCAACATTTTCCTTTAATTTGGATAATAACGGGCAGGAAGTTCAAGCAAAAAATACAAATTAAAGTTAAAATTAAAAGTTAAAAATTCTTTAAATCCAAGCAGCCTGGATAAATTAACTGGAAGGAAGAAAGGACACTGAATAAAGTTTCATAATATTGGGGGAAAACAAATGGCTTCTTTAAAAGAAATTTAAAGAAATAAAAACCAAAGAAAGTAGAAAACAAGTTCTCAGAGAAAGACTGAGAACTAAATCTCAACTGCTATATTAACAATAAAAGTATAGTGCTCACTTCAGCAACACATATAATAGAGAATATCAGCATGATCCCTGCGCAAAGATGACACCAAATTCATGAAGTGTTCCGTATTTTTTTTTACAACCAGAGATTATCACACTAAATGAAGTCAGTCACAAAGAGAAAGACAAACGCCATATGATATTATTTTTATGTGAAATCTAAAACATGACACAAATGAACCTATCTACAAAGTGGAAACAGACTCACAGATGTAAGACTTGTTGCCTACAGGGAGGGGGATGGGAGAGGGAAGGACTAGGAGTTTGGGGTTAACAGATACAAGCTATTACATACAAAATGGATGGACACAAGGTCCGACTCCATAGCACAGGGAACTATATTCACTGTGATGGGATAAGCCATAAGGGAAAAGAATATGAAAAAGAAAGCTATGTATAACTGAGTCACTTTGCTGTGCAGCAGACATTAACACTGTAAATCAACTGTATTTCAATTTAAAAAAAAAATGCAAGTACAATTGTTAGTGGAAGTATACACCAAAAAGTCTAAAAAGGAAACAAAACAAACTCTTGCCTTCACTTACTTATTTCCCTGTGCTGGCACAATGTTGAATGTATACAAAGCATTTCATATGTTTGCTGATATGATCTGGAGAAACCCTAAATTACTGATGACAGCTACCAGAAAACTAAATGCCAAGTAGATCTCAAAAACTTGCTGAAATATACAGAAGAATGGTATGTAAACTTTAATACCCTTAAGAAAGTAAAATGTAAGTTTTATATTAAGCAGTATTTCTTAAAATTAGGTTCAAGGGGAACCCAAGATTCTTTCAGGGAGTATGTGAAGTCAAAACTGCATTCATAAAAATATTAAAAGGTCAACTGACTTCTTTCATTCTCTCATTACTGTATGGTGGAGTTTTCCAGAATCTACACGCTATGTAATTATGCTATTGTTTCAATGGCTAACAGAATGTGTGCCTGTATTTTATAATTTTCTCAGTTTTGACTTCTAATTTAGTAAATATCAACAGATAAAGTACACATTAACAAAGCTCTTTGGAGTCCCCAATAACTGGTAAGAGTATAGAAAAGTCCCGAGATCAAAATGTTTGAAAAGAGAATGACGGGCATCTAGTTGCAGATTATTTCCTGAAAACACAGTTCAAGCACTTCTAGTTTCAAAAAGAGCAAAAGGATTAAAGGTTAGCAAAGACTTTAGGAAAAAATAAAAAGGATGGTTCATTATTACTGTCACTTAAAGAAATGACAAAAGTAGCTTGCAAAAAGATAAAAACTGTAATGCCAGCACTGAAAAAAACCCCCCAAAACTCACATGTCGTTTTGGGAGGAAGTATAAACAAGAGGAAAGGGAGTGTTTGGGGTGTGGTGAGTTCGGGACATCAGTTTTAACATATTAGTACATATTCTGACAATTTCTAAGTTAGGAAGTTACTCCAAAGATATACAAACTTTGCAAAGTATGTCCCAGTATTCAGGTGCACACAGTTCTGGGCACAGATCAGACCAGTAAATGCTGGAGGAATTGAACCAGATGGGATAAGTCCTCTATCCCACGGGATAGAGGACTAGGGCTAGAAATTAATTCCTAATTTGTTGTTAATAATCTATCTTTGATTCATAAACAAATGGGCCTTGTTTCTGCTTTTTGCTAACAGTGTCTAATGAGTGACTGTCATAGCTGAAAACAGCAGAGTAAATGAAGTAATGATACACATTCTAACCTCTCACTGAACTGGTGAAAACATCAGAGAAAGAGAGAGAGGAGGTTGAAGGGAGACAGAAGATGCAAGTGATCAAGAATTTGGACAGATGCAACAAAGGGTTATGGTTTTAAGTTGTTGCTTACCTGCACTAAAGCCTGAACTGCATGAACTTGTCCAGCTATCCTTAAACTATCATCTCCTTCTCCACTATAGAAGGAAGAATCAAAAGAACATGATGTTTCCATGTTGACAAGACAGTGCCGATTTCGAGCACTATATTCCACTAGATTTATCAGTAGACCTAAACCCTACAAAAATGAAAACATGCAAGTTACCACAGGTGAGGATTAAAAGCAAATGAACACAATATACATAACTCTTAATGGCAGCCAGAAAACTAGTCAGTGCTCTACCATCTACAAAATGGTTAAAAACCAGTATATAAAATAATGATCTTCCCAAACAAAGATGTTGTTTTCATCTAGATCAAAGACGATGTTTTACTGTATCAAGTACGCATTTATGAAACAAGTCACTTAAACTCACCAACACTCGAATATCAAATCTCTGCTCCTGAGGTAGGTACTTTGGAACCTGAAGCACACAGTTCATGGCTGTGCCAATCAAGCCATCCTGTTCTCCTGTTTTGGTGCTGCCCCATTCTGAAATGGGGAACGGGAAGAGTATGAAAATTGTAACTAACTGTTATTTATGACAAACTATTAACATGAATATTAAAAACATATAGCTTAAAAAAGAATAGTTATTTATTAAAATATACTGTTGACTGTAATATTTCTAAGCCAAGCCACAAGGCAGGTTCTAAAAATATCAGCTCTTAAAAGCAGTTAAATCTATACATGAATAAGTGAGTTACATGACAGCTATTTAAAAATCACTACATTGAGAGAAGAAACAAGGAAATTAACTTATTTTTACATGTAATATTGTACAATCTAACAATGAGAATATATGTAGGAAATATGACTTACCATTATCATTAGTTAAATTGAGCAACACCCCTATGATGGCCCTCATGCAGTCTTCCACTGCTTTGCCCACGTGATTAGTTACATTCTGGTGAGGCAGAGGCTTACTGTCAGGTAAGCATATACTGTTCTCAGCACGGTTATACTGCTTAATCAGCTCTTCACAATGTTGTAATGCTCTTAAGAGAAGACAAAATACAGACTATTATGCTCAACAAAAATAGTTATATTAAGAACTTCTACTGACTTGGACCTTAATGCTTTAAATCTATCATAAAAGCTGCCAAATTAATCTTTTTCTACTCCAGAAGTTATGTGAACTATCTAGTCATGCATCAAACATGTCTGATATCACACTAGGTGCTAAATTTTATTTTGGGAAACTTGATAATATAAATTTTCCTAAGCAAAGTGAAAATTATAAACTCGATGCAAAAGTTTATACTACCAACAGCTGTCCCCAATTTTCCCAATCTCTCCAACATAACAAACCTACTACCCCACCTCACCCAAGGTAAAACCATTAAAAGCCAGCACTAGACACTTCTGAATTTCATTTAGATGTTTGTCCTTTAGAATGTAAACTCTCAGCAGGTATAGAGTATTATTTATATTAATATTGCATAATAACCTTGTATAAACAGATACTAAATACTTCATAAACATTAGAACATTTTTAAAAACATGAGGTCATTTAATTGACATGTTTGTCTCCTGGCAGTCATGCAAGGGTATCTATCAGCTACATCTAAGGATTCACAAGATACTACCCAAAGTAACAAGGAAATGTAATCTTTAAGTGGTTCTAGTATTTCTGACTCTCTTTAATTCACCGAGTCCATTAACTTAATATCTACGAGATAACAATGAAATCCGTGAACTGTGAGTTGATTCCTCATGTATTATATACCATGCAAAACCTTTAAAACTATGTCTAATTCCTCTCTAGCTGCTTTTTAAAAAACACTCTCTAGTTAGGAAGGTATTCATGTCTAACCTAAAATAATGTGTTCAGATGTTTGGGGATGTTTGCCAGGATTACCATGCTGTTACTGTTAACTGCCTAAGTAGCACTGAACTAAATCTGTTGGGAGGTGAGAAGAGAGTAAGGGTATATTGTTTAATCATTCAATATACTATCCTTGCATTTATCAGCGTTCTACTGAAAGCTTCAGAAAGTCTGAGAAGTGGTCTTTCACAAACATCCAATTCTAATGTCTACTGACACTTCTAAGACATTTGACACAAGTTCCTAATCACAAAGGTTCCTAACGTTGTTTTAGAAGGCATCTGTCAGGAGTCATTAAGTATACAGGAGATATTTTAAAAAATAAGATACAGATTTAACTTGCACAAATACTCTTTGGTGAGAGAGTAAAACATAGTAATAAAACAACTAGAACACATACCTTAAGGGTATTAAGTATGACACAGAATTCACAAATACAAGATGAAGGGAAAACCTACAGACTAAAAACAAGAATACTGGGAACTAGAGACTATTAGAAATTTGGGATCATGGGAGAACTGAATACTGATTGGACTTATAATATTAAGCAATTACTAATTTTTAAGAGATGAAAATGCTATTGTGCTTCTATTTTTTAAAGAGTTCTCTTTTACAGATTATATACTCAAGTATTTATGGATGAAACTATATGAAATCTGTAATCTGCTTCAAAATAATGTAGAGGGCAGAATGGATAAGGTTATATATACATGGTAACATGACTGGCCAATGTTTGATGATCACATTCAAGCTGCATGAGGTGTACATTGGGGCTTATCATATTATTGTCTACTCTTATCTCTGTGTGAAATTCTCCAAAACAAGAAGTTAAAAAACAGATAAACTTGAGTCAGGCTATAGTGGGCCTCTGATACCAAGGACTTTGGGCACACATCCAAAGACAAGAAATCACATAGATTTGGAATTTGGGATTATTTTTACAAAACAAAAATCTGAGGAAGGTTAACCCACTGTGGTGTAACGTTGGACAGACTACAGGCCAGAGTACCAGGGCAGAGATAACAACTAAACAGACATATTAATAAGAAGCAGCTGTTAATAAGCTAGAACCAAGACTGGAGACATACTTGGAAACTTTATACACACCGAGGTGATATCATTAGCTCAATGTCAAGAAAGCTGGGCAGAGAGTGTGAAATGAAGGAAGCTACATATAGATATGGGAAAACAGGTGTAAATAAACAGCAGAAAGCAGCTAGTAAAATTCATTTACAATAAAAATAAGGACTAATGCTTACTACTGTATGCCAAAGCATTGTTTTAGGCTTTACATATGTATATTAACTCCTTATATATATTGTACATAATCTATATTATATACAATATACAAATGATAGTTTAAAATCTTTTTTAGAATTAAAATATTTAAAATACACATTTAAAATTGTATCACATATAACTTAAAATATATTAACATATATACTAATTCTTTTACTGCAACAACCTTGGGTAGGTAGACACAATTATTACCCCCCCTTCTGTAAGAACCTGTAAATTCAGAGCTATAGGGCTGATGTTCTGAAGTTAAGATCCAAACTCAAGTCATTCTGGCTTCAGAATCTGTACTCCTAACTTTTGTACCTTACTGCACTTCTTCTTGTTCACAAAATTTGACAGACAGAAGTACTTTATGGAGAAAGGTGACAAATAGCACTTCCTTTAGAGTCAATCCAAATGCTTTTAAATAAATAGCATGACATTTCAGAAAAACTTACTTAGCTGATGAAACAATGAGTTGTGAATCTTTATAGGCAATCAGGTAGCTTTGATTCTCTGGATTATGCACTGTTACCTAAAAGGGAAAATTTTGAAATTTTGTGGCAATCCATAACATTCATTCATTTACACACAACACAAAGCCTCTAAAAGACATAAAGATGAGGAAGAATTAGCCCTTGTTGTCTAAAGGGAGTAACAACCCAGATGTTCTAAATTTAAAATAACAGAGCTACTGCTTTATTACAAAATCAAAACATCACTGTTATAACTGCTTGCTCACCGTTAATATATTCTGTACTATACATTCATTGTAATGAACTACCAAGCACTTTAAATGTCAGAAAAGTGCTGTTACTAACTTAATAAACTAATATTTTAAAGTTCTTAAGATTCATTTAGACTTTTAAAAAGTACTCAGCTAATCCAATCTGGTCAACACAGTCTATGCATCCTGAAATTCACTGGCAGCATAAATTCTAATCTTCATTGAACTAAGTCATTCATAAAAGTAAAAAAACAAACAGGCTGCACTACAATCTCAATTTGGATTAACAAAAGTGAAACTCTAGAGATATATAAATTATGACAGTCTCACAGAGCACATTTAAGATTAGATCATTTTCTTCAAATAGCTGTCCATACTTACGCTTTCTAAAACTCGTAAACATCTCTCTGCTCCCCATAATGAGGCTACTAGTTTCTCTTCATCCTCATCTTTACTTAAATGATCCACACATTCTTTCACTAGGAGAAAGGAAATGGACATAGATTAATGTGTCTCATCACTTTAATACTTACCTCCTTTACTAACATTAAAAGTCATCTGTATACATGCTATCAATGTGTTGGAACCTCTCTGAACATTTATTCTAAGTGTTATACAGTGAGATGCTGAAATGTATGAGACTCTAATTTATAATAATTAACTTTCCAATATCAAATTGTTAATGGCCTTTTCTATAAAAGTTAGGATTTTTAAGATGCTACTAAAAGGAAGAGATCTTTTCAAACTGATGCAATTATTCTTTGAAATATATAAACAGAATATTCAGGTTTTAAATAAAAAAATGTTGTATGTGTACTATACCATACCTTTATCTACAATATGATCCAGACCACCCAAAAGCCGCAGTTCTTCTTTAAACCAGTCTCCTGCTCGTTTAGAAGTAAGGGACAGTAAAGTCTCCATAGCTAAATGCCCAGTCTGAAAATCAGAAGCACCATTAACGAATATTGACTCTGAGTAGTAATTCTGAGGCAACACTTTTAGAGATTGCTTTTTAAAAAAAGGAAATTGCATGCTACGAGCCCACAGTATTTTTTTTAATACAGTAAATGCTTTTTAAAAGTAAAACTAGTTTAAAACTGGTATCAGAATAGTCTTAAGCTGAAGAAATGTTTTTATCCATTGGCTTGTTTTCAGAGAAGATCCATTATTTAAAGTAGTCTGATAGACTATCAGTTCTGCCAGTTCAATAAAATATATACTGGTACCATCATATATGCTTAAGGGCAAATCAAAGGGTATATTTAACTGTAGATCACTACACTGGATTAATTTACCACAAAGGTTGTAGCAAGAAATACTCCAGAAACAAGGTGTGGGTGTGTCAAAACTGTTGTCCGCTGGTAAAAACTGGTATCTTATTGCTTTGCTTTATGTTTTCTAACTATAGCAAATGAGCTTATTTTCACATATTTATCAGTTACCTGTAATTCTTTCACTGTAAGTCCCCTGTCAAATATTCTTCCCTTTATATTCATGTAAAGTAGCTTGTCTTTTTCTTACTGTTCTATATGTTTTCTTATCTATTCTGATTTTAGGGTTTCCTAAATTCCTTTTTTAGGGTTTTTTAGGGTTTCATATTCACCAATTTCAAACTTTATACTACAGGGTTAGCAGCTTGATACTTTGGCCTCTATGGCAAAATGATATATAAACAATGATTTAGGACTACTACTGGAGGAAGCAAAGAACACTCAGAGCCATATTTATAAACCAGGTTAGGTTTTTTCCATCCCTTCATTTGCCTTCAATTGTTAATTTTACTTTTTACTGCATTTCTTTTAAAAAGGGCAACTTGGTTCCTATGACAATAAAGGAACTTTAGTATAACAAAAGAAATGCTTTAATGTAACAAAGCTGAAAAGACCTGGTTATCTTCCCAAAGCTCACCGCTTTGAAACATTCAAGTTTACAGCAAGTCCTGCTGGGCTATTTTGAACTGAATATAAATTAGATTTAGAAATGCAAAAAACACATCAGCAAAAATCTTAATATTACTGATTTTAGGAGAGATTTTTATTTTATACCTTACAGGTTTTACTCTGTACTTTAAAAAGAACAAGGCTGATGTCCAAGGTGACAAATACAGATCTAGAATTCAACACCACAAAAACTGATTTAATTTTGCTCAATTCTCATTCTAAGTCCTTGAAAGAGTAATGTAATAAGATCAGTTTGGGCAGGGTTAGCTCATGAGTCACAGCAGTGAAAATGAAGACTAATGAGGCTTTCTTTGCTTAGGAAGAAAGGGGCACAGTAATTTGATGTTAATACAACAAACATTTGTTAAGATCTGATGCAAAAAAGCGATTTTATTGTTTGTTTCTATAGGCATAAAAAGGACTGTTTGGTATTTTAGGCTACATTCAGTATATGTTAGTATTTTAAAATAGCTTACAATTCAAACACTTTATTTGAAACTGGAATAGTTCTCAAAGAGTTAAAACACAACCAAATCACTAATCAGAATACTATTCAGCAATTGTAAGCTCAGTTATCTGAATTATATTTTAATATTATAATATTAAATTTTAAAATATCTTTCCATGGTACATTAAGAATAGCAACATATTTCAAAGAACAGGTTGAATAATGAATAAAACAAACGATGTGTAGGAGACAGTCACTGTACAAAACAATGCCTACTGTTAAAATTTAAAACACAATACCCAGGATTAGCTGAAGGGCGGGAGGCCACCACATCCTAATATTAGCAACTGTGTGTTCTGGTTTTAATCATGTGAGTTAACTACTTAACATAGCACAGTTATTATACTGGTATTTACCATCCTAGTAAATTCAATAAATGATGGGAAAAAATTCTACAAGCAAGTTTTTCATCTTTATTTAAGAGCAAATGCCTGGAAAGAATCTAAATGTTCAACAATATGTGAGACAAAATTATAATGATGATAGTAACAATTTTTTAAAGCTGTATTTATTCAATTATGCAGCAAGTAAAAATTATAGGCTCAAACTTATTCCTTTATAGCATTTAAAAAACAGTATTATGTTCTAAAAGTGTTAAAATTAGAAGTATGAATGAATTTTATTTTTTCATGAATGTATTTTAAAATTAGGATACAAATAGTTTGGTGAGGTAGAACTGTTTATCCACACTTTGAGCATAATAGCTCTTTTCTAATCTTAATAAGTGAAAGTACTAAATACACATCAATTTTGTATCCTGTCTTTTAATGTTAACTTGCTTTCCCCCTCAACTCCCACTCTACCTGAATCTATTCCTTACTCTACCTTAACTAAGAAGATTAACGATCCTAAGTCATTATATGGCTAGCACAAAGCATTCTGTAATTTTTGAAAGCAAATATTGCAGTCTTCAGTTTAGTGGAGAGTAGAAAAACCATTAATTATATAATGTTGGAACTATCTGAAAGTCAGGTATATATAAATAAATAATCCTATTTTCTCAAAATGACAAGGCCAGTTATCTTCCACTAGCCTACTAATCTTTGGGGATATTCTAGATTCTACGAGTTTTAAAAAATAGCCAGAGGAAAGTGAAACTAAAATCAACCAAAAGCAACATAATCATCTTAAATGGGGAGTTGTACTGAGCATAAGCATAGCCATGGCCATGACCCTGAGTATGAAGGACACTGCTCTACGGAGCAGTTCATGCCTAGGAATCCTCTTTTTGAGCCTTGGTCCCTTGCAGCAGTAAATCAGACATCCTGAGATACTCTGAAATGAATGAATGCTCACTGAATATGGCTCTTTCTGAAGATCCTTTAAATCTTTACTCCTAAAATCCATATAGTGTTAAGAATTCAAATTCCTAACAGCCTAAATGTAGTTCCTACATTTTAAAAAAACTGACATTTTCATTTTACAACCAAAGGAAGGAACTCACCGTTATATTTTCTAGATCAAGGTGCTTATTGTGTACAGTTTCACAAAGCCTTCGAATTTTTTCTTTGATTTTGTTCATGTCTTTCTCATTCAGCAGCTTAGCTGAAGAAGCATCTTGTTCCAGTTCTAGAAGTCGAATCATCAGATCTAGGCTAGCTCTATCAAGATCCATGTTTAAACGATCTCTACTCAGTATGTACATGAGGGCAGCTGTACAAAGGGACAGATTCTTCAACAGACCCAAAAAGGGGAAAAAAAGTTAATGTAAGCAATTAGTGACAATTTCAGGTAACAAAAGACTATTGTGACATTTGTTTACATTTAGAAACCTTGAAAATGTTTTATTTAGTGAAAATCTCCATCTTAAAATATTCTAGGGAAATGTGATTTCAATAAATACATAAAGCACCGCTGCTTAAAATTTTCCTTTCTACAGACATTCCCTATACAAATGTCTCAGAGCTAGAAGTGTTTAAGTGGAATTATATTTTTTCTGGCCATTCTGTGCTAAATGAAGATTTTACAAGACATTTTTCAGTTATCTAATTCTACTTTATAATATACTTTGCTCTTTGTTCTTTATGATATAGTGAAGTCAAATTTCCATTTAAAATCAATAATGTAAATGTGTTTTAAAAAATAAACACAGCTGGGTTTGTGCTACTACATAAGCTCAGGATGCTCAAAGAAACATATTAGACTCATTTCTTTAAAATAAACCAAACCTAGGTCTGGTTGAACCAAGTAGTTTTTTAAAAAAATCATTAATATCATGAGCTCTCAAAATCATTCAGATCAGGTAGTTAGCACATTCAGCTTATAAAATCTACAAGTACCGAAGGTGATATAGATAAGCATTAATAGAACATAAAGGTCTATGTTAGAATAATTCCCAACATTTGGGATATTCTGTACTTAAAACATTTTTCTATATATCTATTTTAATTCAAGTGTACTCGATCTTACATGAATTTCAATGCACAGAAACACAATTAACTATCTAAAGATTTAAACTTTAAATCCCCAAAATTCAAACTAGGTTTCTAATTAACTGCTTACAGAGCAAAATATGTTTGGAAATAAGGCTTTGGAAATCCACTGCCACTAAGAATATATATTAATGCCTTGGTCCTCTCGTAACTTCGTAAAAAAGCACATTCTTATTTCTCTTCTCCCTCATTGTTTTGAACCTGCTACAACTTGGTAGCTGACGTATCTTCACTTGGGCTTAAGTGTATTGCTTTCAGTTTCAGAAGACTCAGTATTAGATTCTGTTACCTAATCTATACTTTGAATATAATTTTCCTGAACAAAAATATAATAAAGCCATTTCAAATTACCACCACTGATGATTAGTAATGATTTTTTTCTAACTTTGAAAATGTTAAACCTAAACTTTATATGTAAATATGCTCTATTTTTTAAGAGAAAGTGTCAAGTCATAATAAAACTGAGGATGTGATTCCTTTTCACAATGGGATTCAACATCCAAGCAAAATATTTAAAACTTTAATATCCAAAGTTTTTATTCATGCTATTAGTATCACAAAGCACTAAAAGTTGTTTCCCCCCACCCCCCACCAGTACTTTCTGATTCGAGGTAATAAATGCTTACAGAACTAAATATCCAGTATGGTAGGTATGTCATGTCATACAGTGGTTAACAGTATAAACTGACAAGGAGGAAAAAATGTTGAGCAAATAGTCTGAAATGATTCATCAAGCAAAAAATCCTGGCATTAAGTTTTTCTAAACATTTAGCAAATATGGGGCTTCACTGGTGGAGGGGAAGAATCTGCCTGCCAATTCAGGAGATGCAGGTTCAATCCCCAAGTGGGGAAGATCCCCTGGAGAAGGAAATGGCAACCCACTTCAGTTATTTTTGCCTGGAAAATCTATCGAAAGGAGACTGGCAGGCTACAGTCCTTGGGGTTGCAAAAAGAGTTGGGACACAACTTAGCTACTAAACAACAAAAACAAATTTAGTAAATATAAACTAGAAATCTGAAATAATGCTTCTCAACCCCAGAAACTTAAATACCTGATGATGCTGGGAATCATCCAAGGTTTTAAAGACCATTGCTACCATTCCGTGTGCTCTCAGGTGCATTCGAAAACTGGGCATGGCACATTTAGTAGCCAAACTAATAACACTAGAAGAAAACAAACTAGGTTAAGGGGACTGAAAATAGCTAGTGTGTTTTTTAAATTTGCATTATACCTAAATAAACAACAGAGTGCTCGGGGGTGGGGAGTTTATGTGTGTCAAAGCATTGCCCATGCAAATCACAATGTAAAGACATGGGCAAACCAAATTTATTAAATACTTACTGATGCACAGTATGTGATTAGGTACGCTATATTAAAAAAACACAAATAATACATGATTGTCTTCAGTGTATACTTTATATTACTGCTACCATTAAAAGCAAAAAAATCTCAGGTGTCTTCCATGTCTCTGATCCATAAAAATTATAAATATATAATTAGACATATTCCAAATGACTGGATAATTCAATCAAACCAAGATATTCAAACCATTATATATGCAAAAGATGACCCAAATCAAAACATGCTTAAGTCACTTATCACTTGCATGTATAAAATCTGGTGCTAAAAAAGAAAAGATTCTTTGGCATAACACTTTTAAGCATCTGGAAACTGAAGCCTATGCTATGCTAAAATGCTGTATCATCCAACTTTCTTTAGTCCATGTAGGATCAAGTCCCTTAAAAGAAATCAATCACATTTTAACATCACTGGCTATAACCTACACCTATGATAACACAAATTGCAAATGTTTGGCTCCACTGAGCTAAAAAATTTTAATGAGAAGGAGCATGCATACAATTTTCAAATATAAAAATAAGATCTTACCTAAGGCAACGTGTGTTTAGAGGCTGAGTGCTCTTTAAGCCACTTAACAAGTACTCAATGTCATCAGTGAACTCTTGGTTTTCACCAAATTCCACCACATCATTGAAGTGCTTCACGTGCTGAACAACAGTATACAACTGCCAAGAAAAAATAAGTCCACCTCTTTTGTAACTATGAAGTAGCATATTTAAATCTATGAACTTGCTCTGCTTTATTTAAAAGTGTATAAAGTAAGTTTATTAGATAGCAACCAACAAGTGTTTTAAAAACATTGGTAGCAGTAGGACAAGGTAAGTTCGTGGTTCAAAACTCAGTATCAGTTTACTGATATGTGCTCAAGACATCAAAAGGCTAAATTACATATAAAATTCTATCCACATGCAGTAAAACTGTATATGGATGCTTACTTCTTTGTCTTCTTTTCTGCATTTCAGTGCAGTAACTATATCTTGGTAGGGCTGAGTAGGTATTGTCACAGTTTTTATCACTTTGGGTGGTGGTGCAGGAGCCTTAAAAACTCCATCATCTTTTTGATTTTGCTCCTTTGAAGACAGCCTCACCTATTAATAAAGGTATTAAATTAGTTGCTCTAAATAAATATATAAAAATAGTAACATCTCATCTACTTGGTAAATCTAGTTTAAGAGTAATAAAACCCCAAGTCTCCCCCTCAAAGGTAGGGGGAGACCTCTGAAAGGCCCTAAAGGATACTTCAGAGCTTTCATGCACCATGAGGGAACCACTCGGGAACTTATTCTGGGCTTTTGAACCTAACATTTCATACAATTAGTCATCCATCTCCAGAATCATTAGAAGGAATAAGGAGCCAAAATGACATACATAAATAGCATTAACAAACAACTCAGGATAGACAGGAAAACTACAACAGATAGACAAAAGAACTTTTAAAGTATAGGAGTCCATAGTTCATGGTAGGAAAAGTCAGCCATAAGAGCATGCACACTAATACCTAATATGCACAATAATGGCTTAATACTAGTAAAAGGAGCGTAATTATCAAGAAGACAGAGAACTGTACATTACATTTTAAAATGATCTCTGTCCCTATTTTTTACTGTCTATAAAGAACTCATTCTTTGATAGCTCCATATGACTGAGGTGTCACTATTAATCTGTAAGTATTAATGCATGATCCTACCAGTTATTCTGGAGCAAATAATTTGCCAAAAATCTTTTTCAAATGTGTTTTGAATTGAAAGGTATTACTATAATGCAAGAAAAAAGTTCTGCTCTGAAAAACAAATTAATCACTCAAAGCCACTTTAAGATCAGTGTAGGATATGCTGATAGAGCTCTCAATCATTTAAAAATTCCATAAAATGTGGATCAAGAATTGTCCAGTATTTTTAACACTTTCATTCATAACCTAGTAACACCAGAATTTCTGTTGTCCTGCCCACAATCCTTACTTTGCCAGTGAATTAAACTAAAATCACTAAATTTCAGTGAAGAAGTTGAAAATAAACTATTAAACAGAAAAGCTAGAGACTTTCAAATTATGAATGAAGATAGCAACTGTTTAATTTAATATTCTTCATACAAACACGAAATTAAAAAGCATAGTTCACTTACTGTGACACTCTGAGACTTTACTACTGGTGGCGCAGGTAGTTCTTCCGAGTCTGGATGATTCCAATGTCTAGCATTATATACGGCTTTTGTAGGAGACTAGAGGAAAGAGAAAAAGATAAACTATTTCCATCTTACTCTGCATCCTTATAAGATTATCACATTTTAAAACTAAAAATCACAAAGAATAATTTATATAAATTGGATTCTTTACCATTAGCACCAACTGGGAAACCAAGATACACAATATCTGATTTATATTATCCTATGCTCCTACCATGCCAATGGCAGATATGGAGCCACTGTCCTATTTTGATACAAAATCAACAATCAGTGTTCTGGGCAACTCTTACCAACCAAGAAAAGAAATTAAACCTCTTGTTTGGCTTATATTAACTTACTAATCAATACAGTTAATTCAACCTGTTCTTTATTCCTCATACTACTGATTCATGCCCTACATTCTTCCAACAATGAAAATTAGGCAGCTTACAACAAGGGATAAAAGTCCTTATTCATTTAGGTGAAACTGGTGAGTTTTCAGATGAGTATCATTATTCAAGTTTTCAGGTTTTATATAAAGGTAAATACTGTATGTATAACAAATATTACATAACGCAGTGGAATCTAATTCATTACTACACACTAAAATATATGCAAAATGTACAAAAATGCATATGGGGTGGGATAAAGATGTAAATCACCCCACCCCAGTATGTTAGTTTACTGCCAAATCAATATACTATAAACTTTATGAAAAAGACCTTTCAGCTTTAACACTTTGAACTTAAAAACTGAGGATAAATGACTATGAGCTTGCATAATCAAATCCACAGAATTAAATCTGTATTAAAAAGAACAAATCTTCATTTTCAAAAGGAACTGATTAAACAGACTGATAACATTTTCTCCATCATTTACAAAAGTGATGTTAAATTATGTCCTTTAAACTTCAAATAATCTCATTAGAGATTTTTTGTAAGAGTATAATTAATAATCTTTGTATTTTCAGTATTACATATAAAAAACAAAGGAGTACAAGAAAAGAAACATACTTCAAGGCTGGCCAAAAATCCACATAAAAAATTAACCATCTCCCTTTACTAGCCTCAGTGAAGTAACATTATTGGAATTCAGCATCATACAAAGTTATCTTTTTATATAAATATTCTCTTCAAAATAACCATGCTGTGACAAAAACAACTGTTTAAGCTCCAGAAGAACTGGTTTTTCAAAAGACAAAGCTTAAACTAATTCACATACTAATTTTAGTAGAAAATCTTAATGTGAAAAGGAATCTACTGTGAAACTTACATAAAGCAGAAGGTCTCACTTGTACTGTGTATACAAACACATTAGTATTCTTGTATATTAGCATAAAGTGATGCAGTATTAGTAAACTAAAGCAGTTTATGCAATGACATGATCAGGCCTTGTGAGGCACAACCACATAGAGCAGACTCAACATAAATTTTTAAACCTCTATTCCTCACTATTTTTCTCTCAATATCTATATAATTTACATGCCTGCTAGTTGTTAGATCTCTCATTTCAGCAACCTCAAATACCCAAAGCACAGCCATAAGCCCAGGAAGATTGTTATCTTTTTAAAAGAATAGGTGCCTCAAACCTAAAGCACTTATTTTTTAAAAAGCACTGATTTCAAGTAAGAATATTTTGGATAATACGAAGGTTATCTGGTTCCACCAGTAACAAAATAGCAGAAGTCAACGTTCTAAATTAAACAGACTCTGGAGATAGGGACTACTACATATAAAACATACACACTACTACACATAAAACAAATAACTTAAAAAAAAAAACCAAATAACTAGTTAAGAGCTTACTGTGTAGCACTGGGAAGTCTACTCGATACTCTGTAATGGCCTATATGGGAAAAGAATCTAAAAAAGAGTGGATCTATGTATATGTATAACTGATTCACTTTGCACCTGAAACTAACACAATGCTGTAAGTCAACTATACTCCAATAACATGTTTTTAATTAATAGCAAAATATAGATATATATTAAACAGACCCCCTTCTAGTTAACTGCAAGTGGCAATACACCTAACAGTTACAAAGGAGAGACAGCAACCAGATGGTGTGGATTAAAATCCAGATAAATAGTAAGTTCTACTACTACTTGTTACTAAATATTTTTCTCATCTATAAAATAGCATTCATAGCAGTATCTACTGCAAAAGGGTTGTTGTGAGGATTAAATGAATATATGTAAAACACATATTAGAATGCCTGAAACAGTATGTACTATACAAGTATTATCACTGATAGTACTAATTATAATAACTATTATGTGATGATGTGCAAGTCTGAGTTCAGCATCTATATAAGAAAATTGGAGTGTGTATTTATATATATTTGTGTATATATACACACAGACATCTACTCACATAACAGAGGATTGAAATAAAAGGGATAACTGCCATAAACATACTTTGTTAACAAATATTATTATAAAAAGCAGACTGGGATATACTGTTCTAATTCATCTCAAAATTCAACAATATCCCTGATAAATACAGAGGCAAAAGTCCTCAACAAAATACTAGAAAACTAAATTCAACAGCACATTAAAAGGATTATACATCCTAACTATATATAGGATTTATTCCTGGGGTGCAAGGTTAGTTCAACACATGAAAACCAACCAATGTGATACACCACCTTTATGATGAAGGACAAATATCACATAATCATCTCAATTGGTGCAGAAAAACCACTAAACAAAATCCAACTCTCTTTAATGAAAAATATTCAACAACAGAAACTGAAGGAAATTATCTCAACAGAGGTCCACAGCTAACATCATACTCAACAGTGAAAAAAATGAAAAGCTTTTCCTCTGAGATCAGTAACAAGGTAAGGATGTCCACTCTCACTGATTAAACACAATACTGAACATATAACAAAAGTAATCAGGCAAGAAAAAGAAATAAAAGGCATCCAAATCAAAAAAATTTTTCTCTGTTCACAAATGACATAATCTTGTATAAAGAAAACCATAAAGATTTCACACACACCCAAAAAAAAAAAAAACCCCCATTAAAACAAATAAAAATGTATTCAATAAAGTTGTATTTGAGCAAACTCTGGGAGATAGTGGAGGACAAAGAAAGGAGCCTGGCATGCTGCAGTCCATGCAGTCACAGAGTCAGACACAACTTAGTGACCAAACAACATGATACAGAACTTATTCACATTTATACACACCAACAAAGAACATCAAAAGAGGAAGTGGAAGAAAATTCCATTCACAATAATATCAAAAAGAATAAAATGCTTAGGAATAAATTTAACCAAAGAGGCAAAAGATCCGTTTGCACCGAGGACTACAAAACGCTGAAATTAAAAGACACAAAGAAATGGAAAAACACCCTTTGTTCATGGATTAGATGACTTAGTAGTTAAAATGGCCATACTACTCAAAGTGATCTACAACTTCAATGGAATTCCTGTTAAAATCCTAGTGGTAATTTCTATAGAAACAGACCAAACCTAACACTTATATGGAATCTCTAAAGACCCAGAATAGCCAAACAATCTTGAGAAATAACAGAAAACCCAGAAGCCCCACATTTCCTGATTTCAAAACATTACAAAGCTACAGTAATCGAAAGAGTAGGGTACTGATGCAAAGACAAATATATAGACCAAGTGTACAGAATAAAACACCCAGGAATAAACCCACATATATATATGGTCAAATTATCTTTACCAGCGGAGACAGTCTCTCCAACAAATGGTGCTGAAAAAACTAGGTATCCACATGCAAAAGAATGAAACTTGACCTTCATCTTACACCATACACAAAAATATTTTTAAAACTTAAAAGTAAGACCTGAAGCTAAAACTCCCAGAAAACACGAGGGTGGAGGGAATACTTAACAGTGGTTGTAGCAATGACTTCTTGCCATGAAGCACAAGGAACAAAAGCAAGCATAAACAGCTAGGACTACATTGTGAAAAGCTTCTGCACAGCAAAGAAAACAATTAAGAGTGAAAAATAATAGAAGAAAAACCTTCAAACCATTTGTCTGATGAGAGATTACTATCCAAAATATACAGGAAACTCCTATAAGTCAATAGCAGAAAAAGAAAAACAGGCAACGGACTTGAACAGAACACTGAGCACCAAAGAATTGATCCTTTCAAATTGCGGTGAAGACTCTTGCGAATCCCTTAGACAGCAAGGAGATCAAAACAGTCAAGCCTAAAGGAAATCAACCCTGAATAGTCATTGAAAGGACTGATGCTGAAGCTGAAGTTCCAATATTTTGGCCACCTGATGCGCAGAGCTGACTCATTAGAAAGGACCCTGATTACGGGAAAGACTGAGGGCAAGAGGGGAAGGGGACAGAGGATGAAATGGCTGGATGGCATCACCGAATCAATGGACATGAATTTCAGCAAACTCTGGGAGATGGTGAAAGATAGGGAGGCTTGGCATGCTGCAGTCCACAGGGTCACAAAGAGCTGGGCACGACTGTGCAACTGAACAAGAATTATGATCCTGCAATCCCACTTTGAAGTCTTTCTTCAAAAGAATTAAGAACAGGATCTCAAAGAAATATTTGTACATCCATGTTCAATGCAGTATTTTTCAAAATGGCCAAAAGGTAGAAATAACCTAACTATCCATCAACAGAGAATAAAGAAAATGTTACATATCCATACAACAGAATATTATTCAGCCATTAAAAAAAAAAAAGGAAATCCTATCATATGCTATAATATGAACCTTCAGGATGTTACCCTAAATGAAATAAGCCAGTCACAGAAGGACTTGATACTGCATGATTCCACTTTTAAGAATTCTAGTCAAACTCATAGAAATAGAAATGGTGGTTGCCAGGGGCTGGAGAGAGGCCAAAATGGGGAGTTGCTATTTAATGGGTATAAAGTTTCAGTCAGGCAAGATGAAAAAATTCTAGAGAACCATGGTACAATATTGTGCTTACAGTTAACAATACTATACACTTAACAATTTCCTATGAGGTAGACCTCATGTTGTAGTTTTTATCACAATAAAAAAAAGAATTTTGAAAAGCACTTGAAGCTTAACAGTATACAGAATAAACACTCAAGTTATATTCAAAAGATACATATGAACATTTTGTTTACTCTGTTGAATAAGGTAGCTTAGTAAACACTATTATTTTAAAAGTTTTGACAAGGTTTTACCATTTTATTATTTTTTTCCATTTATTTTTATTAGTTGGAGGCTAACTAATTACTTTACAATATTGTCATGGTTTTTGCCACACATTGACATGAATCAGCCACGGATTTACATGTGTTCCCCATCCCGATCCCCCTCCCACGTTTTGCCATTTTAATGCTAAAGACTAATCTAAAAGAGTGAATCCAATGAGAACTGTTGTTCCCTACTGTTAATTATTTCAAAGTTTTACAAAGTTAATATAGGGTTTATTATAGGGAGCAGGATGATTTGAGGATACACCCTACTATTTAAAAATTAAAATAAAAAAACATATGCATGTGGTTAATACACACACACTGGGGCATGGGTCAGAGGTAAGATATGACCAACACTGACTCTGAGCTCTTCACATCATTCCAAATGGTCTAACAATTTCACATGCACCTAAGTGCATGTCACACAGTGAAAGTGACTGTGCACAGTATCTACAAAAATGCATGACATCAACCAACTTTTCATGGAAAACAAAAATCACTCTTATCATTTAGCAACCTAGCTAAATTTTAACTGGGTCATTTCTACCAGGCTTATCTTAAATCTCGTTCATTTTTTTTTCTGGTTTAAAAAGTAGATGTATCATATTAACTAGATTCCTTAACTTTTCAGTGTTAAAGTTATTTGTGGATTCTATTTCTTCTGAAATCTACTCCGAAGAATACTTAAAAACAAAGCAACTTCTGCCTCTGGAATTGGGAGTTGGGTGGGCACAAAAAGGGGATATCATCCATTCTTTCTGACAACTAGATGGTGCTGAGAAGCTTTTGAATAAAACACTTTGCTAAATGAAAAAAAAAAAAAAAAAAAAAAAAAAAACCAAAGCTCTTAAGACTATTCTAACATCCTAAAGATTTGGAATCATTTTAGTATATTTCAATCCTAGTAATCTTAAACATACTAACATACTACTCCTTTGTTTCAATCCTCCAGGTGCATGACAAATAAAAAGAACTTCAAATGTAACACTGTGTTATAGCTAAGGAAAAAGTATGCCAGTGACAGACGCAGGACGCATTTATCTATGAGAGAGAATTCAATTTCTACAAAAACAACGAACAAAAATTGGTTTTTACAATTATAATGCAAGGCTATGGCTAACAGATTGGCTTGTTGAATCACAATTAGAAAAAAGAGGTAAGAAGAGTTCTTTCATGAAAAGCTAAGAAGAAATGACAATATTATGGTATTCTTTATTGAGCTGGCTCTCAAAGGGGGAAAAAAATTGGAATAACTGCTTTTAAGCCACGTAAATTTTTCAGCAGTACCAAACTTATTTCTGAGTTTTAGTACTGTGTACTAAACGAGGACAAATACAGTAAGCTGATTAGAATTCATCCAGCCTTACCCACACAAGGATATCATAACACAATTGCACTCTCACCAGTAATTCTATCAGCATGCGCTACAACTAAATGATTTCTGAAAAAGCCAAGTGCCACAATGCACAACTGTGCATGTGTAGCACTTTAGTGACAATTCAAAAAGGGAGAAAATTAATCTGGATTTGACATTTTTTTAGTTCTTAAGGTTTCTTTTTGTTTAAGATGGGCAGTAGAGACAGAGAGTATAGAAAAGTTCCACAAAGATTAGGGTACCTTTTAGCTCTTTAGAACTTTCTTTTAAACATAATGATACAATCTCAGATTGTCTTAAACTATGACAAAAACAGCCTTAGAGTAAAATTTCCTTATTTGTTTAAATATTCAGGACATAATTTGAGGAAAAACTGCACCTATCCCTAAACTAAAACCAAGAATGTCTCTACTGCTAAGAACTAGACATTCAGAAGTGTTAAGATGGAGCACTAAGCAAAGGTATAATCCACACGTACATGGGATAAGTAGAGCTGAAAATTTTTCCTGATTCAATTAAGCCCTACAGATAAAACTTTCAAGATACAGTTATTTTTATGAATAAATTGTCAGCTCCTATCCACAAGAACAATTTATCTGCTACTCAGTTGTTTTAACTTCAAAAGGATTTGTAATAATTTTATAAAACTTTGTAACAGGTATTGCCACGTCAAAATGTCATCTTAAAATAGCATAATTTGAGCATAAGCTCTAAAAATTTTGGTAAAACTTTATAAAACAGGTACTTGCACATCAGAATATCACCCTGAAACAGCATAACCCGAGCATAAGCTCTAAAAAGTCCAAATAACAAAACATAAAATAAAATACTTGACACTCTGAAAACTACTACTGTTAAGCCTACAGCTTAACAATCATTAAAATAAAAGATACTAGGATAAGCCATGATTTAAAAAAAAAATCACCTGAAATAAGCACCAGTTTTACAACTAAAACTATCACTAAATATAGAATGAACCAGTTGTATTAGGGAGATGACTTATCCAATTTAGAAACACAAAAAGAGAAGCTGAAAATATCTAGAAATATGGCTAGATAGAGAACATTCAATCTCCCGTTCATTTTCCTTTTAAGAATATTTATTAGCTGGACACAAGCTTGCCCTGATTTTCCAACATCTCTTGCTACATGTGTGGGCATATGACCAGGTTCTAGTCAATGATACATGAACAGAAGTGCAGTACACCTGGATCCTGGCCTTCTAGAGACGTTGAATGCCTCCCCTTCCCATTCTTACTATTCATATTCTTCAATACTCTATAGAGATGGTAGAATACCACAACAGAGGAAGATGGGTCCCTGACAATATAGCAATTTGAAAACAGTCCAGAGATAAACAGCCAAGGACTGGTAAGCCAAAGAAAAATAAGCTAGCTACTGAAAACTAATTTGAGATTTCTTTCACATTAGCTAAGTCAAGTGCTATTGAAATTAGTTAGGATTAAATAATGATAGGAATCTAATACATACATAAAATTTTGCCAACACCAGACTTGTATATATGTATCCTACACACACATAGTCTTAAAAAGAAACAATCTGAAGGATATAAAGAACATCTGCAAGAATAGAACAAGGAAAAAACACAATCTAAAGTTGACTTTTCTTTAAAAAAAAAAAACTGTTAATATATATACTCTGAGGAAGATCTCTATGAACTTACATGGTGCGATTTCTAAGAATTACTTCTAAACAAATATTTTAAAAGAAAGCTAAGTGCAAAAGTACACATATAGATGCTGCCTTTTACTATGTAAGAAAGGGGGGAAATAAGAAAATGCATGCTTTTTTTTTTAATGCTTGTTTTTATACAAAGAAATAGAGAGAGGATAAAGCAGAGAACAATGAACATTTTCTGACCAGGGGTGGGAGACGGGCTAGAACACTGCTCGACGAAGTGACTCTTCATTGAATTTACCTTTCTGTATTGACTTTTGGAAGCATGTGAATGTTGTGCATAATCAGTCAAATAAATTAAATAAATACAAATGAAAGGGAGAAAAAAACCTAAAAGTGAAAGAGAACCAGAACAAACAAACCTACTCACCATTCAAATGAACGGCAAATACAACAAAGGGAACACAGAAAGCCCAAGAGACAGGCAGACAGAACTAATCTCAGTAACTTATGAGCACAGTATTTGTCTTTACACCTCGATACAGGGAATGTAGGTAGGACAAGTGCAGGATTGCAAATAAATCCTAAACACATTAGTAGAGTTATTTATTGTAGTGGAATGGACAAAGCAGCTCTGTACCTATTTTAGACCTATTACAGGTTTGAGTAAAAGTATTGATACTGCTGGGAGTCAAGACAGAAGGCAAGAGAGAACCCTGTCAGTCAGTCAGTTCAGTTGCTCAGTCGCGTCCGACTCTTTGCGACCCCGCAGCATGCCAGGCCTCCCTGTCCATCACCAACTCTTGGAGTTTACTCAAACTCATGTCCACAGAATAGTATGGACGGGCTAATATTGAAGTTAGTGTGAACTCATGATTTCTAGAACAGTTATGCGCAGGAAATCTATATGCATATGCATACATATGTAGGAATCTATATGCATTTAGATGCATATTTCCTATCTCCATCTCCAAAAAGGGCCAAGAAGTGAAGACCATGTCTATTGTCCCAATCTTGGTCTCTACTCCTCACTAAGGCGAATAGAACTCCTCAGAGAATTGGCCCGATTCCAGAGCTGGAGCAGAGCACGTATGAGATGAATCTCGAACACTGTGTTATGCCAAAAAGTAAGAAAGTGCTCCCAGAATGATGGGGGTATGTCACAGTGACAGAAGAGCCACACTAGCCACATCATGACAAATGTACTTATAAAATAATGAATTATGAATCATTCTTTTTAAAAAGGTAGTGATTCATGAGTCCATAATGATAGAAATAAAACCACCAATTGAATAAAAGTAAATAAAACAAATGGGGAAAGGGGTGGGTTGATGCTTACAGCAGTGTTGAGAACTGACTAAATGATTATTTTATAAGCAGCACAGTTAAACACGGAATCAGAAAGGCATGATCATGCATATTAAATCTAAGAGTATAAAGAACAAGGTAGCTGAGCAGTCTCTTCAAAGACTGCATTTTAGTTACAAGAGAAAGAAAATAACTGCACAGCAATTATGTAAGGGCCGACCCTTGAACTGGGTGATTGTCATTAACCTCCATCCAGAGGTGGCACACTGGACAGAACGCACCATCGCTTACACAGTACTTCAGCCCAGAGTGATAACCTGCATCTAACCATGAGGAGACTTCACATTAAACCAAAATGAGAGACTGCTTTTTAAAGGGAGGATCAGGGGAATGTCAATGTCATAAAAAACAGACTGTAGAAATGTTCCTAGTTAAAAGACACTAAAGACACAGCTAAACAGCTAAATAAAATACCTCACCCTAGACTGGATCCTGTACCACAGAGGGGAAAATGCTACAAAGCACGTTACTGCGTCAACTGACAAAACTGAAGCACAGGTTAGGTAAAAATACTGGAACAATGTTAAATTTACTAAAGATGATTACTATGATGTGGACATTAACTAGAAAATACACTGTATTTAGGAGTAAAGGGCTAATGATATATAGGTACATACACAAACTCACCCTTAAATATTCAGGACAAATGAAAAAGCAAATATTAAGATAATCAGGGTAAGTAATGTTCATTTTACTATATTATTTTTGTGACTCTTCTGTAATTTTTAAACTATTTCCAAATATAAACTATTTCAAAAATTATTTCCAAATTAAAAAAAATTTTTTTTTAACTCCCTCAGAAAACTTGTAAAATAGAAAAGGTATAAATCATCATTCTATCAGTTAATATTTCAATTTCTATGAAACAACTAAATCAAATTCAGACAAGAGTAAAAGAAAGAAATCAAAGAGTAATAAAAAGAATAATTCAATATAGGCAATCGCTACAAAATGGGAATAGATATCCTTTATTTATGTTCTTAAATAAAATGTTAAACAGTCCATCATAACAAATGAAAGTTCAACAGCAATACTTCTCAGCTGAAGCACAGAAAAAGATGAGAACATAACCTATACCTTGCCCAAAGTTAGTAAGAGTCTTCTATTTTTAATGGTTTTTCCCTAAAAAGCCAATGGGCCACTGACAATCTTCTTTGCCCTGGCTTCTAAGAAGCTCATAGTTGTATTTGTGGTAGGTCCCTAGGAAATCCATCAAGACCAAAGGGCTTGAATTTTGGCTTTAACTCATCTAATCTTTTGGACTTCCCTGGTGGCTCAGACAGTAAAGAATCTGCCTGCAATACAGGAGACTTGGTTCGATCCCTGGGTTGGGAAGATCCCTGGAGAAGGGAACGGCTACCCACTCCAGTATTCTTGCCTGGAACATCCCATGCACCGAGGAGCTTGGAGGGTGCAGTCCATGGGGTCACAAAGAGTCGGACACAACTGAGTGACTAACACATCTATACCTTTTCTTAGCACATTTTCCTCCTGGTTATTTTTCAACCTGGTTCTACCAAATTCACCTCTTTCCACTATACAAACAGATCTAGAAACAACACAGATGACAGAATTAGGTGACAAAAGACACTGAAGATAGCTGTGACCATATCCCACACAGGTAAAAAGGTAAGGGAGACAATTATGTTAAGTAGACGAGGAAGATATACAACAGACCCAAACTAAACTTTCAGCAATGAAAATTACTAATAAGTGGGATTAATAGCTAACTAGACAGCGGGTAGCTCAAACAGTAAAGAATCTGCCTGTGATGAGGGAGACCTGGGTTCAATCCCTGGGTTGGGAGTATCCCCTGGAGAAGAGCATGGCAACCCACTCCAGTATTCCTGCCTGGAGAATTCCATGGACAAAGGAACCTGGTAGAGCCTACAGTCCATGGATTCACAAAGAGTCGGACATGAGTTAGCGACTAACACACATAGACACTGTTGAAGAACCTGAAAATGGTCAACAGAAAACTATCTAAACTATCTAACCAAATGAAACCAAGACTGAAAAAATTAAAAAGATGGATAGAATGGCAGCACACACTGGGAAGTTTCATCAAGGCCAGTAAATAAATGAGAAGGTAAAAATTAACTCCCTTCACAGATAGCACCACTTTGCCTTGAACTTCTCAAATACTGTTTCATTTAAATTTCACCTAAACTCCCCAGTTCCCCGAAAATCCTATGAAAATTTTTCTTTGGTAAGATCCCCTGTGAGTGTCTCTGCTGTGCAGTATCCTTTACTGCAATAAGTCAATAAGCCTGATTCTGTTAAGACTACAGGCTATCTCTGCTGATTTTAGGCTGATTCAAAGTAAGACCAGTCCCCAGAGGGGGAAAAAGAGCCAAAAACTATTAGAAGAATATTGGCTAATATTTCCCCAAATTTGATGCTGACCAATTGTCAAATATAAAAAAGCAAATATTTAGTACTATACACATTCTTTGGCTTCCCTGATAGCTCAGTTGGTTAAGAATCTCCCTGCAATGCAGGTGACCCCAGTTCAATCCCTGGGTTGGGAAGATCCCCCGAAGAAGGGATAGGCTACCCACTCCAGTATTCTGGCCCGGAGAATTTGGACTGTATAGTCGATGGAGTTGCAGAGAGTAAGACATGACTAAGCAACTTTCACTTCACTTCACTATACACTTTCTTTGCAGAAAGATACTTCCAAAAATCTTAGAAATAAACATTTATGAACACTTTCTGTAGCTCAGACACTAGGAACTTAATGCTGGGGGAAAAAAAAATATATGGTCACCATCCTCAAAAAACTCCCAGCGTTCTACATCTGATGCTAATTTATGGTTATCATGAAGTCATAGGAGTATCAGTAAGTTCAGGAAAGAGTTTTCTAGATGTCAGAAGCCCAATGAACTCTAAATAAAATGTATTATAAATTGGAAAAACAAATTCCAAACTGTAAACACCCTAAAAACACACACACACACACACACACTCTCTCTCTCTCTCTCTGTGTATGCTTAAGTGTCAAATGTATGACAGAATTCCCATGCTCTTGATTAACTCATGGCTACATTTTCTCAGTTTGAACTTCATTTTCTGGGAAATAAGCTATAGTGAAATATCTTGAATTTTCCAATTTTAAAGGAACTTGAACTAAAGAAAACAAAAATATTAATGGTACGTTCATGCCTTATTAAAATCCTCCCAGAATAAAATAGTAAAGGAAAAAAAACACCAGAATTAGATCACGTAGAGAAAATAACTTGCATTTTCCTACATCTTTATAGAATGCAGATCAATGATTTAAGTACATGGTTTAATGTTTAAGTATGTGGTTTAATGGTATGTAAATACTACCTATATAAAAGTAAGAGAGATATGCTTGCTTTGGAATAAGTATGAAATACTAAGACTACTCAAGTTTCCATGGCGAAAAACATTCTATTAATACCTCACTTTCTAAGACATTTATCTTTCTCCTTTTAATACCCCAAATACCTAGCACTGTGAAATGCATGTAGTTATGTGCTGAATTAAAACAATGACAAAGAAAAGCAAACTAAAATTGACCCTCTTCCATACCCAGGTTCAACCAGAACACACTCAGCTTCAACAACTCTTTGACTCACCAACCTGGAACAGTGGCTTTTTATTTTTATGCTCTGGCCAACAATCCTCTCATCAGCAGACCAATGACTACAGTCTCTTTTTCAGACTTCACATTCATCTATATCTCAGATCTCTAGTCCATGAGAATATAGTAAATCTCACACTGTTTTGATGACTGAATCCCGGGATGGTCAATGAATCCCCGGACACAGAACAAAGGTAACCAACAATGTGAAGGAAAAATAAGCTGCTTCATCAGAGTTCTGTTAGAGAAGAATACTATAAATGAACATCTGTTCTTCAGTGAGAGGTGTCCTTTAAAATCACTTCAACTTTAAGATTCTGGTTTTAAGTTGATTGACAACCTATATAAACTCATTTTATAAAACAACAAAAAAAATGAGTTTACAAAATTATAAAAACTACACTTTAAAACCGCAGCTTTACACAATTTTAACTTTCAAATACAGCCAAGTTTATTAACAAAATGATAATCAAGTTTTAATTTACTTACCCAAAAACCTACTATCCTGTGTCATACTGAAAAACAGAAGGGAAGAAGAAAAAAAAGTCCAAAATGTTCCTTTGAGAGTCAAACAAAAGACACTACCAGATGGGCCCAGCATAAAACCACAGGGAAATGATGAAAGTGAAGGTATAAATATTTGAGAATTTAAACTGAGACTGACATTATGGTTAGTTTCATCAATGACCTAGCAATAATCTTAACTGGCAAAATAAGATAGCCAAAGCCTAAGGTAAAATATAAGCACTGAAGGTTAGTTAGGATGATTATACAGATAATCCCTTAGGAAGAGGGCAAACTGGCAACAGCTGAATGGAAAGGTATCAAAATCAAACAGAGAACAGATCAGGCAAAAGAAATGATCTAAGTTTCTCAGCACATATATGGCAACAACAAACAATGGAATTCAGGGAAACTGTAGCCAGTGATCAGAAATAAGACAGCACTGAAAAGAAAAATTTTTAATTACCAAATGATCAAATAAAACCATACAAAGAAAAAACAGGTACTTAAAGCCAGGTTTATTTCGACCTAATCCCTCAAACCATGTCTTTACTTTTTCTACCTTCCAAGCGACAACTTTTCTGAATAATCATTTTAAATATGTTCTTACCAGAAATTTTCTTTACCTTCCTCATTTTTCTGACACATTTTTCACCCAGCCAGCTCTCAATCTGTTATAATCAACCCTTCTTTACATTCCTGGTGAAGTTGGGGAAAGTTCTCACTGCCAGCAAGCTTACAGAAAGTTAGTGTTTTCTAACATGGGAAGATAGGTAGAGGGAAGTGGGACCTCTCAGCTAGTGGCACTAAAGTTGAAGACATGGCCTGTGTGGTCAGGAAACTGGCCATATACAAAAGGATGGTATTAAGGATACTGGGAACCAGATTCCTCAATACCAGAAAAAAGAAGTAAAATTCGGAAAGTGGGAAGGCTAGAATAAAACATGGTGTTGCACTAGAATTGGAGGTATCTGGTGTGAACTCATGTTTCTAAAACTACACAGATATGAAATAAATATGTGTCTGTGTGGTGGGTGCTAGGGGTGAGAGAGAGGAAGAAAATGCATATATTCACATGTTTCCTTGCTCTGCTGACTTAAAGTAGGCCTAGAAGCAATGACACCCCAGAAGAAATGACCATACCTTGGGATCAGATTTTATTTTTACAGATCATTCTCCTCTAAGAAAACAGGGGTCCCTGGAGAAACACCTGCTTCCAGGTCTGGCAATGTGTCACAAGCCCAGAACATTTAGTGTGTCATTAGCAAGGAAACGCAAAATGCTGGGCCACGTGAAAAGCCAGTCTGAAAAAACACCCACAGGCCAAATCTAAGAAAACCTGAGTACTGAAATAGTGACAGTACTACTATTTAAATAAACAGCAGTAACAAGTGACTGAATTAAACAGAAATCCATGTTCATATTGACATAGAGAAATTAATATATAAATGAATATGTAATAATGAATAATGTATATATTATATAAGAATACATAAATACATATATTCTTTATATACAAGAGCAAGAGGGGAAAAAAAAAATCCACCTTACAGTAGAAGGCCAACTAATAACAACTATGGAAGGAACAATACAATTAAAAGAAAAAAAAACACTCAACAACAGAGTAAAGACTGATTCATGAAAAACTCAATGCTAAAGCTAGTGGGTAGGGTTTCCCTGGTGGCTCAGTGGTAAAGAATCCGCCCGCCAATTCAGGAGACACTTGTTTGATCCCTGACCCAGGAAGATACCACATGCTGTAGAGCAACTAAGCCCATGAGCCACAACTACTGAGCCTGTGCTCTGAGCCCAGGAGCCTCAACTACTGAGCCCACATGCTGCAACTATTGAAGCCCATGCACCCTAGAGTCCATGCTCAGCAGTAAGAGAAACCACCACAATGTGAAGCCTATGCACTGCAATGAAGAGCACCCCTGCTTACCCCAACTAGAGAAGAGCCCACACAGAAACGACCCAGCACAACCAAAAATAAATTAAATCTTAAAAAAAAAATTAGTGGGTAAAAGCTTGATAAGGAGTTGAAGAACCTGACAGACTTCAGGGGATAGTTAACATATATAGTTATGATACAGACTGATGTGTGCTACCTGGTATGATGCAGTTAAAACAGAGCATCTCTTCTGAGGTATTTCCACCAAATACACATATCCTAAATCTAACCACGAGAAAACATAAGATAAGCACAAATTGAGGGACATGCAACAAATAACTGATTTTAACTCTTCAAAAATGTCAAAGCCATGGGAAGACTAGGAAAAACACAGATATTCCAGACTGAAGAAGGATGGAGATGTGTGACAACTAAATACAACATGCGATTACTCAATGGACATGAGTTTGAGCAAGCTCTGGGAGCTGGTGATGGACAGGGAAGCCTGGCATGCTGCAGTCCATGGGGTTACAAAGAGTCAGACACGACTGAGCGACTGAACTGAACCCAGTATTTGGGAGTAATCAGCATTAAGTCTGCAACTTATTCTCAAGCAATACATGACAGGGGGGCCCATTTAGAACCCCACAGGACATTTAGTAGTGTCCAAAACATTTCTGGTTGAAAACAGGGGCATGGGGGTAGGGGAGGAATGGGACCAGTCATCTGTTGGACAGAGGCCAGAAATGCTGCTAAATATTCTCCAATGTACAGGGCTACCCTCCATAACTAAGATTTACTCAATCCAGAACAGCCAAGAAAGCCTGATAGGTAAGGAGGAAAATTTGCCACTGCAAGACGTGGGCCACCTTTCCACCACTCAGAAATGAGGTCATTAGTGCCTTTAATCAGATTAGAGAAGACCCAGATACTCTCACTGACCTATCAGTCATGCCAGTGAATACCAGGGGGTATTCCTCTTATAATAGAGAAATAGAGCAACTGCTGAGAACACTTCCTACACCCACTACCTAGTGACCCCCTCCTTTCCTTTATCTCTGGAGATCTGGGGAGTAACCTACATAAAAACTCCTTTAAGAACTGAGCTTGGCTTTTTTACATCAAAAACATGAATCATAATTTCTTATATAGGAAACAAATCTATTCTTTCCACTCATTTATAAACACTTAAAACTTTGACCCCATTTATTTGCTCTATTCCTTTATACTCATCGAAACTCAACAGGTTAGATTTCAGTTTTTTCTGTTTCAGAATGGTTCTCTCCTTTTAAACAATTCAAGTAGTTCTTTAGCTGTCTTGAACACAAATGGATGACCTATTTCTTATTAAGACCTAAGGATTTTATACTGCTTAGCTTCCTGCTGCTCTCTTGCTGACGTAGGCTTCTAAATTCTTTAGATATTTCATAAGGATACGTAACTTCCATGGGATCTAAAGCATTGTTATTACTTTTCATTAAAGTACTATAACACTCAGGATCAGTCTCATTTTTGAAGCTTACTGACCCATCTAAAGAGTAGCAATGTCTAAGTGAAAAAATTCTGACACAATTCCACTTAAAAAGGGTTTGGGGCAAACCTTTCAATAGGAGGTTAAAAATGAAATTAAAAGTTTACTTAAGCCTCTTTGGGGATTAAATCAGCACTACTGTTTTAAGGCAGGGTTTTACCTATATTACATCTTTCAAATGAGTTCAAACTCACAGCTCTTTTGGTGTTATAAACTAATAACGATTGTTTTAATTTTCTTCTGACATTATCCATCAACAGTAAATAGGTCTTCTGCCTACTTGGTTCCATGACCTGATTTACTTTAGGCCAGAGAGATTCCTTCATAATCGGGTCAAGTACATGTACACTGCTGCCTCCTAAGTCATGCTAGTAGCAAAGAAATGAATCCAATATAAAGTTTAAAACTAAGTTAAAGAAATGAAAGTTAAGTACAAATGAACTCGAATACTGAATTAAAATATGCAAGATAAAAATTACTTCAAAACTTTCGAACACTACAGCAGAAACACAACACTATAAAACAACTCCAATAAAAATTAAAAAAAAAAAAAACAACTTTTGAACACATTACTATCACTTCATCCTTCAAGAAATAATTTAAAGACAAAAGGAACTAGAAAGAAATAATAAACTTCTTTCAGTGTATTTGCTGTTCATAGTTAATACTGGTATTATAATTAAAAAAGTAATGTGTGCTATAGAACAAACCAAGAAAGCTAAGTACAAAATTCTGAAATGTTATATCTGAAATGAGACTATCAATATGAACTCAGTTTATTTTCAATATATTTCATAGCTCTATCCAATGAACGAGTCTAGAGGCAATGAATACACACAGCACTTAGTTCTGGGTTTCTAAGTACTAATCACCACAGAAAGAACTGGTCTTTAGATGAATGAATGATTCCATGATTAAAAGTAAACTCTGGGTCATCATCTGTGCAGAAAGCAGAAAAAGTGCTCAAAGATGATAGGGCTATATCAAAAGGATACAAGAAATAGCTTGATATGGTTGTGTTGGCCAAATCTAACGGGGAATAGAATATTCACATGGCGCCAAAGTAACACCCAGAAGTTTACTAACTAAATTATAAAAAGAAAAATACACTTTTATTTTTGAGAATCCAGTGACCACAACTGCATAGTTGTGTAGGTAGTCATCTATACAGTAGTTCAGTAGGTAGTCAATATTAAGTAGAATAACCAGGTGTTACACAGCTTCCAATGTGATACAACATACACAATATTACTTTTGAGGTATTCTTGTCAAAACATGTTTAACCTCAGCCTAGTCAAATATACAGACTTAATTCCAGTGTTTTATGATACTATACCATTTTAATACAGTGGGGTAATGACTTCTATCATCAGGAAACAATCAGATAAATTCTGAATGTGAAAACACCCTACAAGACAGATATCCTGGGCTCTTTTAAAAAAAAATCACTGTCATGGGGAATTTTAAGAAGATGAAGAGACTGCTCAATATTAAAGAGACATAACAAGTAAATCAGTTCAGTTTGGGGGGAAAACATATGTCTCATTTTAGAGACAGTTGAGAAAAACATTCATATTCAATGGACTGAACATCAGGTTATATCAAAGAATTACTAATCATATAAACACAGGTAAGAAGATTGTCCTTTTTCTTGAGAAATGCATGTGATCTACAACTTCACAATTTACTTTCAAAAAGACAGGGTAAAATGTTATGTAATACACATATGCAAATACACACACGCACGTGCACACACACACATGAAAAGAGGGAATAGGAAGGTGACTTTGTGTGTAGTTATAACAACTGGAGGGGTCAATCTAGGTAGAGGAATATGGTATTCATCACATTGTTTTTTTCACATCTTGTGTAAATTTTAACTTTTTCATAATAAAAAGTTGAGGGAGAGGGAAATAAGGTAGAATATTATAAATCAGAAGTTTTCAAACTGTGGTTCATGGACTTCTAGGGATCCAGGAAACTTTCAGAGTGTCTACAAAGAAAAATCCACTTTCAGAAAAATAATATGTTGTCTGCCCTTTTCACTGTTTTGATATCTGTAGGGATGGAGCAAAAGCAATGTTGGGTAAAGCTGTTGATGTCTTAGCATGAATCAACGTAGGGGCTCTGAACTGTATATAAGTAGTTATGTTCTTCAGTGTTACATACTCCACAGTTATAAAATAAAATGCCAGTTTCAAACTAACATACATTATAAAGCAACTACATCCCAAAGAAAAAAAAACAATCAAAATAAAATGCCACTGTCACATAAGAAAAAAGCCCTTGATGAATTAGGTAAAATTACTAATTAAACTGCAACCCTTAAGTGCACTAATGATCTATGTGAGAAAAATCAGTGTACCTAAAACACTTCTGTTGCATACAAAGTGTGGTTGTATCAAAGAAAAAAACACTATTTACTGCTCAAGTTTCAAGCTGAACTAGCTACATTTTTTCTGAACACCATTCTTTATTTGAAAGACTGACAAACTGCTTACACAGACCTGGGTGTGAGGCAGACATTTTCTCAAAAATGAACAAAGTAGGCCTGTCAATGCCAGTTGTTTTCCCTGAAGTATTTCTGCCAATGAAAAAAATTTCAACTTTTAAGCAAAAACTAAAATTTTGGGGAACTCTGATCTACTATTCTGAACTTGACAGCTTCAGTCTGGCAGTGATATTTTTGATACTGTGTATGTGTCATCATATGAAAGCTGGGATAAACCAGTGTAAACAGTATTTTCCAAAAGACCAGTGTATGATGTTATAAAACACTCATGTGTAAAAGATTCATTCAAAAGCAGGACAGACCAATAGATTTTAATGTAACAGTATGAAAAGTTCACTGGCATGGTCTTAGGTTCCAAGCTTCAATTAATCTTTAAGTAACTCCTGCTTGTTGCATTTTGATGTAGTATCAAAGCAGAATGTCCACGATTACCTGAAAAGGCTACTTAAAATACTGCTAGGCTAGAATTTCTTCATACTTTTCAACTAAAACAATATAATAAAAAGTACTGAATGTAGAGGATACGAGAATCTAGCTATCTCTTAAAAAATTTTTATTGACGTACAGTTGATTTACAATGCTGTTATTTTCTGTTGTACAACAAAGTGACTCAGTTATACATATACATTCTTTTTCATATTCTTTTCCATTATGGTTTATCATGAGATACTGAATATAGTCTCCTGTGCTAAAGAGTAGAACCTTGCTGTTTATCCATCCTAAATAGATTAGTGTGCATCTGCTAATCCCAAAGAACTAGAGATCAAACTGCTAACATCTGTCAGATCTTAGAAAAAGCAAGGGAATTCCAGAAAAACATCTACCTCTGCCTCATTGACTATGCTAAAGCCTTTGTGTGAATCACAACAAACTGTGGAAAATCCTGAAGAGAGATGGGAATACCACACCACCTACCTACTTGTCTCCTGAGAAGCCTGTATGCATGTCAAGAAGCAACAGTTAGAACTGGACATGAAACAACGGACTGGTTCCCAAATGAGAAAGGAGTACGTCAAGGCTGTATACTGTCACCCTACTTATTTAACTTACAATACAGAGGACATCATACAAAATGCCAGGCTGGTTGAGTCACAAACTGGCATCAAGATTCCTGGGAGAAATATCAACAACCTCAGATACACAGATGACACAACTCTAATCACAGAAAGCGAAGAGGAACTAAAGAGCCTCTTGATGAAGGTGAAATAGAGAGTGAAAAAGTTGGCTTAAAGCTCAACATTCAAAAAATGAAGATCATGGCATCCAGTCCCATCACTTCATGGCAAATAGATGGGAAAACAATGGAAACAGACTTTATTTTCTTGGGGTCCAAAATTATTGCAGATGGTGGCTGTAGCCATGAAATTAAGACACTTGCTCCTTGAAAGAAAAGCTGTGACAAACCTTGACAGCCTATTAAAAAGCAGAGACATTACTTTGCCAACAAATATCTGAATAATCTAAGCTATGTTTTTTCCAGTGTCAATGTATGGATGTGAGAGCTGGACCATAAAGACTGAGCGGCAAAAATTGATGCTTCCAAATTTTAGTGCTGGAGAAGATTCTTTAGAGTCCCTTGGACAGCAAAGAGATCAAACCAGTCAATATTAACAGAAATCAACCCTGAATATTAATTGGAAGTACTGATGCTGAAGCTCCGATACTTCAGCCACCTGATGCAAACAGCCAATTCATTAGACTGAGGGCAGGAATGAGAAGGGGGTGAAGGAAAATAGATGGTTGAATGGCATCACTGATTCAATGGACATGAGTTGAGCAAATTTCAGGAGAGAGTGAACGACAGGGAATCCTGGCATGCTGCAGCATGGGGTCACAAAATGTCAGACACAACTTAGTGACGGAACAACAACAATCCTGAAGAATCTAGCTGTCTTTTATTAAGTCAAACTTTATAAAGAGATTTGCAAAAAAATGTAAAACACTGCTACTCATCTATCTCACTTCTTGTTTTAAGAAAATAATTCTCACTAAAATGCTATATTAATAATGGATTATTATTTTAAGCAAATTTTAAGTATCTTCGATATACATTTTCATTTTCTATTTGGTAAATATAACATATATAATCAAAATCAGTTTGGGATTCTCAGTAAAATTTTTAAGACTGTAAAGTAGTCCTGAGACCAAAAAAGTGGTTTAACTTTCACACTAGAAATCAACACATGCCATACACAATTTTAGAAATCAAACTCTCACCTAAGAATTAAGGACCACAGTCCTTAATACCGTAGCCCCTGGCTCCAGAACAAGTTAGCTCCATTGAAATTAGCATTTTCCCCCCTGCTGGGAGGTGGGTACATGGGGGTACAAAAGTATATTTTAACACAATCACTCTAAAAAGATTCCTAACTGGCTCTTCAGGGGTAAAAGAATTAAAACTAAAATGAAGCCAGATAATATAGACACACTCATTTTTTAGTTGCTTAAAAGTAGTTCAATCTACAATAACAAAACTGCATAACATTATGTAAGTTTTTTAAGTAAAGGAATTTTTAAATACAAAGGTAAAGTCAAGCAAATTATTCTCAATACCTATGCAGGACCATATTTAAAAGACTTATAAAATGCAGAAGAATGAACTTACCCTTAACACTATATACAAAAATTAACTCAAAATGAAATCAATGACCTAAATGTAAACTTAAAACTATAAAACATAGAGAAAAACATACGTGAAAAGGTACATGACATCTACTTTCATAATGATTTTAAATATGACACCAAAAGTGCGGGTAACAAAAGAAAAAAAGATAAATTTGATTTCACTGATATTAAAGCACACTATCAAGAAAGTAAAGAGACAATTCACAGTATAGGAACATTTATGTGCGAATTATGTATCTAATGAGGTGTTACTATATAAAGAGCTCCTATAACTCAACAAAAAAACCAAACTACTTAATTAAAAATTGGGCACTAAATAGGCATTTCTCTAAAAAGGTGTACAAATGTCCAGTAAGTACATGAAAAGATGCTCAACATCATTAATTAGTAAAATATAAATCAAACCACAATGAGATACTATTTCCCACACATTAGGATAGCTATTATCAGAAAACTCAGATAATAACATGTTGGTGAGGATGTGGAAAAATTGGAAACCTTATGCACTACAAGGAATATAAAAATGGTGCAGTCAAGGTGGAAAAGTGTGGCAGTAAAACATAGACCTGGGCTTCCCTTGTGGCTCAGTGGTAAAGAATCTGCCTGCCAGTGCCAGGAGGCACAAACTCAATACCTGGTCTATGAAGATCCCACATGCTGCAGGACAACTACTTGTGGTCCAAGTGCCACAACTACTAAGCCCACATGACACAACTACTGAAGCCTGAACATTCTAGAGTGTGTGCTCCACAAGAAGAGCTGCTTCAATGAGAAACGTGTACACTGCAACTAGGCAGTAGCCCCTGCTTGCCACAACTAAAGTTCACACAGCAATACAGAACCCAGCACAGCCCGATAAATAAATATTAAAAAAAAAAAAAAAAAAAAAGACACAGACCTACCATATGTCCTAGAAATTCCATTCCTAAATATCCAAATCAATTGAAAGCAGGGACTCAAAACAGCCAAAAAGTGAGAACCACCCAAGTGTCCATCTACAGATGAGTAAATAAACAAAATGTGGTATACACATACACTGTAATATTATTCAGTCATAAGAAACAAACAACATCCTGATATATGATATATCCCTACAACAAGGATGGAACACCTTGACGACAAAATGCTTAGTGAAATAAGCCAGACACAAATAGACAAACATTGTGTGACTCCACTTACATGAGCTACCTAGACTAGGGGAACTTACAGAGACAGAAAGAAAAATAGTATTTACCAGGGGTTGTTGGGCAGGTCAAGGTGGAGTTATCATTTAATGGAGCTATTTGTTAATGGTTAATGTCACTGAATTGTATACTTGCATATAATAAAGAGTATGTTATGTGTGTTTTATCACACTTAAAAACATGGTTACAATGCTTTTACAAAATGACTTCCATATAGCCTTTGAAAGACAAAATTATATTGCCATGATGTTTGTTGGTAATTTTTAAATTAGAAAATTAAGAGTTAAGCCCTCCAACAAGAAATAATACAAATCACTGATAGGGCTTTACTTACCCGTTTGGGGCCACTAAAAATCTTTCTGGTATTTTCCTTTGATTTATCTCCTTGTTTATTTGGAGGCTTCTTCACACTTTCAGGCACACCAGGCAAGTCCTCTGTAAAATCCAAGTTTTCTGAAATGGTAATCAAAACTAGCTAGCTTTGTATTATTTCAAATCATCTACCAGACAACTTATGAACATTATGGGGAGAAAGAAGCATACTGTGGGGAGGAAAAGATAAAATAAAAACAACACATAGCTGACGAAATACTCCAATGGTATTATTCTCACTCTCCCATACTCACTCCCTGCTTGAACCCTACTCTAGATGAAAATCAGAAACTTAGTTGCAGTGTATGTGCTCCAATTTTATCAGCAAAATCAATTATTTTCTAGAATAATTTGTTCTTCAATGTTCATATAACTGCTCGTTACCTATCAACATTAAAACCGGCAGTCTAGTTTAAAATACACACATGCACACACCAACAGGTGGTATGTACCTGTAACATTTTTCTAGAATTAAAGTACACTGAATCATGTTGGCCTTCAAGGAATGCCTGGTTAACATCTACAGAAGCCACATAAAAAAAAAAAAAGGATATAGCTATCCTTGGCAAAAGATACAGAACGACCTAGTACAATGTAGTTCAATGGTCTGTGGCGTTCTCACAAAAACCAACCAAAGGATTAGATTCCAAATAGTTGTATTTTTTCCCTAGCCTAAACAAAAAAAAAAGAGGGGGAAAAAAAATGGGACACTTTTCTCTATCCCAACTCTTAAAACTGTTTGCTGTTTCAAACACTGTATGAAGACTTAGATTCCAACTTTGAATATATCAATCAAATGGTCTCTAATTTTTAAACATTATTTGGTATCAACTTGACCTTTCTGAAAGGGAGTCTAATGGTTTAGGATAACTTGCCATCAAGGTTAGCCCAGAAGCTGACAGGACAGGAGTACAGGTTTCAGTATGCAGTTACTAATCCTCCTCCTGAGAAAGCAAATGTAAAGCTGTCTGCCCAGTCACAGCTAACGTGACTAGCAAAAATGCAGCAGACTTCATTTCTTCAGAAGGGATTCAAGACAACACGGGATGAATTCTGAAAATAGTCTTATTTTTTCCAGTAGGGAGTAAGGCAGGCTGCTAGGGGGTACTCCTGTTTAATTCTAGTTTTGAAAATAAGAATGATTCTAATCTAGCAAAATTATTTTTAGGCCAACTGAAGCAAAATGGTAAGTAGTCTCAAGTATGACATACTCTATGAGAGAATCTATACATAGAAACACTATGATAGCTCTAACTCACCATGATTCTTGTTCCATGACCCTAAAAGGGCAAAAGCTTTAACAAGTAAACCAACATAAGAAAAATGTATTTGGTTAAATATAAATTAATATAAGACCCTGTATCGCAAAGGCTTTCACATACTCTTTATTCCTCACTCAACAGTCAATTCACATCATAATGTTCTTGACAAGTAGTGACTTACTCATAGCAAGGCTAACCTATTTCTTTTGTCTTTCAGTGGAGACTATCAACTCCTCAAGTCATTATGAGTCCTACTATCCTAAGGGACAAATTAATTTCACTGATAAGAATGTAAAAACATTTAGCTAGCATCTTTCAATTTTATTAAGTCAACTTATGAGGGTGATCCTTATGATTAAGATTTAATCTTAACTTTATAAATTTAAGGTATTTCCCTCATTTCAACCATCTAATATCAATACAATTCTAAATGACCAAAGTCTATCCTTCTCTCTCCATTGGGTTTAGTTTTTCAAAGCTAAAACATCAAGATGTTTGGTATCTCTGTGTACACACAAATATACACAATTTTAAAATTCTCAAGTGCTAATGGCAGAATTAAAACACAAATATGAAAAGACTCCTCAATTTACAAATTGGTTCCTTCCAAGGTGGGACTTTATTTACATTTAAAATGCTGTATCTTTAGATAAGGTAATCTTTGACACTGAATAGGTATTTCTGTTAAAATTAAATGTAGTAACAAGTTACAAGCTATCCAGGAGAAAACTAAGTAGCTATTATTTAAGCCTGAAAAACACATTTACTTTTAATTTTTTAAGTCTTACCTGCATTATTAGTACTAGACTGACTGTCCTGGGAATTATCATTGCTTTCTGGAGGAGGCTGCAAGGAGGGTGATGGAGCTGCTTTAGTTCTTTTTTTGCTTGTCTTTCTTTCCACTTGACAGTCATCATCTTCATCATCTTCACTTTCACTGAGATCATCAAAGCCAAAATACTTAATTTTGTAGTTAGAACTCCCAGAACCTCCCTCATCACCTCCTGTCTCATCATGATCTTCAAAACCAAAAAATTCAAGTTTAACATCCTTTTTAGATTTAGTATTACTAGGTCGAAATCTAGTAGTGGTCTTAGATGTTGCAATATCTGCTTTTTTTCTTAGCCGGCCAGCTTCTCCCAAATCTGCAGGAGTTGAAGCAGTGAACTCATCCATGCTGCGTTCCATAGTATCCTGTATGGTAACATTACAAACTGACAAGCAAGATGGATGTAAAACAGTATAATCTCTAGTCCGTCCAACCGTCCCTCTAAAACTGGTCCCACAACTTACACTGCCTTTCTTTGCCTGATTCAGGCCATCTTTACTTGATTCACTGTTTGCTTTGGCTAAGGCCTGACTGGTGCCGTCCATTAGCTTATCAAAATTTGATGCTCCTTGTGAGGATTTTGCTTTATTGGCCCTACAGTACGTCCTACAGTTGCTTGGCCTAAGAACACTTTGCATCATGTCTTCCTCAATGGCTTCATTTAGATTTTCCAACCGATTTTTAAAATCCTCATCCTTCATCTCCAAAAGAGGATCACTATCCAGATTTAAAATACAATCTTCGGATCTGCTATCTTCAAAATCATTATCCCATTCATATAAACCAGTTCTTACAGATCCCTTGATTGACGATGTTTCTGATGGCGATTCTGACCTTTTTCCAAGTTGGGAATTCCAAGTATCATTTTCCTTGATTTCATCAGCTTTGTATCCAGAAGCCACTGTAGTTTCTGCATTGTGTTTCTTACTACTGTCTTCAGCATTTTTGTAAATATGATGACTATTCTTTTCATGTTCTTCACTAAAGTTCTCCACGTTATCTATAAAAATGAAAAATAGGTCAAAGGATAAAAATATGAGTGGTAACAATGTAAAAGTTAATAAAAGGGACATTTGGTTAATTAATAGAAGTCATTTAATTCTGAAATAATTGCAGTAATTTTAAATTGTGGAAAAGATAAATGTTTATGTATCTGACAATTTATCCTTCTACCTTTTCAGTATATAGCTCTCATGTCTTCTAGTGACCTCTCCCTAGGCATCCAAGTCCCTTAAAATTGTTACCCTCAACTTAAGAGATTTCAGCAGTGTTAAACAACAGAATCAATTCAGAATGACATACACATAGTCAAACCTTCTCAGAGGTACAATGGATTTTTCAAACAAAAATGCATAAACTAAAAATTATTTAGTAGAACCTAAACAGTGTAACACAATTAATAAAGACATTCTGGCAGTGCCTATTTCTCTGGAGTAGAGTTGACCATATGGCATGTCAGTTCTGTCTAGAAACCTGTTCCAGATTCAGGTTTCTGTAGTCAACTCTGCTTTTCATTCCTTCTTCTAATCGTAAAAGCCATATAATTTCAATGCTTTTTTTTTAAATAGTGCCTCTGATGCCTAAGCTTCATGGCTACAGTGGTTATTTATCCATAATCTGTTGCAGGCTCAGTCACTTCAGTCATATCCGACTCGTACCCTATGGACTACAATGTAGCCTGTCAGGCTCCTCTGTCCATGGGGTTCTTCAGGCAAGAATACTGCAGTGGACTGCCATGCCATCTTTCAGGGGAATCATCCCGACCCAGAGATGGAACCCAGGGCCTTCTGTGTCTTCTGCACTGCAGGCAGATTCTTTACCACTGAGCCACCAAGGAAGCCCTGATTTATCCCTATCAGCCAGTGGTAAATCATGAATTGCCTATTCATTTTATAGCTAGGGAATCCATTTTTGCTGTCTTTAATTTTGACATTAGAAATATTTTTTTTAATCTTTCTAAATAAGAGATGGAAATGTGATTCAAACTGGTATTACAATTAATTCACCAAGCACTTGTTGGCAGAAAAACCCAGGTTCAATATTTATAAATTAATGAAGTTACAAAACAAAAAAACCTACATTTATAAAAGTCCTTTACAAATCTCAATTAACAAACCATCAAATACAAGCAAAGGGATGCTTTACATGAATTCACTATACAATTTCTAATGCTACTCAGTAACTGTAAATGTAATTTATATTTACTTACTTCTAGAAGGCATCTAATTTACAGGTATACGTGCTTTATTCTTAGATATTTCCCAGCCAAAGGCAAGGAACTATAGTTTCCATAATCTCAGGAAGTATCATATCACTAAGCATAAAAACTGAAAAGCTAACAATTAATAGCTGACTCTGACTTCTGATACGTTCTTAAAAGGGGCTGAAACAAAGCCAAATTTAAAACCAAACCTTAAAAAAAAAAAAAACCTTAAGAAATGATACCACTGCTTTTATAACAAGTGGAAAGAGCACTAGTAGCTGAATCTGGAGACTTGTGTAGGGCTCAGAGAAGACCCTTAACTTAGGGATTTTCCTGAGGGTTTCAATTTCTTCCTCTGTTCAAAAGGGAAGCAACTGGCCCATACTACTTTACAGCATTATTAATGGAATTATTTGCTAACAGTGCCTACGGGAATGCTTTGTATGCTTAGCTACAAAGATGTGTATGAGATGTCATCAAATATCATACCACACCATTTTTATAGCTGCACAGCATTGTCTTAATGTCACAAAATTTATTTAAGCTATTTCTAATTGTTCTATGTAAAAACATCCTTTTGACAAAAAAGTTTTATAACAATATACTTTATTATTCATGTTTTTAAAAATTACTACTTCAAGTTTTACTTACCACTCCCATTTCCCCTAAAACCAGAGTATTCTCACGGGTTGCCTTTCACATGTAAATCTAACTCTGCTGTGAGCATACCTTTATATATTCAAGTGCAAAGAGTAATGAAGAGCCCTACAGAATGAAGTACTGTCACTAAAAGTTATGTCACTAGCAAATATAATTTATTCATGTATTCAATTACATAGCGTAATCTTACAGATGAATTATAAAAGTATATTATGTAATTTTTAAATTTATGAAATACATTACATAGATAAAAGCTAAGTAAATCAGCAAAGAATTCTGCACAAGAAAAGCTATCTAAGTTTTCTACAACAGTATTCTAATATATAAACTGAATACCTTCTACAGTCCTTCACCATTTAGGTCTTCAACAAATATTCTCAACTATACCTTCAGAAGAGAGATCAAGGCTATCCTGTCCTAAAATGCAAAAGAGCAATTACTTTCAACTATCCTGCCTCTTCAAACAGACCCCAGCTTCCCTGTCAGATAAATTCAAGTTATATCTCAAAACATCAAGGCAGGGAGAAAAGGAGTAAAAATTGGGCTGTTTTTCTTTCTTTTAAAATGGTTTGTACTGAGACAATTTTAGGGCTTCTGTAACATTTCTATTTGGAAATCTTCCTTATTTCCAGTTCTTATATGGCTAAGCTCTTTTGCATATGCCAACAGGGTTCACCCACACCACCTCAACAAGAAGGCATATTCATCTATCTTTGTTCAAATGTCCAACCTAGTACGCACCCTCAACTCTTTTTTTTTTTTAAACAGAGAAGGTAAGTATTAACTCTGTTTTAAGCTAAACCAGCTATGTAAACAGAAATGCACTTCTAGCAAAGACAAAGTTCAGGAGTTAAATGGGTAAGTGCCAGCTCTGCCACTTACTGGCTAAAATGACCTTGGGTAAGTCACCCTAAGAAGTGGGGACAATTTCTTCATCTGAAAAAATGAGCTAATAAAATCTGTCTCAAGGACAATGTGAACAGATAAAAGACGATAATGTAACTAAGGATACTTTCAGGTTAAAGAGCACCACACAAATGCAAACTATTTTTAACTATTGTAACAACTCTGCCAAAATATAGAGTATATTTCTAACAACCTTTTAGTGAGACATTTCTTAGTGGAATTTAACCTGTATGTTCATCAATATTTCCTTAGGACCCTGTGTCTATCAGCTTCAAGGAAGGAATCCAAAACTACATTCTAAGGCCTACTGTTCTTCCTTAACCTAGAGGGTGAAGACTGGATTATGGAGAAAGTTTTCAGAAGAAGACTTAGCCTACGACCATCTTCAGAGATACTTAATACCTTTTAATATCACTAGATTTTAGCATCACTATGTAGGTACCCAGTCTTTTATATATTAGAGAGCATATGAGGGAGGGAATTTAGCATAGTGAAGACTACATGGAATTTGGAATTTGAGAAAGACAGTATTGAACCACACACCTAAGACAGTAATTAGATGTGTAAAAATCTGGCAACTCATATTTCCTCTCTAAGCTTCATTCAGCTTATCTAAAAGACAGTTAGCAAACTTACACAGAAGTTTAATTAAATGTCTACTATTTCCTTAAGATTCTTAATTTTGAAAGGAAATAGAGGATTCCTTTTAAAATAAAAACACACCAGTTCTTACAATAATGTGAGTATACATGGTTTTATAAAGGAAAACACTCAGGGGGGATAATTTAAGGCTTCCATGGATGAAGTGAATGCTGGAATACTTAAAAAAGTGGGAAGGGAGGTTTGATTAGAGGTTTATGAATGATCTCATGGTTTCCGCACATCTTGTGAAACTGTGTGAAAATATTTCTGTGCACACAGTTTTCAGGGAGAGTATGTATAATTTTAGCAAGTTTTCAGACACTCCAAAATATATTTTTTAACTGATAAAGGACAAGGAAAGGAGCAAAATATCTTTGGGAAATCAGTATATGTTAATTGTAGAACTTCATATGTCTATGGGAAAGATTATTCAATAACACGTTCTGAAACATCATTTATCTTCAACCATAAAGCAAAAGAAATTTCACCAAAATTAAATGTCCATTAAAAAACCACTAACGTGCTCACTTCGGCAGCACATATACTAAAACTGGAGTGATACAGAGATTGGCATGGCCTCTGCACAAGGATGACATGCAAATTTGTGAAGTGCCCCACATTTTTAAATTTCTCCAAAGATGATGCACCATCATCAAACACGTGAAAAGATGCCCAACATCACTCATTATAAGAGAAATGCAAATCAAAACCATAATGACCAGAATGGGCATCATCAAAAAATCTACAAAGAATAAATGCTGGAGAAGGTGAGGACAAAAGAGAACTCTCTTGCACAGTAGGTGGGAATATAACTGATACAGCCACCATGGAGAACAGTATGCTGCTGCTGCTAAGTCACGTCAGTCGTGTCCGACTCTGTGTGACCCCATAGACGGCAGCCCACCAGGCTCCTCCATCCCTGGGATTCTCCAGGCAAGAACACTGGAGTGGGTTGCCATTTCCTTCTCCAATGCATGAGAGTGAAAAGTGAAAGTGAAGTCGCTCAGCTGTGTCTGACTCTTCACGACCCCATGGACTGCAGCCTACCAGGCTCCTCCATCCATGGGATTTTCCAGGCAAGAAGTACTGGAGTGGGGTGCCATTGCATTCTCCGGGAGAATCTATTGGAGGTTCCTTAAAAAACGAAAAATAAAACTACAATATGACGCAGCAATCCCACTACTGGGCATATACTCTGAGAGTACCATAATTCAGAAAGATACATATACCCTAAAGTCAGTCATAAAGAGTAGTCAGAAAGAGAAAAATATCATAATTATTGCATATACATGGAATCTAGAAAAATGGCAGAAATAGAGGGCAAACATGGTAGAAACTGCTGGGCAGACATGGAGAACGGACGTGTGGACACAGAATGGGGAGGGGAGGGCGGGACACACTGAGGGGGCAGCGCTCACACACACCACCTGTGTCACAGACCCCTCGGGTGAGGCTGCTGGACAGCCCAGGACCTCAGCTCAGTGCTCTGGGACGACCTAGAGGGTGACACACGGGGTTGGGTGGGAGCTTCAGGAGGGAGTGGGTGTATGTATACACACGGCTGATTCCCTTTGTTGTACAGCAGAAACTAATACAACATTGTAAGGCACTTACACTCCAATTAAAAAAATAAAAGTAAAAAAACACTGTTTAGGGAACTTCCTCCCAGTCCAGGATTCTGTATACTGCAATGTGCCCCCCCTCCACCACACACACACAAAAATATTAAAAACTACAATGCTTTTTAAGGGAACTACCCAGACAAGTGGGACAGGGAAATTACAATGCCTACAACTCAACAATAAGATATCAAATAAAAATAAAAAACAGAAAAACAATCAAGCAATTTGATCAACCCCTTGATTTAAAAAAAGAATATTCAACAAACATATAAAATATATTAAAAGACATTTAATTCATTAGTTATTAGGAAGATGCAAATTAAAACCATAATGAGATGCTACTGCACAACCACCAAGAGTTAAAATTCACAATGCCAAGTATTGTGGAGAATGTAAAGCAATTTCAACTGGTCACAGCAAAACAGGGAACAACCACTCTGGCATTACCTACAAAAGCTAAATTTAACAGTTATCCGCAGTTAATTCAGTTCTGTTGCTCAGTCGTGTCCGACTCTGTGATCCATGGACTGTAGCATGCCAGACTTCCCTGTCCATCACCAAATCCCGGAGTTTACTCAAACTCACGTCCACTGAGTCGGTGATGCCACCCAACCATCTCATCCTCTGTTGTCCCCTTCTCCTCCTGCCCTCAATCTTTCCCAGCATCAGGGTCTTTTCAAATGAGTCAGTTCTTTGCATCAGGTGGCCAAAGTATTGTAGTTTCAGCTTCAACATCAGACCTTCCAATGAATATTCAGGACTGATTTCCTTTAGGATGGACTGGTTGGATCTCCTTGCCATCCAAGAGACTCAAATCTTCTCCAACACCACAGTTCAAAAGCATCAGTTCTTTGGAGCTCAGCTTTCTTTACAGTCCAACTCTCACATGCGTACACGACTATTGGAAAAACCATAGCCTTGACTAGACAGAATTTTGTTGGCAAAGTAATGTCTCTACTTTTTAATATGCTGTCTAAGTTGGTCATAATTTTTCTTCCAAGGAGCAAGCAATCTTTTAATTTCACGGCTGCAGTCACCATCTGCAATGATTTTGGAACCCCAAAAAATAAAGTCTGAAACTGTTTCCACTGTTTCACTATCTATTTCCCATGAAGTGATGGGACCAGATGCCATGATCTTAGCTTTCTGAATGTGGAGCTTTAATCCAACTTTTTCACTCTCCTCTTTCACTTTCATCAAGAGGCTCTTTAGTTCTTCTTCGCTTTCTGCCATAAGGGTGGTGTCATCTGCATATCTGAGGTTATTGATATTTCTCCCAGCAATCTTGATTCCAGCTTGTGCTTCATCCAGTCCAGTGTTTCTCTTGATGTACTCTGCATATAAGTTAAATAAGCTGGGTGACAATATACAGCCTTAACATACTCCTTTCCTTATTTGGAACCAGTCTGTTGTTCCATGTGCAGTTCTAACTGTTGCTTCCCGACCTGCAGAGAGATTTCTCAAGAGGCAGGTCAGGTGGTCTAGTATTTGAATCTCTTTGAGAATTTTCCAGTTTGTTGTGATCCACACAGTCAAAGGCTTTAGCATAGTCAATAAAGCAGATATAGATGATTTTCTGGAACTCTCTTGCTTTTTCGATGATCCAACGGATGCTGGCAACTTGATCTCTAGTTCCTCTGCCTTTTCTAAAACCAGTTTAAACATCTGGAAGTTCACAGTTCAAGTACTGTTGAAGCCTGGCTTGGAGAATTTTGAGCAATACTTTACTAGTGTGTCAAATGAGTGCAATTGTGCAGTAGTCTGAGCATTCTTTGGTATTGGAATGAAAACTGACCTTTTCCAGTTCTGTGGCCACTGCTGAGTTTTCCAATTTTGCTGGCATTTGAGTGCAACACTTTCACAGCATCATCTTTCAGGGTTTGAAATAGCTCAACTGCAATTCCATCACCTCCACTAGCTTTGTTAATAGTGATGCTTCCTAAGGCCCACCTGACTTCACATTCCAAGATGTGAGCTCTAGGTGAGTGATCATACCATTGTGATTATCTGGTTATGAAGATCTTTTTTGTATAGTTCTTCTGTGTATTCTTGCCACCTCTACTTAATATCTTCTGCTTGTTAGGTCCACACCATTTCTGTCCTTTATTGAGCCCATCTTTGCATGAAATGTTCCCTTGGTATCGCTAATATTCTTGAAGAGCTCGCTAGTCTTTCTCATTCTATTGTTTTCCTCTATTTATCTGCACTGATCACTGAGGAAGGCTTTCTTATCTCTCCTTGCTATTCTTTGGAACTCTGCATTCAAATGGGTATATCTTTCCTTTTCTCCTCTGCTTTTCCCTTCTCTTCTTTTCACAGCTATTTCTAAGGCCACCTCAGAAAACCATTTTGCTTTTTTGCATTTCTTTTTCTTGGAGATAGTCTTGATCCCTGTCTCCTGTACAATGTCACGAACCTCTGTCCATAGTTCATCAGGCACTGTATCAGACCTAATCCCTTGAATCTATAAGGGAATTTATTTAGGTCATACCTGAATGGTCTAGTGGTTTTCCCTACTTTCTTCAATTTAAGTCTGAATTTGGCAATAAGGAGTTCATGATCTGAGCCACAGTCAGCTCCTGGTCTTGTTTTTGCAGACTGTACAGAGCTTCTCCATCTTTGGCTGCAAAGAATATAATCAATCTGATATTGGTGCTGACCGTCTGGTGATGTCCATGTGTAGAGTCCTCTCTTGTGTTGTTGGAAGAGGGTGTTTGCTATGTCCAGTGTGTTCTCTTGGCAAAACTCTATTAGCCTTTGTCCTGCTTCATTCTGTACTCCAAGGCCAAATCTGCCCATTACTCCAGGTGTTTCCTGACTTCCTACTTTTGTTCCAGTCCCCTATAATGAAAAGGACATCTTTTTTGGGTGTTAGTTCTCGAAGGTCTTATAGGTCTTCACAGAACCATTCAACTTCAGCTTCTTCAGCGTTACTGGTCGGGGAATACACTTGGATTACTGTGATATTGAATGGTTTGCCTTGGAAACAAACTGAGATCATTCTGTCATTTTTGCGGTTGCATCCAAGTAGTACATTTTGGACTCTCATTGACTATGATGGCTACTCCATTTCTTCTAAGGGATTCTTGCCCACAGTAGTAGATATAATAGTTATCTGAGTTAAATTCACTCATTCCAGTCCATTTTAGTTCACTGATCCCTAAAATGTCAACGTTCACTCTTGCCATCTCCTGATTGACCACTTCCAATTTGCCTTCATTCAAGAACCTAACATTCCAGGTTCCTATGCAATATTGCTCTTTACAGCATTGGACCTTGCTTCCATCACCAGTCACATCCACAACTGAATGCTGTTTTTGCTATGGCTCCTTCTCTTCATTCTGGAGTTATTTCTCCACTGATCTCCAGTAACATATTGGGCACCTACCAACTTGGGGAGTTTATCTTTCAGTGTCCTACCTTTTTGTTTTTTCACACTGTTCATGGGGCTCTCAAGGCAAGAATACTGAAGTGGTTTGCCATTGCTTTTTCCAGTGGACCACATTTTGTCAGTGGTCCTGTTATCCTATGACCCAGCAATTCCATTTCAAAGTACTTATCTAACAGGAATATAGGTATACATGCACTAAATAGCTTATTAAACTTAACCATATGAAACTTCCACTTTTAAATCAAGTATTAGCAATTCCACATGGTTCAACATAATAGAAGTACACTTAAAACATCAATCCAAAACCAGGAAATATAAATATACATTAACAGTACAATCAACAGAGTGATCTATTAAAACAAATACTGTGGAGCAATAAAAATATTAAAACTACATTTCTGTAGGAGTGTATTAGTACAATGATTACATAGAGCAATTTGGCAATACTTTTTAAAATTAAAAATGTACATGTGAGAAATAAACTGACTCTGAAGCACACAGTTTTATTTACTCTACAAGTAACTTTCCATGAGTATGAATAATATAAGTAACAAGGAAACTCACTATAACATTGTTTCCTGATTGCATACAGCCACATATCTGAATACTATGTAGCTGTTAAAAATAATGAGGCAAGTCTGTATTATGTACAGATAAGGCTGATCTTAGGGAAAAAGGATGAATGAAGGGTAAGGGGAAGTGTTAAATACCTCTTGAATTTTACACTGTCTACAGTCTATTTAAAAGCCTTAAAAGTAAAAATTAACAAAGGCACATATTCATTACCTTAAACTGTAACAATGATATTACAGTTATCTTTTTTGGAGTGCTGAGCTGTTAAAGAATTATATTTAAGTAAGAAATTCAGTGTCAGTTTGCTTCAACATAATCCACTGGTGAAAGGGAGTAGGTGGTGATAAAAATGGAGACTAGCTATGAACTTATGTTACTGAAGCTGGATATACACACACACATCTGTGTTAACTGTATGCTAGTCTCTATACAAACAGCATATATACTACCTTCACCCTTCTTAGAAGAAATGAAGATATCTCCTTTCACTGTTCACCAAATCCAGCATTATACAGATGAAGAAAAGGAAGCCCAGAAAGGCCAATGACAACAAAGGTTGCCAAATGAACCTATGACGAATTGACCTTACAAAAATAACCATACCAAATTCTAATGTATTACACTACCTCTAGTGGTGGCTGCTGAAAATGCAAATACTAGATAAACCATCTTAACCCATATTAATAGAAGTCCAGATGAGATGAAGCTAAAAATCTTAACATGCTGGACAGACTGCAATGAGTATCACATGATATGCAGATGTCTAAATTTAAACAAAACCTTTGACTTCTAAGGAGACTGTACAGATCACAGAAAAGTGGCTTTGGAGACCATGACCCATGAAATGCAGTTGAGGTAAGCAGAAAAGTTTAACCTGGGGGCAGGGGGAGAGGTGTGTCACTGTTACATGGGAAACTGCCTCTTAATATCTGCATGGCTGTCATGCAAAGGAAGAACAAACTTATTAAATCTATAGACATCATTCAATTCATAGAAACTATAAGGACTGATAAGCAACAGCATTAAAGATTAACTAGAGTTGTCCAACGAAGGGGATGCCTAGGGAGGAGAGTGTACTCTATTGTCATAAAACAAACACTTGATAAAATGGGACTTGATCATAACAACTAACTTCTGCCCTGCAAAAAACACTGTTAAGAGAAAGCAAAAACAAATCACACTCAGAAAGTATCTGCAATAAATGTCTGATACAATACTTGTATAGGAAATAAAGAACTCTTAAAGTTCAATGAGAAAATAAGCAACTCAATTAAAAATGAGCAAAAAAATGTGAGGGTACATCAAAGAAACTATACTGATACCAAAAGAAGCATGGGAAATGATCATCATCAATCATTAAGGAAACAGAAAAGGCTTATTTCCTTAAAATAGTGGTGTCATAAGAATTCTTATGCATCAGTAAGTCAGTCAATGTTCCAGCAGAAAAAGCAGGTATAGACAGAGATCAATAGAAAAAGAAATAGAATGAATTAATAACTTATGAAAAGATACTCATTTTCATTCACAATTAAAAATCAAGAGTAAACAACATTATATATTAATTATATCTCAATAAAGCTGGAAAAAGAAAGTAAAACAAAGCTGAACTATATTTATACTTACTAAGCCCTCAGTATGTGCCTGGTACTGTCCCAAATACTTTCCATCTATTAATTCATTTGATCTCATAGCAACCATCTGATGTAGGTACTATTACAAGTTCACAAGCCTTTATCCACAGTTGGAACATCCAAAAATCTCCGAAATCAAAGTTTCCTGATAATGTGTTTTGAAGCAAAACCTGACCTCATCTAAGTAAGGCTATTGATAGTATTTTCTTTTTCTGAATAAACACTTGTCTTTGAATAGAGTGCTGCCGAGCACCTGACGGGGGTTCATATTAAAAAAAACATACTTTATAATTCCAAACTAACCCCAATTCCAAGACAGATCTGGCCTCAAATGTTTCAGATAAGGAAATGTGAACCTGTCTCCCATTCTTCACATGAGGGACAGTAGATTTCAGCTGCTAGACAGTTAACAGCCACACAGTTATTAAGTGCTGTTTACTGTCTAAAAAATAAAGCAACTTTTTAAAGACAACAAAAACACTGGAAACAACCCAAAATCTGACATCTACAAGGAACTGGTTAAGAAATTACAAAAAAAAAAACATAGGGGGAATTGACATACCACGAATCCAACAGTATTTTTAAATAAAAAACAGAAGGAGGCCAGAAAGAAAACTTCCATATATTGACATAAACTTATTCCTGAAACATATTAAGTATAAAAGCAAGGTATAAAACAGTATGTCATCATTTTGTAGATCTAATATACACACGAATTTGTAACTGCCTGAACTTCTTGTAGATACATAACATATGTCAAAAAGGGTAACAAAAGTAATTATGAATGGTCAATCACTCCAAGAACAACTGGCACAACTGGAAGAAGGAGGAGGAAAGCTTTTAACCACTATAATTTTGTACCATGTGCAGATAATTTTATTTACATTAAAAAAAATAAAACTGCACATATTCTAAAGTAGAAAAAATTAAACCCCCAAATAAAGAAGACATTTTTTTCTATCTTTCAGCTAGACAAACTCCAAAGTTCAATAGAATGATGCTAGGGGAAAAAAGCCAGTGTCAGTGGGAAATACTGCAATATCAGCTGAATATTTAAATATTTATGCTCTTTCAATTCCACTTCTAGAAACATCTTCTACCACTATATGTGAGAACATGATGTTCAAACATGAAAGTAGAATGATGCTCCATATAGCATTTCTTTGTTAACAGCAAATGACTAGAAACAGCCAAACTATTATTAAGTCTCCTAAGAGACTTAAGTATGGTATATTCATATAATAGAAAACCATGAAGAACAAGGTAGATTTTATAAATACTGATGTGTACGTCTTAATGACTTTTCTGTACACACATACATACACAGTATACACACATACATACCACACTGTCATTTATGCACTTGTATTTTTAGGGATATATAGATTTACATGCTGTGCATATTAAAGATTATGAAAATATACATAAGAAACTGTCAACAGCATGCTTCTATGAATGGAAACTGATTTTTCACTGTCAACAAAGGTGTGTGGCTATTTATAAGGGGCACCTAAGAAGTCACAGGAAAAATATGGCACATCTTCCTCAGTGGATCAGTTTTACTCAAAGATTTGGAAGGCAAAAAGTACTTGAAAAAAATCCTAAGTATTTCAAGTGGTAACTTCAATTATATTTTATATTTTTTTAATTATTTATAAAACATACCTATCAAACACAAAGTCTATATGTAATGTTAAAGATAAAACAACTCCAAAAGAACCATTCGGCTGGGCCCACTACACACAACAGTCCAACTCAATTCTCATTCCCTATCAACAGCTGCCTATGGAGAACCGTATGGCCCACTGCCATTGCCCACCCACACGCCAAGAAGCTTGTTTGTTCCCATGGCCTCCTGCTCAAGCTGCCTATTTCTGCCCACCCTTGCAGAACAGGGAACACACCCACATACCCAAGTCAATCCTCAACCAATGAGCCACACAGAAAACTAACTCTTCCAACTATATACACAGACTCCTGGAGTTATAGAAAGGCATTCCAAAACATACAAAGGCACAATTGAATTTTAGGGACATTCATTTCTAAATCCCCATCTTCCTTATATACAATGTGTTCTCAGTCACTTCAGTTGTATCCAACTGTGAGAACCCATGAACTGTAGCCCACCAGGCTCCTCTGTCCATGGGATGATCCAGGCAAGAATACAGGAGTGGGTTGCCATTTCCTCCTCCAGGGAATCTTCCCAACCCAGGGATCAAACCAGTGGCTCCCGTATTGGCAGGCAGATTCTTTATCACCGAGCCACTAGGGAAGCCCAAGTTTTAGGGACATTCATTTCTAAATCCCCACCTTTCTCATACACTGTGGTCTAAAAACTGATGTACCAACCCACCTGGGATGAATAATTATTCTCCCACATTACAAATAATGGCATATCACTCACTTCTTCCTAATCTTACTATGAATATTGCTCCTACTCTGGCATGACAGTAAAGAAATAATATGATACATTATTGGCATCCATGCTTAATACCTGAGTTACTCTAATGTCCTAGAAACAAATCCACTGCATGTCAGGTGGTTCTAAATATTTATTGCTTTCCAAATAGAAACTACTATAGCAAAACACTTTCCACTCTTATTTATTATCAATATAGTACCTCCATATTTACAGGTATTAAAAAATAGGAACAGACTGATGGCAGAGCTTTTTCTTAATTCCAGCAATAGTATTTATCCATATATACATGAAATAACTGAAAACAGCTATACCCGTATCATTAAGAGGTACATTTCCAATAAACTTTGCCTTTAAAATGCAGTTGACTAATTATACACTAATAATTAGACTTCCCTGGTGGCTCAGATGGTAAAGTGTCTGCCTACAATGCAGGAGACCCGGGTTCGATCCCTAGCTCAGGAAGATCTGGAGAAGGAAACAGCAATCCACTCCAGTACTCTTGCCTGGAGAATCCCATGGATGGAGGAGCCTGGTGGGCTAGTCCATGGGGTTGCAAAGAGTTGGACACGACTGAGCGACTTCACTGTCACGCTATTAATCAATTTAACACTAATTTGATCAATTATACACTAATAATTGTGGTGATAACAATCTAGAAGAATTTTCAAATACTCTGAACATTAGAATCACAGAAAATTCTTAAAAGTTTACATTTAAACTTATATACGGGGCTTCCCAAGTGGCCTCAGTGAAAAAGCAGCCACTTGCCAATGCAGGAGACATAAGAGATGCAGTTCCATCCCTAGGTGAAGATCTCCTGGAGTGGGGCACAGCAACCCACTTCAGTATTCTTGCCTGGAGAATCCCACAGACAAAGGAACCCAGTTGGCTACGGTCCACAGGGTCACAAAGAGTGAGATGCAACTGAAGTGACTTAGCACACAAACTTACACACAAAAAATGTATGTATTTTGTACTACAAAATTATGAAGAGATGACCATTAACAGACATGTTCATTAGGGTAAAATCCTAAAGGGGAAGTGGCATAGAAATACAACTTCAAGGGATTTCCCTGGCAGTCCAGCAGTTAAGATGCCACACTTTCAAGGCACAGGGGTCAGGTTTGATCCCTGGTCAGGGAACTAGGATCCCACATGCCATGTGGCAAAAAGAGAAAAAATACAATTTCAAAAAAGAAAAAGGGTGCTGTAAATCTTCTGGTTGTTAAAGAAAAACTTCCTCTCGTTTTTTTTTTTTTCGTCTCATTTTTTTAATGTGACTCCGTGCTTCCAATGCAGAGGTCACAGATTGGATCCGTGGCTGGGGAACTAAGATCCTGCATGCCACAGGTGCAACCAAAAAACAAATAAAAATAATATTTTTAAAAATCAAAATATATAAATATAATAAAATCCCAATATTTATAGGAAATTATTTTATTATTTTGCAGAAATTGTATATCCTTTGCAACCATTTAAATTTAGGATCAATATTTTCATGATCAGCAACCCACACCTAGATGGAACTGGAAGCAACTTCATTCATAATCGCCAAAATCTGAAAACTCAAATGTCTTTCAAATAGTGAACAGATTATGGTACATACAATGGAATACTACTCAACGATAAAAATACTGATTCATACAATATGGAATACTCTTTAAAAAAGTATTATGCTAAATGAAAAGCCAGGCTGAAATTGCTACATACTGAATGACCCTTTGTATAGGAAATACTGGAAAAAACAACAAAGCTACAGGGGCAGAAGACTGATCAGAGGATGCCAGGGTTGGAGTTGGGAAGAGGGACCCACCACAGAAGAGCTTCAGTGCAGCTAACCCAGGCTAGGCTTTCCCTAACATTCCTCACTCGCCTTTCTAATTAGCCATTATAAAAATAAATCTGTTAAGAGACCAACTGGGGCATGCCATGTTTCCAGTTGGGACCTTGATGGCAAACTTGCCATCTACGTCCTCCTGTACTGTAACAGTCAAAAAACGTACCTATACTTCTTTCCCATCTTCTATTCAACAACCCACTGCCTCCCGACCACCCCACAGCTTTTAAGTCCAGAGTATCCAAGCCTCAGTGATCAGCACATTCACATACACCTGGGGCTCATGCCCTCTACCACTTCCTTGCCCTAACTGAAATAAATGAAGTGAAGTCGCTCAGTTGTGTCTGACTCTTTGCGACTCCATGGACTGTAGCCTACCTAGCTCCTCTGTCCATGGAATTTTCCAGGCAGAGTACTGGAGTGGGTTGCCATTTCCTTCTCCAGGGGATCTTCCCAACCCAGGGATCGAACCCAGGTCTCCGGCACTGCAGGCAGACGCTGTACCATCTGAGCCACCAGGGAAGCCCTAACTGAAACCTGACTAAGAATGCCACTTCTCATGCAGCCCCTTCCAGTATCTCAGAGGATGGTTTGCAGTTACGCATATGTTGGCTCTCCAGAGCCTTTTATAAAACTACTACTATCCCCTCTCTTATAAAAAGTCCATTCCTTTGAGGCATGTGCCACCTATCTAGATATCCTATAATATTCCTCTTACCTGTCATCTAACAACCTCTTATTCTTCATTTATTTAAGGGTTTTAAACAAGATCTATAATTTACCCTTCCATGCCACTTCTGCTATCACCCTGAATCCTACCAAATTCTAACCCCTTGAACTCCCAGCTCTTTATTCTCCCATCAAGTCTTCTACATTCGAACTTAGTCACCAGTTCACAATTTCATCCAGGAACTTGTCATATTCTAAAATGCTTCAACTCTTAAATATCAGAATAAAACAATCCATAATTACTACCAACTACCCAACTTGCTTGTCTCAGGAATCCTAGTCTCAACTTTTATTAAGACTCTCAGTATACTGACCTCTCTTCTCTTTCTCCTATCCACCTACCCCTGTCCAGTTAGTCAAGTTTAAAGTGCACAGTTCATCATTTCAATCACTCTCTGGTCAATAACCTAAATTCTCTTTCTTCTCTATCTGTTCATTTCATATCTAGTCAGACAAAATGCCAATCCAGCATAATTCTCATTATTCTAGCCAATATTCTGTATTTTGTACAGATTCTGGTTAATAGGGCCTACTAAAGGAGAGGGGAAAACACACTTAAGTTTTCGGTGATAACAAACATCAACTAAGGCAGCAATAATGTCCAGAAATTCTACTCTCTCTAAACAGCTCCTTCCTTTTCCACCTTCTCCAAAATCTTTTTGAACACTTTGCCTCTCCCCTCCAGCCACCACACACATCCTTTTTTCTTTCTCCCTTTCAGAGATGACCTCCTTTGTCACTTTATAAAAAGAAAGGATGGCGGGGAGCAGTTTTGGTTCATAAACAATCTTATCTTCCATCCTCCCATTAAACTCACATTTTCACCCCCCTTTCCTCCCAGCCAAGAAATGCAGCATCCCTTCTCCCAAGATCACTCTCCCTCTCTGGGCTTTGGATCCTATGCTTCAAGACTCATGCAATCAAACTTTCCAGAATCCCTAATATATCTCTAGCTGCCCCTTTTTTTCTCTCCTTCAAACATCTTTATTAACAAGTTGTGTACACCTGCCAAGCTCATTTCCCACTGTGTACACACTGCTCACTGTGTGCTCACTGTGTACTCACTTCTATTCAAGCTATATTAGTGATTATCTGCACTTGTGTTATTACTCAAACCCTGAGACTGAACCTCCTTTCACTAAGAAAATCTTTTACAAGAAACTAAAGTTCTACTTTAAAACAAATCTATTTACTTGAAATTACAGTGTCTCTTTCAGAACTTGCATATTGTTAAATTTCCATATAGAATTTTTAAAAAATTAGCAAACAGAGGGTACCTATTAGCAAAAATTAAGGTCAGCTTTCGTAAGTATTTATAAATGGTTTGGCCACCATTCTTACTAAAAAGAAAATTATTTAAACAGAGGCAAGATGTAACACATAATTTGTTATTTGTCCAAGTTATTTCCAACTTCAAGAGAAAACTCGTACAGTGACAGCCTGTTATTTTAAAATAAAGTTTTAAATACGATCAAATTAAGTTCATTCACATCAGAATACAGCAGCACTGTATGAAAAGAATACTTTAAGTGTTTCTCAGATCTTCAAGTTATTCAACTTCTTTGAAATATGCTCTTACCTCCTCTAAAACGGGAATAAAGCATGCCTTAAATAGTTCCAATTAAAGATCAACTGATATAAAGGGCTTAGCACAAAATAACAACAGGCATCTTACCCTCTTCCCTTACAAGAAGCTGATTTTAGGAATGACAAGTATATTCTATATGACAAATACATTCAAGATCTAAATGAAGGCAGGTAACTCTTACCAAGGCTATACTTGCAGAATTCCTTAATCCTCATTAATCACCTGTACTTTATCCAATGAGTAGATGACAATCTCCTCTCAGGTCACAAGTCCCTGGCCTACTTTAAGCTTTCAGGAATAGAACAATTCATTTCCCTTTCTAAAAACGATCTTCAGTTCTAAATCAAAGTTCCTAATTTCCTGACAGTAACAGCCCTCTAACTTATACAAATACTCAGTACAGTTTTAAGCAAATGGAAAAAAAAATTGGCTACAAAAGTCAGGCATGCAAATTAAGAGCCTATGCCATAGTTATCTCAATATTTGGCAGGATATGTAGACTGAATCCCAGCTGGCTAGCAAGAAAAGTGTGCCAAGTAGAAATACAAGTCTTTGCACACTTTATTCTAGAACCCAGATTAAAAACCTGTAGCAGAACAAAGATGGAAAATAGGAGTATCTGTATATAAAAGGCAAGAGAAGCTTTCTTTTACCCCTAATGCACATAGCTCTGGATGCCAAACTTTATAAGAATACTCCAAGATCTCTCAAAAGGTCAAGTTTTTAGGTCCTGTTAAGTCATTTTTAAGTTTCACACTTGTTTGAGATTTCGCTGGTTTTAATGAAAACTGCAATTAAAGTGTCTACAGATAAAGTAAGATATCCTAAATCTGCTTTAAAATAATCCAGGAGACACAACAGTGTATACAATAGATGGAACAAGATCTGCCATATACTGACAACTGCTGAAGCTAGAAAATAGGCACATGAGGTTCTTTCAATGTTCTATTTTTGTGTGTCTAAAAGTTCCACACTAAAAGTGTGTGGTTTTTTTAAATTAAGATTAGGATGTTTTAGCAACTCAATCCTTGCCTGCAGTTCTCGTTTAGTTTGTACTCTTGCGTGGGTAGTAATCCTGATGGGTTCCCTTGCCCATCAAGCATTTGGAAAACAGCAACCACTATATTCTCATGACCTCACTCTGGATTTCCTCTTTAAATAAGCCACAATCTTAAAAAGCACTATCTGGTATAAAACACTTAAAACAAAGAATTTTAGTAATACCTAAAAGTTAACCATATACTACCCTCCAAAGAGATCCACTTTAAAAATTAAGGCCAGGAAAAATGATATAAGCTTGAGCTTTGGATAAGTCCTTTTCACTGATGTGATATAATTCTGCATCAAAAAATGGTTATGAATGAGCAAGAACATCCCACTGGAAGGATACTAAAGAACCTAACTTGTGCAATTCGAACAGAATGATCATAACATTTCTAACAGAAATAAAATGCCTGTAAATGACCTCCAAAGAATTTCTGAGACCTAAATGGGTACACTTTAATCTCAAGTCCAAAATTTCATCATTCTCAAAAGATCTCTAATTCAAAAAAAAGTTTTGGAACTACTTTAGATTTATAGAGACCCCTTTTATCCAAATCTTAGGTCTGAATCTCTAAACTTCCAACTAAAACAGGAAGGCTTTCTGAATACTAGTAAAAGCAATGACAAACTGACAGACCTAATGCAAAAAAAAAAAAAAAAAAAATCTAGGCACAGAGAGATGCCCAAATTTTAAAGGCAAAAAAGAAAGGTCATAAAGTTCAGAAGTATTCCCTGAACTTATTAACATAAACTTATAAAAAGTTTATGTTTTACATGTTAGGGATAGGGTAAGACCATCAGAATTCGAAGTACTCCCTCAAAGTTCCCTTCTTATCCTACAGCAAGCTACCAGGGGTGCTGTGGCTCTGGATGGTAACGGGAGAGGAGAAAGTAAATATTCACATTGCTACACCATTCCCTTCCGACTAAGGCTGCCTTGTGAAGAAAGAAGAAGAGCAAGATGTTCTTGAACATCTATTTTCTGTACTTTAGTATACACTTTCCCCTCACAAACCCGTTATAATGGAGTTTGGATTCCCAGTCAGTCCAAAGGATCAGCACCAGAACTACAATTTAGCTACATTAGACTGGCAAGCTAAAACCTCATTTTCACAGAAAAAGTTGTTTCCAGTTCTCACTGAACAACTTCAAATGGCAGTCTGGACATGTGTAGGTTTAACAACAGCAAGACTACATAAGCAATTGCTGCCTCTTAATATTTCACTTCCAAGTTCCAGTTCCCCCATACCTAAACATTTATCCTATTGATACCCTCTGCCTGCCAGTGATGCCCTTCTTTTTTCCAAACATGGTGCTTGAGAAATTTTGTCTGTGTACCTTAACCCACTTCACCACTTCTCCATCCTCATCTTTCTCTCTCCAGCCTATCTGCCTCATACTGAGGACTGAAACACTAGATAACTGACATGGAATAGCATTTCCAGAGCCTAACACAGTGGAGGACACAGAGTAGGTGGCCAAAGTTTGGAAAAATCAATAAATGAATCTCATTCCAATTTTGCCACTACCCAAACTGAACTGTTACTTAACCTCTTTGAATCTCATCTATGAAGCTAAGAGAGCTGAATTCAAGTTAGTTTTGGCTCAGTGGTTCTATGATTAGAAAACATTTTAAGAGCTGATCTGGGAAACTGCTTTTCTGCTCATTTTTAATAAAAATTGAACCTAACCTTAAGTTATGAACAAGAGCTCAGGAGAAATGTGGGCAAAGGAAAAGAAGAGCCAAATTAGAATTAACCAAGAGATCAAGGGAATGACAGTAACAGCTGGCTCATCCTCTCATCCAAGGGTGAAAAAGAATGAAAAATGTTCAGCATTTTTTTGTGGAACTTACTATGCTAGGCAAAGTATTTGAGGTGCCTTATAGAAAGACAGTGCCTTATAGAAAGACCCCAAAGGACAAATTCCTCTCAAGAAAACTAGGCAGTTTTGTCTTTAAATCTTTTTAAAATATGAACACTATGTAACCTTTTATTATCACTAAATTTTCCCAAGAAGTCAAGAACTAAGGTTTGCTTTAGACCAAAGTGTGAGCCTTATTGCTCAGCCCTATACTGATAAAGTCCACAAGCTATCTTCCTTGCCATCTCCAATCTAAGCTCTACAGTCTTGTAATTGCACTTTTTTTTTTATCATTTATTACTCTAAGTCTCAAATCCATTACAAAAACGAGTAAAATATATTGTTTTAGGAATAAACACTAGATGCCAGATTTACAGGCTAACATTTTAAAACTACAACTGGTTTTGTAGATGAAAATCTATTAATACAACTTACTACTGGCACCAAACCCCCAACTAATTTCAAATTGCAGTCAAGTTCAATTCTACATTTCCACTTAATACATTCTTTAATCTTTCTAGTTTTGGAAGAAAGTCTAACACCCCTAAACTTAAACCTTATTGTAAATGCCTATCTCATTTTCATTATCAATAACCATCCAAATCCTCCACAGTAATAGAAGTGAGATTTTGTGCAATTCTAACACAACAAAAAGTGATGTTTCTTAACAAGAACTGGAGTAAGGACAAATCAAAGATCATTCCCAAAATGTACAGTCTGGAAACTCCCAAGTAAAATTTCAACTCCTAATTGGTTTCTTTAATTTCTTAAATCTCTTCTACAAAATTATCTTTGGTCCCCATTAATTATAAATGCAGAACGAAAATTTTAGAGGTGTAATATTTCCAAATCTAAGTCAAAATCATTTGACTAAATTACACAAAACTCTCCTGGCTCAGAATAAAGAAAATCATTATGAAGAAGAGAAAAGAAGAAAACCAAAACTTACCTGAAGTCATTAACCTAGCACAGCTACTTCTGCTTGCGTCATCTTCTAAGACACGGTTTGTGCTCTTCTCTTTCCCAAGCAAAGTATCCTCCAAACGTAAGCATTTATCAGATACAACACTGTCTTCACCCACCACATGACTAATTTTGCTATTAGCTTCAAGTACAGAAGTGACGTCTTCCAACTGAGCAGCTTCACTAGATTCTGTATAAGAGGAACCTTTAGCTAAATTCTTTGAAGAAACTGGTAGAGATTCATCATCACTATCAAATCCAAAAGGATCTCCAGTATTTTCTTCTTCTATCTTAGGTTTCTTCGGAACTTCTTGGATATCTGGTTTGAAATTGGGCCTCTTCTGTCCTAATTTAGCCATAAATGTGGTTTCTCCCCACTTTGTGCTAAGGGTGGTCCGTTTGTTGGAAAAGACTTCATCAAACTTTGAACTTCCATTTCCTCCTTTCCTACTGTATGTTTTCCCAAATCTGGATGTCATTTTGACACCTGTTTCATATTCTCTGTGGGAAAAAAAAGTAAGAAAATATATAATCATCAAATATTTAACAAATGTTAATACTGAATACAAAAATAAGAAAATAGGGATTCTCCCCATACAGCTTTTCCACATTCAAGATACAAATCTTTAAAAAGTTAAATAAGAGGAGGGAGTATAGAGAGGCTCATTTTTTATCCTATATATACGTATAACAATCTTTTTCACAAGTACATATTCACAGGCTATTTTCAGAACAAGAAAGTCTAACAACTAACCAACTTATAATGGAACATCGCTTTTTTAAAAAAAAGTTTCACAATGAATCTACTTACTATTCTATCAATTTTACCATAAAAAATAATCTGAATAGGCTAATTACCCTTAATATAAAATATTAAGCACAAAATGTTAATTTTTTCAGAATCTTAAAGATGTCAAATAACTGACTAAATATAGTTCTTTGAAATTTCAGAGCACTTACTCATATGAGGGGTGAAAAGTCAGAAAACTGGTGCTATTTTCTCACATAATGAACCTGCTACTTTTAATCCAACCTCAAAGATCCTGAGTTTTGGTCTAACGTAATATAAACTATGACTTGAAAAATATTCCATACTCGGTCATTTCCCTTAGTGCAAGAAACCATACTCATTCTCCCTTCCTTGTCCTCATAGTGCTGTGCTCATTTGCTGAACTACATTTTCTGAAGCTACTGAACTCCAGCATATTACACTGACTGGACCAGAGATTATTAAAAGAAAAAAAAATGTCTTTATTTTCCTCTCTGATTTAAGACAGGATAAAATGATTTATCTACATGCTAAGTACTAGGGCAAAAAAAAATTTCAGGACAGTAAATAGAGAGTCAAACAAGTTAAGGTACTTTTTAAACATTATCAGTCCTTATCCATTACTCACACTTTGACCTTCTAAAGTTTAAATATCAATAAATTAAATACAACCAAGAAAAAAGGTGAACAATTGACTAAGGGCTTAAAAAAAACTCCATACTCTTGAAATTTGCAACAATCAGAATGATATTCTGACCTATATTTTTGAATGTTTTTATCTATTAGTTTATATGTTTCCCTTTATTAACTTAATCCTCCCAGTTTATAGGGAATCCCTACATATTCAGCAGAGGAATTTGCCCTCCCGTATTTTGGTTAGAAGCCAATTCTAATTGAACAAAATAACACTTAATTTAGTCATTATACCCATCTACTTTAAGAGAAAACTGTTTTTAATTTGTCTGGAGACCTTCTAAGATGTCAAAAAACTTTTTCCTGAAGGATATCTATTTCCCCTCTTACTGTAGATTTACACTAAAGAATCCTGTCTTTCTCGTTAAGCATAACCTAAAAAAACTAAGTGTATTTGGCAGCTACAAGAAATACAAAATAAGTCATTTCTTCTCATTCCTCCTTGAATGTACAGCCCTAATCTCCAGACCTACATTTACATATACACCAACAAAGCTAAAATGTTTTGGATACACTAACATGGTAATTACCTAAAAATGCTGACTAAAGGCCAAACCAAAAACCTAGACTTGGACTACTTTAGGTCCACACCAAAAAAACAAGGTAAAAATGGTCCTAGAACCATAAAGCACTCACTGTGACAAGCTGAATGTCTACCGATGAATACCTGATAGCAAGAAGTTAATTATTTTAACTGATAAATTATGCTTTTTTTTTTAAGAACCTATGCCTTCGACAAATATATATTGAAATACTGATGCAATAATGTCAGTGATTCTCCACCTTTAAGGTGTGTGAAATGGAAAGTGCAGACATGAGAAAAATTTGGTTAAGAGTTAATAACTGTTGAGTCTGAAAGATGAATTACATGGGAGTTCATTATATAATATCCCCTTTGCTGGTCTTTATACAGTGTTCCATGTCTTTTTTTTTTAACTCACTAGACAGACAATTGTAATGGTATTATCTAAGTAAGACTAGAGTGTAAAGTATGTAGAAATTCAAAAATACGTGTATAGACGTATTTGACTTGAAATATTGACATATTTCAAGTATATTTAAGTTAAGAACACAGGCTATCTTGCTCAGGCTTCAAACTCCAAAGATTACCTTACCAAAAAGGAAAGAATGATTCACAACTAAGTCTTCTTGGTCGTTGGGCCTTTGCCTCAGCCCAAAGCTTGTCGAATTTTCGGGGAAGTGCACTGGAATAAAGAAGTCCTCACACTTAACCCCCAACCAAATCCAGCGTCTTTCAGATCTCCACGGGCTTAGGGGCTTCCCTGAAGGAATGAAAGCTGGAAAGGCCAAACCTCACCACCCGAAATCCTCACCTGGGGGCGGCGGTGCGCTAGGAGGTGGCGGGGAGAAGCGGCCCCCCTCCCCATGGAAGCTCACGCAACTTTTCTCCTCCCCACCCCCACCTCCCAGGAAAGGGATGTTGCTTCCGACGCCCCGGAAGCCTCTGCCACCGAATCCCCAGGGTAGTGGAAGGCCTCAGTGGCGGCCAGAGGCGGAGGAAAGAGAGCAAAAGATTTCGGCCTGAAACCAACACACTTGACCGCGCCTGGGGAGGGAAGTAAATCAGCCGTCGCCCAGAAAAAACTCAGAATAAAGGGGAAAAGAGGAAAAAGAGTTCTTCAGACCGTTCCGCTGCCCAACTTCCTCAGAGACCGGGTGGGTGAAATAGAAGGACTTCCATCACCCCCTCCCAGACCCCTGTCTCCTCCACCCTCGGCAAGCTCCGGGCCTAGGCAGCCGCCCGAAACCTCACTTACCCTCGGCGCCTGGCGGGTGCTTTAGCCTCGGGCCGCCTCCGCCTCTCCCGCTCCCAACGGCCCACGGGCGGGCGCCGGAGCCCCGCGCGGGAGAACGGGGCCGGCTGGTGAGCGAAGAGAGGCAAGGGGCTCCGCCACCGTCAGAACCCGCGACTCCGCTCTCTGTAAATAGGAAACCCGGTGAAGGGGGGGGAGGAGCGGCGGCACCGCAACTTCCCTCCCCGCCTCGAGCGCCGCCGGCCGGACCGGGGCCTAGGCCTCCCTGGCTGCCGCCGCCGCTGGAGCTGGTACCGGAGCCCGCTACGTGCCCCCGATGAGCCGCCGTCGCCTCCTGCGCCGCCGCTTCCGTCGGTGAATGGTCAGCGCGAGAGTTTGAACAGGGCCCTGAACCATCTCAACGCCATTTGCGCTCCCGGCCCCCACCTCCTTCCTCCAACAGCCGCTCGCTCCGTCACTCCGCTTCCCACAGGCCCCGCGCGGCCGCCCGACCCCGCAGCCAATCGCGCGGCTGCTTACTCAAACCGCCGCGCAGGCGCCTCGCCCCGCATGCTCCGGCGCCCGCCATTGGTCCGGCCGTGGGGCCCGACGGGAGTTGTAGTCCCGGTCCAAGAGGTCTAGGTGCTGAGAGCCCCGCGCGGGAGCGGGCAGCGGGCAGCGGGCAGAGCAGTTGTGGCTGGCCGGCTGGCCTGGGCTCGCGAGCGAGCGAGCTCCAGTTCCTGGCCCCGCCGGGAGACGCAGGTGCCGCGGGGGAGGACTCGGGGCTCAGTGCAGGCAGCTGTGTCAATCGTTTCCCCTCCAGGGACTCGCCGGTGTCTGGGGACGGTGGGTTCTGCAGCTGCGCCGGGCCTGCTGGAGTCGCCGCCCGGGGGCCGGGAGACCGGGAGCTCGCGGCTCGGAGAGGCTCTTGACCCAGACTGGCTGGTGCTGACCCGGCGCAGTTAATGACGGCGGGAACTGGAAGGCCCGGGTAGCAGGGCACCCGATCGATGACCGCACCCCGAAGTGATGTCGGTCTGGCTTTTTAATGCGCTTCTAGCATCCCCTCGATTCTTACCTTCGTCTTTTCTTTTCTCCCTCAGTCTGTCCCGAAGCCATTAAAAGTGACCCCTGAGAATATTGGATGGTGTTAAGGAATTATCCAACCTTGTTGGATGTGATCACGGTAATGTGCTTAGATTAAGGAAAGAAAGTGGGGGGAATGGTAGAATACTAAAAGTTTTGACAGATAAAATGATCAAGTGTCTGGGAAAATAACTCCTGCAAACACTGGTGGAGGGAAAATAAAACAAGCCAGTGGGATGTTTTTCATTGCTGATGCTGTGTTATTCATGAGCTTATTCCAATTTTTCTGCTTGTATATCTGAAATTTTTCATAATAAAAAATTTTATAAACCAGTGATTTGTCTCTGGAGAAGGCAAGGAGGTAGATGATGGGAAGGAAGAAAATTTATTTTTCTCTATACACCATTTTGTGCTGTTCGAAGTGTTTTCCTTGTCAATGTATTACCTATTCAGAAAACTGTAAAGTCTTGTGGTGATGGTGTTCTAAGACTACGGTGGGAAAACAGCCTTTTAAAGAGTAACACAATTGGTTTCCTCCTAAGAGAGTTGCATGATTATTTGGGCTCTGATGTCCCTGCTGTTTGGTGAGGGGGTTGAATGATGATCCACTTGGGAAATTAGAAAACTACTAATTGTTTTCAGTGAAAAACCCACCTCTTCTTCCACAAAAGGTAATTTGCTTTGAGTGCACCCAGAAGTTGCCAAAATCCTTCAATATATTGGCAAAATCCAAACAGACAAAAAATAGTTCAGACATCCTGGAGCCCTTCCCAACAGAAATTTAAGGTGGATTTTAGCTTGACTGAGCTGTTTTACTTTTGCACAACTGCTTGCAAAATTTACATTCTGACATTTACAGTTTCTGAAATACATCAATACTTGATTGTTTCAAAACCATCTCTTAACTTTATTATAATGGAAGTTATAGCAGGTCTGTGTGTTCCACAGCATGTGACTTTTATTTGGGTCAGTTTTGTCTTTTTAAAAAATTAGCATAGCATCTTGTTTTATCTGTTGGTTTGAAGACTCCCAGCAGAGGTGCAAGCTGCACTTACTATAATTATTTAGATGACATGGTGGTGGGTGCTAATTAAGGGGTAATTATCATCAGAGGCAAAGGCTAAGATCAAAAAGCTGAAAGTGGTGAGGAGACAATTGCAGGATCTTTCTGTTAAAGAGTACTGTGAACCCTCTGGGACCAAATGATGCCCTCACACAGCTCATTACACCCTGGCCTCGCGGGCGCTTGGCACTTAGCTGGGTCAGTGACTTTGCATGAAGCTTAAGTGGAAAATTAAAATTTTTAAAGAAATAGCTAGTCTGTGAAACTCCTTTTGAGAACTTTTGGTGTGGTAGTCATGTTAAATAATAGAACTCAATGTTAAATTCTTGCTACTTTAAAGAGTGACCCCCAGCAGCATAGTCAGAACCTGGAAGTTTGTTGGGAAAAGCAAGAATCTCTGTCCCTACCCCAGCTCCCCCAAAAGCAGAACCTGCACTTTAACAGGATTCCCCCGGGTGACTGGTCCACAGATTAAAGGTTAACAGTATTAGTTGCTCAGTCATGTCTGACTCTGCTACCCCATGGGCTGTAGCCCTCCAGGCTCCTCTGTCCGTGGGATTTTCCAGCCAAGAATACTGGAGTGGGTAGCCATTCCCTTCTCCAGGAGGTCTTCCTGACCCAGGGATCAAACCTGGCTCTCCTGCATTGCAGGCAGATTCTTTACCATCTGAACCACCAGGGAAGCCCCAAAGGTTAATAAGTATTGTTTTAAAGTATATCCATAGCATTTGACAACAATCTAATTTATTTTTGTTAGGATGGGGGAGAACATTAAGAACCTACTATGCATTGGATACAATACCAGTCTCTTGAGGAAGTCTTTTACATCTATTTATACCTGTCATCCCTCTTTTACAAGTGAGATAATGGAGATATTGGCATTTGCTCGAGGTATTGTAACTAATGAGGGAATCAAACTTTTTCTTAGGCATTCGATTCACATTATTACTTACAGACCTTCTTAAATCTGATATTGCTGAAGCCCAGCTGAAGAATTGATGCTTTTGAACTGTTGTGCTGGAGAAGCCTCTTGAGAGTCCCTTGGACAGCAAAGAGATCAAACCAGTCAATCCTAAAAGAAATCAACCCTGAATATTTGTTGGAAGGACTGATGTGGAAACTTAAATACTTTGGCCACCTGTTGTGAAGAGCCAACTCATTGGAAAAGACTCTAATTCTGGGAAAGATTCAGGGCAGTAGGAGAAGGGCGTGACAGAGGATGAGGTGGTAGGATGACATCACTGACTCAGTGGACCTTGAGTTTGAGCAAACTCCAGGAGATAGTGAAAGACAGAGAAGCCTGGTGTGCTGCAGTTCATGGGGTCACAAAGAGTTGGACATGATTTCAGTTCAGTTTAGTTGCTCAGTCGTGTCCAACTCTGCCCCCATGGACTGCAGCACACCAGGCTTCCCTGTCCATCACCAACTCCTGGAGCCTACTCAAACTCATGTCCGTTGTGTCAGTGATGCCATCCAACCATCTCATCCTCTGTAGTCCCCTTCTCCTCCCGCCTTCACCCCATGGACTGTAGACCACCAAGCTCCTCTATCCATGGGATTCTCCTGGCAAGAACACTGGAGTGTGTTGCCATGCCCTTCTCTGGGGGATCTTTCCAACCCAGGGATCAAACCCAGGTCTCCTACATTGCAGGCAGATTCTTTACCATATGAGCCACCAGAGAAGCTCTTCTGGACATGTCTTAGCGAATGAATAACAAATCTGGTACCTGATTTGAAAAAATTGTATGTGTGTGCATTGAGTCTGTGGAAGTTTGCTATATGAATACTGAAAGGAGCCGTGCTAGGGCTCTCCACCCTATGACCCACACTAAAGGCAGGTGGAGAGCTTGCTCACTCCAGGGCCCCTCCTGGGGGGCAGGTCAGACTCTGGATGTGCAGGCTATACCACCACTTTACCAGTTCCCTCCCTGGTTCCACTGAGGCAAACAAACTTGGCCATGGCCCGGAGTTCCATACCAAAGAGAGTGAACTGGACTGCAGTGTGGATAACACAAAGACAAGCAGCTTTTTATTTTTTTTATTTTATTGCTTTTGGTTTCTTAGTTCCCTCAGCTTATCCTCCTGCCCATCCCCATCCCCTGGGTTGGTTCTCTTCACTTCATTTGAATCTGCTCACATACGCACCCAGTAGGTGTTTTTTTCTTCACTATTATGCTTCTGTGTAAAGCTCTTAGATGTCTGCTTTTTGGTTTCCATTCAATCTCATACGTATTCCAGAAACCGAAATGGACCTGAGCTAAGTGTTACCCTTTGATGCTGCAGGCTGTCCTTTGGGCTGCCTATAGTGGAGGACAGCATCCCTGCTACCTTGGGTTCCACTCAGATGGACTCTAGCTGAAAAGAGGAAATCCCACAAAGAAAACTAATAGAAGAATCTATTCTGCCACTGTTGTGCCTTTGTTTCAGCCCTGGCATGGAAACTGTCCAAACTGGAGTTGCTAAATAGAGCTGTGCAGTCTTTTTCTGATAATGTGTAGTAAAATGTATTACAATTTATATAATTCAATTCAGAGAACTACACATATTGGCTGGAGGAAATTTTTCCTTTTCACAAAATGTGGAATAAAATTATCTTAATAAATCATACACTTAACATATCAGTGGTTGTGTCACAACAACCTGCAAGCTGTGGGGCCAACCCTGCCTTTATCTCTGATCCTCCCCAACACTTCTCTCTGTTCTGTGAATACTGGGCTGATAGGCCTTTTCAACTAATCTCTCCCTGACCAGCCTATTTTAAATTGTGACACACCTATTCTCAAATGTTCCCTGCTGCTGCTCCTGCTGCTAAATTGCTTCAGTCATGTCCGACTCTGTGCGACCCCATGGACGGCAGCCCACCAGGCTCCTCCATCCCTGGGATTCTCCAGGCAAGAATACTGGAGTGGGTTGCCATTTCCTTCTCCAATGCATGAAAGTGAAAAGTGAAAGTGAAGTTGCTCAGTCGTGTCCGACTCTTAGCGACCCCATGGACTGCAGCCTACCAGGCTCCTCCATCCATGGGATTTTGCAGGCAAGAATACTGGAGTGGGGTGCCATTGCCTTCTCCAAAATGTTCCCTATTTCCCCCTTATTTTTCTTTAGGGCATTTATCTTTCATCCAACATACCACATATTTTGTATGTTTAGAGGGCATGGATCTTTGCTGAGTAAATAGCCCCATTTCTTTCTTTTGTGTAAGATTATATCCTGAAAGGAAAGTGACAAAACTAAGAGTTTCACATAAACTGTGACTCTGTAAGTTGTTGACTGAGTTTTCCCAAGGGGAAGGGGGTTGCTTTCTGGAACTACCTTTTGTTCTTGCTTTGGATAGGTTTTCATTTTGAGAATTGGGACGATGAATACTACTATAATCCCAATTACCTTGTTTTCTGGGATAATTGGAATATGTTCTCGGGAGGTGGTGACATCCTTTGGGGAATAAACTGCTGTCTAGGTAATTGAAAGACAAAGCAAGGGAAATTCTCAGGGGACAGGCTGCCTGATGAGGATTGGTATCCAGCCATCTCTAAAGGACTGGCTATTTGACCCTTGTCTAGAAACAGCCCTCTTCTCCCCAGGATCCTCTCCCCTCAAAAAAAGCCTATTGGTACTTTCCATCATCAAAACTAAAATCCAACATCCTTACCATGGCCTGTAAGGCCCTGCATGATCTGGCTCCTGAGTACTCCTATCCCTTCCCACTTTGCCAAGCCTGCCTCTGTCTACAACTAGAACCTGCCAAACCAGCTCCTGCCTCAGGGTCTTTGTACAGCTCTTTCCTCCACTGGTCCTGGAGATAAGCACCAGATTCCCTCCCTCACCTCTGCCTCTCTCAGGTCTTGGCCTCCGTGTCTCCTCAGTAGGACCTACCTTGTCCAGAGTGTTTGGTTTAAACCCCTCACCCTGCCATCCCTCACTCCTTATCCTTTCCCTCTTGTCTTTCTCCGTAGCAGTCATGTTTGTTTTACATATTAACTTGTTTATTCATTTCCTGCCAGTAGAATATAAACTATGAGGATAGGGATTGTTGACTTTTGTTCACTGTTATATCCTCAGCACACCTACAATAATACCTCACACAGAGAAAGCATGACGAAAATATTTGTGGACTAAATACCTCATAAATTATGTTGAAGTCTTCCATATCTTTACTTATTATGTTATGTACTTGACCTATCAATAATTGCAAAAGTTACTTTAAAACCTCTCATGGTAAGAGGAAATTTTGTCAAGTTTTTTCTACAATTCTACTTTTGTTTTTATATTTTGAGGATATTTTATTGGGCACAGACAAGTTCAGCATTGTTATAACTTCCTGGTGGTGTTGAAAGCTTTAAGTAATATGGGAGATGAATTGCCAAAATCGCCTGAATTTTCCATCCCTCCCTATACACACACCTCTCGCAATGTGACTTTGCAGCTCCTCCCAGAATCTGGGCTGGCCTTGTAACTTGCCTCTGCCAAAAGAATGTGGCAGAAGTGATAAATAGTTCTGAGCCTGAGCCTTCAGAAACCTTGAATGCTTCCACATTTTCTCTTGGATCCCTGCCTTCACCATGAGAACAGGCCTGGGCTAGCCGGCTAGAGGATGAGAAGACATATGGAAAAGAGCTGAGCTCATCCTACACCAGTCAACAGCTAGCAGATCCCAAACAGGCAAGCCCAATCAGAATCAGCATAGCCACCCACCTGACCTGCAACTACTCACAGTTGCATATGTGAGCCCACCTAGGACCAGACAAACTGCCCAGCTGACTTATAGACTCATGAGCAATAATAACTAGTTATTATATTAAGCCTGTGAATTTTGAAGTGGTTTGTTATACAGTATTATTGTGTCAATAGATAATTGATGGTTAATGCCTCCTCATTTGGGTCTCAGCCCTGGAACAGCTTTCTCGACTACCCTGGCAATCTAAATCTGCTTCCCAGTCTCTGTATGATACGTACTCAGACTCTCAGTTGTGTTCAACTCTTTGCGACCCCACGGACTTTAGCTTGCAAAGCTCCTCTGTCCATTAGATTTCCAGGCAAGAATACAAGAGTAGGGTGCCATTTCCTCCTCCAGGGGATATTCCAAACCCAGGGATGGAACCAGTCTTTTACCGCTCCTGCATTGGTGGACAGATTCTTTACTACTAGTGCCACCTGAGAAGCCCCAGTATAATAGAGGTGTGTTATTTTCTCAATAACACTTGCTGCTCTCCAAAATGATTTATTGACTTCTTTACTATCTGTTTCCCACACTAGACTGTCAATGGTGTGATGTCAGAGACCTTGTCCACTCTATTTCTCTGCTCCATCTTCAGCACCCTAGCACAGTACTTCACTGTCCAGCTGTGTGTGTCCACTGAACACTGGAAACAAGGCTAGTCCAACCTGAGATGTGCTGGAAATATAAAACACTGGGTTTTGGAGGCTTAGTACAAAAAACATATATAAAGTATCTCAATTTTTATATCGATAAAATGTTGAAAATATTTTAAATATACTGTGTTAGGTAGAATTTGTTATTAAAATTAATTTCATTTCCTTTTTACCTTTTTTAATGTAGCTATTAGAAAAAGTAAATTTGTGACTTGCACTGTGTTTCTTTTGGACAGACAGAATCTATAGAAGTTGCTATAAAAGTTCAGTAAATATTTATTGAAGAAAAAGGTAAAAAAATATATTTACAAAAAGACATGGAAGAACCTTAAATACATATTACAAAGAGAAAGAAGCCAGTTTGAAAAGTCCATATACCACTTGACTCCAACTATATGACATTCTGGAAAAGCAAGATGAGTTGAGATAGAGTGATTGCCAAGAGATTTACAGGGAGGGAGGAGGAGTAATGAATAAGTGAAGCAAGAGGTTTTTTTAGGTTAGGGAAAATGATTCTATATGATACTGTAATGGTGTGTACATGATATTATGCATGTGTCAAAACCCATGGAACTATAAAACACAGTGAACACTAATGTAAACTTGAGAATTTAGTTAACAATGTATCGATATTGGTTCATTAATTTTAACAAATACACCATGCTAATGCAAGACTGGGGGTGGGAAGAGAAGTATATGGGCATTCTCTGTATTATATGCTCAATTTTTCTGTGAACCTAAAACTGTTCTAAAAATTTTTTTATTAAAAAATGAATTCACACACATACAATTCACACACACACATAATTTGCAAAACATAAATGGAATAAACCATTTACCTCTTTTTACAAACCTTTGGTGGCTCCCCACTGTCTACCAGAAGTGAGTTCACATCCATTGGTATTTGCAATGACATTGACTGCACCTCCCATTCTGCTTCCTCTTCTCTTTACCTGTATCAGACTACTCAAGGATCTCAAGCCTTCACTGCAAAACTCATTCAGTCCCCTCTGCCTGAAAAGTCTTTCTTCCTCTCCATTTGTGAAACCTTATCATGAATCTTACACTGTCTCATATAAGTCAGTCATTCTCTATTTCGTGTTTCCATAGTTCTAAATTAAAAGTAGATACAGTAAACCAGGCATGTGGAGTTTGGGCAGTTTCGAAGTTTTGTGCCTCTTTCTAGTAAGTTTGAAAAATGGGTATGATGGGTGTATGTATTAATCTTGGAAGTGTTGAAAAAGAATTCTGATAGCCACAGGTGGACAAGAGATTAATATCCTTGAGATGAAAACAGTGGAAGCAGAACAGGGCTATTGAATGTCAGGGAAGATCTGCTTGGGCTCACCTCCTAGGCAGGAGGCAGTGGGATACCCTGTTGGGAGCAGAATCCATCCCAAACAGTGAGGTGGTGGTGTTAGCTGACTGCCTGGCTACAGTGACAGGAGACAGGCCTTTGGGTTGTCACCTGCTCTGAAAGTCAATCTGCCTCTGACTGCTGCTCATCCAAGCTAGGATGCCAGGGTGATTGGATTTCATGTATTTCACTTGCAGGGCAGATGATAGCATAGTAGTGACATTACCATCGCTACTATCATACAGTAGCACCTCAGTAGAGTGTGTGAGAAAACAAGTGAGCAAGCTTCCAGGTGCACAGATTTCCCTACCTCTCCTTTTCAGGGATTTTGGTTCTATTATCCAACCACTATGCTGATGGGAAACTTACTGATTTTCCCCAGGTCACCCAGCTACTTAGGTGTCTTTCTCCAAAGGTTACAGGCATGAAGCATGTACTATCCTGGGCCCTTAATATCAAGCCATACGGAGGAATGCCATTCCTTTGCTGTCGTTTTAAGCCAAAGGTCCAGGCCTACCTGGAAAAGTAAGAATCTGGTTGAGATTTTGGAGGTGTTTAGAGGAAGAGGCCAGGTTGAAGTCAGGAAAGGACTAGTCCTTGAAGGAAGATATATCAAATCTAGGAGACCCTAGGAGATATGTATCTGTGAACCCTGAGGGTCAAGGGGCAGACAGGTGTCTATAAGACCAGGCTTATTCACCAGTTTGGGGCCCACAATGCCTAATGTTAACCAGGTGATATACAGTCTCTTCCCACCCTGTCCACTGGGTCCTCTGACAGCATCCAAATGCTATTGCTGGGATAGAGAGTGGGCTCCTCTGTTCTACACTGTTCCTCTTCCCTTCCCTGAGTCCCTCAGCTGGCCAGGGAATCCACAGCTTGAGGCAGAAGAAATGCAGGAATTGGGGTTTCTAAGAAATGCTTATGAATAACCTGGACCAGGATTTCTTCTGGTGACAAACTCCAACTCTTGGGTGGGAGCCCTCCTGCTCCCTATATACCCTAACCTGGCCCATAGTTTGGGCAGCTCTGAGAGTCTCTGGGCTGAGCAGCCTCTCCCAGGAGAGTGGGAGGTAATTCTTTCTTTTGCGTGACTTGCTTCCTTATGTATGAGTGTTGTCGGCTCCCATAGTTGAAAAATGGATCATTCCTATGGTGGATTTTCCCAGTTGAGGGAAAAGCAAAGCCTTTGAAAGACCGGGTAGCGCTTGCTTTGGAGGACTTGATGGATTAAAGAATGTTGAAGCTAGGGAACTGTGGGGGCCTGGCAGCGTTCCAGGTCCACAGTAGCGCCCCGGTGATCTCTCCAGCCCCTCTCCAGCACACTCGCGCCCCCAGCCCTTGGAGTCATACCTGCACAATTGTAACCACCATTTCCTATGCGCCTGCCCCAATTTGCTCTCACCTGGTGAGGACGAATGGGAGTAAGTGATGTACCCGCTCTAGAAAGAAATGTGTCGATGGCTTGAGTCACCTCATCACAAATTAATCCATGAGAAAGGCTACGAACAGTGACTGGCAGAGTGTCGGCGCGGCCAGTGTTCGCGGGTACCATTATCATCGCCAGCAGCTGGGCTGAGCAAAGAATCCAATTTGATGTTACTTTGGCAAAAACCCGATAACTATCGAATGTGAGGAGGGAGACACAGACCAAGCACCGGTTGTGACAACCCTCTGTGTCCTCCCGGTGCGGAGGCCGGACTTGTTAGGCTCAGACATACGGGACAAAGACACACACCCTCGCGGTGATCCGGCGTTACCCGACGACAGCCGGAATTCCAGGGGCCGCTCCGTGGCGGAGCCTCAGGAGCGGATCCTGCCGGGCAACACGTGGGCGGGGCTAGGCTTGGCTCCGCCCTAGCACGGCCCCGCCCCGCCCCGCCCTCTACCTGTGGCCTGGATTCCTCCCCGCTCCGCCGGGGCCCTCAGCCCGAAGGGTGCAAATAAGGGTCTGTAGATTGGGAAAACGTCTCTCTCCTGGAATCGGTGCACAAAGGAGTCTTTCTAAAGCGACTGGCGAGGCTGTGTAATAATCTACCGGCGTTTGTCCTCGTTCACCTGCCTCTCTCTGAGACCAACAAATGTTTACCCGGTTCCCACCCAAGTCAAACGCTGGTTTGTTTATTAAGCCCAGAGGCTTCACCCTTCTTTTAAGGAGGCCGATCCAGTCCAACAGGGAAGCTTCAAAACATTAACATTTCAAATAGATGCGCTCCGGAGTTGTGGGGGAGGGATGCGGAGTGGGGGCGGGGTTTCTTGGGCAGCTTCTCTCCCGAGTCTCCGCTTCGCCAGGGACAAGGCCTGGTATTTACAAGACTGAAGGCACGGCTTGGGGCCGCCTTTGTTGTGCAGATGACCTTGCGGGCACTTCCTGGACTGATCGATGGCCCAGCGAGTACGCGGGGCTACTCGGCAGTGGCCCGGGGAACCAATGGGGGCGAGGGGATGGGGTGGGTGATGAACCAAGGAGGGTCCTTGGGCTCCTGTGGGCCTTCGCTCCAGCACACCGGCTCTGCTGACCCACGCCCTGCTCGGGGACCGGCTAGCAGCGGCAGGATTGGCCCCTCCACCCCCACCTGGGCTTTGATCTCCTTATCTGAGGTTTTTGAGTCCAAAAGGGCTTAGCAACGACGGGCACCGTGCCAGCTCGGATGAAGTGGACACCCGCGCCTCCGTGCCTACCGCCCGCAGCATCCTATCGAGGTGCGGCCTGTGAGGCTCAAGATGGAAGTGTGGAAGCGAACTCGGGTCTGCAGCAGGTCCGAGGAGTCAAAATGCAACGCGCGGTGCCCGTCACCTTTCTCCCAGACTCACAGCAGCATTGCTTTCTCGGTCCTCCCGAAACTGACACAAAAAATCTGAGGCCTTTGGCCCGTGGTCTCTTCTCTGCCCCCAAACCCTTCGGTGACCCCGACTGCATTCCACAAACTTGTATTGGCAATTATAATTAGCTGTGTGCCCCTTGGGCTTCCCCAGGCCTTGTCTTCCCTTGGGACCAGGTCTCCCCTGGATAATGAATCAGGGTCTACTGTACTCACCTTAAGCTGTGTACCTCATTCTCTGGAATCAGGGAGATACCTCCAAGGGGACCCCCGGGGTTGTAGAAAAGTAATAAATTGTCAGTTTCAGTCGAATGAAGCTGATAATACCAGTCCCCTTTCCCCCTCCAGGAAGGGTTTTAGGAGGCCCCAGTGAGTTAGAGGCCACTGGACATGAAGCCAGGTTGATAAACTGTAAGTTCCCATCCCAGGCCACTTGAGTTTTAACTCGCTCTGCCCAGAAACAGCAGTGGGCCTCAACGTTTGAGAAAAGGATATATGCTCTGTTAACTGTGTCCTGGAAAATGCACACGATCTCTCAGCCTTGCACCTGGTTTCAGGGTCCAGACCACAAAATGTGTTGGGGCCCAGGTGTAAGAATCTCATTCCAAAACCTTCCCAGACACCACTTCCTTATTTATTTTCTTTCTCCTGTCAAGATGGCACCCTTGTTATTCCCTAGCATGTACCTGGGCTGTCTAGCTTCAGTATCTTTGTTAGCAGTGAGCTGCCCACAGGAAAGCCACCCCTTGTAACTTTCCCACCCCTCCCAACCTCCATCAGAGCCAGGGGTCATCACCTGATAACTTTTACACACCTGCTTGAACCTTCTGACCTAGAGCCAGCTGCCTCCTAGCCCTTCTCTTCATTGGGTTTGTCTCCCCATGACCAGCACACACCTGGAACCAGGCCTTTACTTTGCTCTTTTCTGTCCCCTCTCCTCTCACCTTAGACCAGAGCTGAATGGAGGACCCCTTTGATAGCTTCACCTTTAGAGGTAATCTCCCAAATGCTGCTTTTGGTGGAGATGTCACCAAGGATGGTTCAGAAGTCTCCAAAAAACACAGAATAATGTCAGACACTTGGCAGGATTCTTCTGTCTAGGACAAGCAGAAGGGCTGGAGAACTACTTTGGGGCTTCCCAAACTGAGGGCTCTGTTAATATTCTGTGGGCTTCTCAAAGCTCAGTGGAGTGGGACCATCTGCAGGATGCTGATGGAGGACTGCTGTGTGTCAGGCAGCAAGTTGGTTTAGGTTGAAAGTGAAAGTCACACAGTCGTGCCCAACTCTTTGTGACCCCAGTCCATGCAATTCTCCAGGTCAGAATACTGGAGTGGGTAGCCGTTCCCTTCTCCAGGGGATCTTCCCAACACAGGGATCGAACCCAGGTCTCTTGCATTGTGGGCAGATTCTTTACTGTTTTGCCCGATGTCCGAATCCCCGAGCAGGAAGAGAGAAGGCTTCCAAGACAATGCAATTCGCAAAAAGGGAAGTTTATTACTGACTCGAGCCAGGGCTCCTGCCGCATCCAATGCAGTGGTGCAGGGTCAGAGAGCCCGGAGCCCAAGCTGTTACCCAAATTTATAGGGTATGCATAAGCGGCTGGTAGCTGGCTTAAGCAGATTGGTTACATGTTTACAAAGCAATTCTATTGGTACAAACTTTTGTCGGCTTTTTTCAAACTTGGGCGTTTGCGGGCTTTTCAGCTTTCCCTTTGTTTCTTACTAGGCGCATATTGATTGGCTGGCTCCAGGTTGCCTGATGGGGTTAGGGGAATCTTACCATTTTGGGGGAAGCCAAAACTTAGGTCCAGGCCGCATGTCATGGTGTTAGCCCTGGCAGCCTCACATTTATGAGCTGTGCTACCAGAGAAGCCCAAAAGCATGGGGTCTAAATGATGACAGCCATCGAGTCTGCACTCAAGCGACACTCCGTGAGCTACTCTCAAGGCTTGAAATTTCTTCCAGCTCCTCCCCACTATATTAATTTCTCCTTCTTTTGTGCACCTTTACTTTCTTCTCTTTGAGTACTTACTACTGTCAAATGTTAGTTTTATCAATGCCCACCTGAGCCAGGCTGGTGCTCACCTGCAAGGAAGTCACCAAACAGATGATGATCAGGATGACATCCAACCCAACTCTCAAAGGATGCCTGGAAAGGGATTCCAAGGTTGACCCTAGGAACCCAGAGTTTTTAAAAAATTTAATTTGGGGGTTTTATTTGTTTTATTGTAGAAGGATATAAAAATTACACCTGGTTCTCAGCTCTTGGTTTCAAATACTATTCTCCAATAAAAGGAACCAGAGTCCCTTGGAGAAATAACTAATTCTAGGACTGTGGCAACAAATGTATTAATACAGGAAAAGTCTGGAGCATCTTGTAGCACCAGAAAGTAAGAAAGTGCTGAAAAACAAAGCCCCACAATTCTGGAGTGTCAAGGGGACACAGAAGCCAAGTGATAGAGCTCCCATTGACTAAAGCTGGAGCAATTTAAACAGTAAAAGCAGTGCTAGATAACAACCCATATAATTTATTTATATATTTTATTAAGCATAAAATAAATATCCATGACTCCATGCTGATATATGTGATTGAATAAATAAGTGGGAAAGAAAAATCTCATATGTAAATCTCTCAGTAACTCCAAATAACATGGTGCTGATGTGAATCAGCTAAATCTTGAATTTTTTTTTTTTTTTTTTTTTTGCATAAAATGCTATTCCTGGGTTTTATGTTGTAATCTGACCTGGAGACATACTGGGTCTGATCTCTATAGTTCAGTAGTTCTCAGTCTTGACTGCAAGTTAGATGCTCTGGTAGTTGCTAAAACCCAAGTAAATTGAACCCCAGAAAAATTAAATCAAAATTTCTGGACATGAAAGCCAGAGACAGTGTTTTCTAAGATTACAGCCTTCCCTAGTGCCTCAGACAGTAAAGAATCCCCCTTCAAGGCAGGAGACCTGGGTTCGATCCCTGGGGTGAGAAGATTGCCAGGCAACCTCCAGATTGCCCGGCAACCTCCAGATTGCCCTCCTGAAGGAAAGCATGGCAACCCACTCCAGGATTCTTGCCTAGAGAATCCCCACAGACAGAGGAGCCTGGCAGGCTACAGTCCGCAGGGCTGCAAAGAGTCAGACAAGACTGAGCAATTAAGCACAACACAGGTGATTCCATTGTGAAGCCAGGATTGAGAATCATAGTTCTCATAGTAGGTCTAGATACAGCACCAGATTGGATTCATCTCCTCTTGACATGTAACTCACTTTAGAGTCTCTAAGGGGTCTTCAAGCAAAGTGACTCCTCAGACAAACAAGGGTGAGCATAGTGAGAAATAGTGTGAGCCACATTTCACTTTTGAGAATCCTCATCACTGCCTTGACTTTCAGCATAGAAACAGTGAGGTTATGATTTTAACTGATCATGTAATTTATCAAACTACCACTCAGACTTCGGGTCTGACTTTTGGCTACCTCAGCCACGTGGCTACAAAAGGTGAGAGATTTTTTAAGCACAAATCCATGTTATATGATTTTATTTCTCAAAGAATTCTCAGTCACTTTGAGCAAGTGGTTTTCCTACTGTATTCTCTTAATGGAAGCAATCCTTTTCCCTGATTTCATTTTTATTATTTTTTAATATTTATTTGGCTACACCGGGTCTTAGTTGTAGCACGTGGGATCTTCGATCTTCATTGCAGCATGTGAACGATTAGTTGCAGCATGTGGGAGTGCAGAGCCATAGCCACTGGACCACCAGGGAAGTCCTTGATTTTATTAAATAAATGACTTCACCATTAGGTGAGGAGGGTAGAAAACTATAGTTAACTTGAAATTTCTGAGCTAGCTATTAATTCCTTGTGGGAAAAAAACAGTGGGCAGAAGGTTCAAGGGAAATGTAATGTGGCTTTTCTCCCTCAATCTATTTGCCCTGACCCTCTTGTAATAGTTTTAACTGGTTTTGATTTTCTGGGTGCCACCAATTTCTTCTCAATTTTTTTCATGCTTTTCCAAATCCTTTTCTCTGTATATATATTTTAAGGAATAGAATATTTGTAAATAAAGGTTTTTATCCTAACATCAAAAAAAATTATGACAATTTCTTTCCTTTAATCTTGGAAAGGAAACCTCTGAGATTTCCTTTACCAATTTCAGAATTTCTTTATCTTCCCCAGAATCATTTGAGAGTAAGTTGCTGCCATGATACTAAATACTGTAATACTAAAGTGCAGCGTTTTTCAACCAGCATTCCTCAACTGAGTAACAGAAGAGGAGAAAATGATTCGAGAGACTATTTATTCCAGCTCCCCCAAGGATGGCACATAATTGGTATCATTATGTTTCAGTTCAGTTCAGTCGCTCAGTCGTGTCTGACTCTTTGCAACCCCATGAACTGCAGCATGCGAGGCTTCCCTGTCCATCACAACTCCTGGAGTCCACCTAAACCCACGTCCATTGAGTAGGTGATGCCATCCAACCATCTCATCCTCTGTTGTCCCCTTCTCCTTGTGCCCTCAATCTTTCCCAGCATCAGGGTCTTTTCAGTTCTTCACATCAAGTGGCCAAAGTATTGGAGTTTAAACTTCAACATCAGTCCTTCCAATGAACACTCAGGACTGATCTCCTTTAGGATGGACTGGTTGGATCTCCTTGCAGTCCAAGGGACTCTCAAGAGTCTTCTCCAACACCATAGTTCAAAAGCATCAATTTTTCGATGCACTCAGCTTTCTTTATAGTCCAACTCTCACATCCATACATGACTACTGGAAAAACAATAGCCTTGACTAGATGGACATTTGTTGGCAAAGTAATGTCTCTGTTTTTTAATATGCTGTCTAGGTTGGTTATAACTTTCCTTCCAAGGAGTAAGCATCTTTTAATTTCATGGCTGCAGTCACCACCTACAGTGATTTTGGAGCCCCCAAAAATAAAGTCAGCCACTGTTTCCACTGTTTCACCATCTATTTCCCATGAAGTGATGGGACCAGATGCCATGATCTTAGTTTGCTGAATGTTGAGCTTTAAGCCAACTTTTTCACTCTCCTCTTTCACTTCATCAAGAGGCTCTTTAGTTCTTCTTCACTTTCTGCCATAAGGATGGTGTTATCTGCATATCTGAGGTTATTGATATTTCTCCCAGCAATCTTGATTCCAGCTTGTGCTTCTTCCATCCCAGCATTTCTCATGATGTACTCTGCATATAAGTTAAATAAGCAAGGTGACAATATATAGCCTTGACATACTCCTTTTCCTATTTGGAACCAGTCTGTTGTTCCATGTCCAGTTCTAACTGTTGCTTCCTGACCTGCATACAGGTTTCTCAAGAGGCAGGTCAGGCGGTCTGGTGTTCCCATCTCTTTCAGAATTTTCCACAGTTTATTGTGATCCACACAGTCAAAGGCTTTGGCATAGTCAGGAAAGCAGAAATAGATGTTTTTCTGGAACTCTCTTGCTTTTTCGATGATCCAGTGGATGTTGGCAATTTGATCTCTGGTTCCTCTGCCTTTTCTAAAACTAGCTTGAACATCTGGAAGTTCACGGTTCATATATTGCTGAAGCCTGGCTTGGAGAATTCTGAGCATTGCTTTACTAGCGTGTGAGATGAGTGTAATTGTGCAGTAGTTTGAGCATTCTTTGGTATTGCCTTTGGCATCATTATGTTTAGGAGAGAGTTAATTCATACTATATTATGGGTGCTTAGAATATTAGAGCTTACTCCTTTGAAAGAACCCTAAGTCAGGATCTAGTTCCTATGATAAGGCAAACTTTATCAAAGTCAGGAAATTAACATCACTACCATCTAATCCTCAGACCCCATTTAAGTTTTGCCAGATGTCTTAGTAAAATCGTTTAGAACAATAGGATCCAGTGAAAATTGGCACATTGCTTTTAGTTTTCATGTCATTTTAATCTCCTTCACTCTGAAATAGTTCTTCAGTCTTTCCCTCACTTTTATGCCCCTTACATCTTGGGAGATTATAACTCAGTTATTTTTTTGTAGCTCCCAGTTTGGGTCTGCTATGTCCTCATGATTAAGTTTTGGGTTATCACCAAAGTGATACTGTTTTGTGTCCAATCAGATACTGCATTATTTTGATTTGTCACATTGCTGGTGATGTCCGCTTTGCCCACTTAAGTTAGTGTCTGCCAGCCCTCATCACTGTAAAGTCACCTTTTTCTACTTGAAATTAACAAATATTTTGTGGATACTTTGAAACTCTGTGAATATCCCATTCCTAATTAATTTATTTGATTATTAATACATACAAACTCATGCTTTCCTATTTTATTTTAATTAGTTGTACTTTCTTAATGTCATTTCTTTTGACTAGCTCAAACTGTCCCAGATTTGGCCAGCAGGAACCCACTCATGCTGGCTCACAGGTCCTTTTGACATGTCTCCAACATTCTTTGAGCAAATCCTTGCCTTCTGGTGCAAAAAGATATTTTGAGCTCATCTTGTATATTTCCTGCTCTAAGCCTGGAATCTGGCATTTCTGTAAGGAACACTGGCTCTTTTTTAGGGGAAATGGTATTTCTGGGTGCTAGGAGTGCTCATTGCTATTAGGATTCTGCTCTTCGAAACCTCCTAAACAGCAAATAGGAAGCGTGCACGCGTACGCGCGCGCGCACACACACACACAGACATCTACCTATCCATTTATCTAGAAAACTATGAGTTAACACTCCTACATTCAATAACATAACATTTATGCTATTTTTCTCCCTTTCCATATTTGTAACTCACTCTTCTGACAGTGAGAAACTCCAGTTATCCTTACTATACTTACTTATATGATCAATCTCCTGCATGTAAACTATCTTCCACCACTCCTCCCACCCCACAAAGCACAGATTCCTTCCTCGAATCACTTCTCCTCTAACTCCCCACACCAAACTGTCTCTCCACGTGTCTTCATCATCCTGCTTGGGCTCTGGAAACTCATGCCAGCTTTCCCTTCGTGTGCATGCCCTTCTCACCCTGATCAGACTGTGAGACCCCACTGGGGTGGGTACAGCATAGAGGTTGTACCTCTATGCCTTCTATAGTGGTTTTGAAATATGTCTGTGAATTCCCTGATATGCTTCCCTTCAAAAGGCAGAAACAAATTCTTCGACTGTGGCCTGGACTTAGCGACTCGTTTCTGTTGAATGAAATGTGAAGGAAATGATGCCATATGACTTTCTCAGCTAGGTCATAAAAGTGATCACTTCTTCCTGACTCACTCTCTAGGATCACTAACTCTTGGGAAGCTAGTTGCCATATTGTGAGGCCCCTCCAAGACCTGTGGAGGGGGTTAGCTCTGGGTGGGCCCACATGGGAAGAAAAAAAAATTGTTAGCACTGGCTTTCCAAGTCTGAAATAACCACCTTAGAAGCAGATCCCCCAGCCTTAGCTGAGACTTCAGATGATTTCAGCCTCTGCCCATTGAGTTTGTCAGCCAGGACTCCAGTTGTCAAGGAACAGAGACAAGCCATTCCTACTGTGCCCTGTCTCAATTCTTGACCCGTGGAAACTGTGAGATAGTAAAAGATCATTGTCCTAATGTACTAAATTTGGGGGTGATTTCTTATGGAGCAAAAGATAACTTGTCAGTGTCACGCCCAGACTATGATGCTCCCACTGCGTGACCTCTGCAGGGCTGTCCTTTCCACCCTTCTTGGGCTCTAACACCTATGCAAGGCCACCTTCCTGTGGTAACACCCTCCTCAGCCAACTCAAGTTGTAGGTCTTTATGCCAGGCAGCCCTCCCATAAAAGTGCTCTCCTTACCCAATTCAGACATCAATATCCACTTTGAGTCCCCATAGTTCCTTAAAATCCAGGCAGTAATGCCTTCCCCACTCTGTCCTACCTAATGCCTTTAGGATTGAATTTTTCAGGAAGGTAAGGGAAAAGAAGAAAGAGGAAAAGCAAAAAGAAGTGGAAGAGGAATAAGAAGTTATGATCTTGTGCTTATCGATCTCTTTCCTTAAATTATCCAGCAGAGTTCAAAGCAATGGCATCACCCATAGTCCTTAAATTCCTTGTTTCCTATATGCTGGATTTTGGTGTCAGCCACTGGGCCTACCAGAGCCTTGCCTCAATGCATACTTCATTACAGGCAACCCTAAGCAATAGTTAAATAACTTATTTCATCACTACATGACATAGCTTTCAAGTTCCCATCCCTAAATAATTACTATTAGCTATCCATTGGTATGTAACAAATTACTCTGCAATTTAGGGGCTTAAAACAACATATGCTTATTATTTTACAGCATCTGTGGGTCAGGAATCTGGGCACAGTCTATATGCATCTTCTATGTCAAGGTCTCTCACAAGGTGGCAATCAAGGTATCAGCTGAGACCGTGATCCTGTCTTGATGGAGAAGGATCCATATTCAAACTCTCTCACATGGTTGTTGATAAGATTCAGTTCCTCATGAACTACTGGTCAGAAATACCCCTCATTTCTTTGCCATTTGGATCTCTCCAGCATATCCATTTGCTTCATTATAAAGTGCAAATATATGGTGGAAGTGAAAATTGGTGCAACCACTACAGAAGTATGGAGGTTCCTCAAAAAACTAAAAATAGAGTTACTATATGATCCAGCAATCCCACTCCTGGGTATATATCTGGAATAGATGAAAACTTAATTCGAAAAGATCCGAGCACCCCAATGTTCATAGCATCACTGTTAACAATAGCCAAGACGTGGAAAAAACCTAAATGTCCATTGACAGGTGAATGGATAAAGATGTGGTACATATATACAATGAAATAGAACTCTGTCATAAAAAGAACAAAATAATGCCATTTTCAGCAACATGGGTGGACCTAGAGATTGTCAGACTAAGTGAAGTAAGTCAGACAAAAACAAATATGATATCACATGTTAATGTGCAGAATCTTAAAAATGGTACAAATGAACTTATTTGAAAAACAGAAAAAAACCTCACAGATATAGAAAACAAACTTACAGCTATAACCCAAAGAGGACAGCAGGGTGGGAGTGGAGAGATAAATTAAGAGTTTGAGCTTAACATATACACTCTATTATATATAATATTAACAAGGATTTACCATATATCACAGGGAACAATATTCAATATCTTAACATAAAATGGGAAAGAATCTAAAAATGAAAAAATATATATGTATATATATATATGACTCACTTTATTGTACACCTGAAACACTGTAAATCAACTATATGTCATTTTTTTTTTTAAGTGCAAACATAGAAGGCAACGGAACAAGATGGAAATCATAGTCGTTTGTAACTTGATCATGGAAGTGATAACCCATCACTTTTGCCATATTCTATTTGTTAGAAGGAAGTCACTAAGTCCAGATTACAAAATAGCATGAATAGCAGGAGGCAGGGGTCTTTGGCAACCATCTTAAAGGCTACCTAACACCATTAGTTTAACCCCAACTGAGGGAAGATGACCAGTCTCAGATTCTTTCCACTTCCCTGAGAGCCTATTGCTTACACCTCACACCTCATATGAACTGCTATTCTATTCTGGGTTCTCTGTGGCAAAATAAAAAAACAACTCTAGTTAACTTAAGTAAAAATGGCCTCTATAAAATTAGGCTTAGGCTTCTGAAAAAGTTCTTGATATTCTCAAAACTATCATTAGGTATGTAGTTTATGTTTTTTTGAATGAATGAGAAAATGAAGGTATAAATGAACGAATTAAAAATTCTTCAGTAGTAGGCAGATGTTATCTGGCGACATTCAGCTTGGGAAAAACTCTTCAAAAACTTTATTAATGTGAAGTTAGTTTCTAAAAAGCAGGATATCTATACTCACTTGGGAAGTAATCTACAATACATTACTTGATGAAAAAAGCAAGTCCTAGAACATGAACTTGTTCTAAATGAAATCTGGCTACATTAAATCCCAAGAAGTGGTGGCTTAGTAGTAAATCTGCCTGCCATTGCAGGAGACATGGGTTCTCTCCCTAATCGGAGAAAATCCCACATGCCACAGAGCAGCTGGGCCCATGTGCCAGCACTATTGAGCCTGTGCTCTGGTGCCCAGGAACCCCAACTGCTGAGCCCACGTGCTGCAGCTGCTGTAGTCCCTGCACCCTAGAGCCTGTGCTCTGCGACAAAAGAAGCCACAGCAATGAGAGGCCCAGGCACTGCAACCAAGAGTAGCCCCCATTCCATGCACAGCAACAAAGACCCAGAGCAGCCAAAAATAAATTAAAAGTTCTAAAAAAGAAAACACGCTAACCCCAAGAAGTTATCCAGAAGCAAAATCCAGGACAGTCACGGTGAAACTAAAAATTGGAGATTTGGAGATTTTTTTAAAGAGAATTAGAGAAGGGGAGCCTCCTAGAATATCCACAATGCCAATGCAGGAAGCAGGTTGTAAATTTTTTATTGCTTTTCCTCATCAGCCCAAAACTTAGTGACTTAAAACAATGGCAATCATTATTTTATTTTTCTTGGTCACTGCCTAACTCAGCTCAGCCATTCTCGATGGCATCTCTCATGTAGTTGTAGTCAAACCATGGTGGGGACCTGAAGGCTTTCTCATGGTCAGAACTTCAGCTGGGGTTTCAACTGGATCACCTGCCTGTTGCCTCTCTATGTGACCTAGGTCTCCTCACAGCTGGATTCCATGAAGGAGTGTCCCAGGAGGATGGAGGCAGACAGGAGCTTGATCTGCTTTTATGACCTAGCCTTGAAAGTTCCATATCACTTCTTTTGTATTCTACTGATTAGAAGCAAATTACTAGGGATAATCCAGATGTAAGGGAAGGGAAATAGACTCCACTCCTATTGGAGAGAATCTCTAAGAATTTGTGGCCGTGTATTCAAAACCACCATAGGAACCATTAGGGAGACTGCTCTGGGCTCTGCAAGCAAAGGCTTCCTGGGCAAACACAGTGTTTTAATCATGAAAGGGGCACACATCAACTTCAGGAAATACAGAGGGGGAATGGGCTCAGGATACGCAGCAGCCTAGGGTGTGGAGCAGGAGAAGAGTCCATTCTCTGTGCCCAGTGCAGGACCTCAACCTGAGTGCCCAGCTTGCCCACTCCTCAAGTTGGCTCCTTCCTGGGCAGTGCAGTCTGACCTGGCAAAGGATGCAGAGAGACCTGTTTCCCAGCATGATTCTGCCACCTACGAACTCTTAAACTTGGGTGAGTTACTCCTTATCTCTTTAGGTCTTTTATCGGTCAAGGGCCCTGGCAGAAAACAGATGACACACTCAATGGGGTAATTTGAGGAGAGTTTAATAAAGGAACTATTTACAAAGGTGTGAATAAGGTTTAGAATAACAACTAGGGATAGTGTGGTCCTCCGGGAGTAGACCTGAGACTAGGAACAAGAGGGCTGTCATCTCACTTGGGCCTGAAGGATAAAACCTGGAGACAGAGAGGCTGTGAGGAGGTCTACCCTATGGGGGGTGGGGCCCTTCAGTAAAAAATGGGGAACAAACACCTCTCTCCTCTGTGGGTCCCCTCCTGTTGGTGCTCCCCATTAGCCAAACCCAAAGGGAAGCTGGAGGAGGAAGGAGCTGGCTGACGCTGTCTCAACAGCTCAGCCTCTGGGGACACAGAGTGGGTGGACAGGGGTGGAGAGCAGATCTGGATGGGGGTGGTGCAGAGATTAAATGGAAAATGAATGAAGAGTACCTGGCCTAGAGAATACAATCAGTAGACCTTAGTTCCAACTCACTGCTCAAAAGATGTAGAAAAGGTGATGCTTCCAATTCACTGGGCTATACTTGGCATAAAAATGCATACAGGTGTATCTTAACACAAAACATTTAAATACACTTTTGTCCTTTCCCCACAGGAAGGAGAAAAGAAAAACAATGCCTCTCTGGGAAGTATATCAAAGCTGATAGCAGCATCTAGTGGTTGTTTAATACATGGGGAAATGTGAGGATCAACATACACCCCTCAAACTGACTGTCATAAACCTTAGTGATGGTTTCCATCCAAATGTGACCAATTTGTCTAGGCCTCCTAGAGTCTGGACACCATGTTTTTAATCACACCTTTCTTGGAATCCATCTAAAGATACAACTAGGCAAAAGGTGCCATCAGAGGATTCAAAACAAATTTCAAAATCATAATGAGATGGGCTGCCTAACAAAAACGAAAACTGATATTAAAGAGATAAAGGCACGCCCATGTTCATTGCAACACTATTCACAACAGCTAAGATATGGAAACAAAACGTCAACAGACGAATGGGTAAAGAAGATAACATATAATAATATATAACATGCATAATTCTATCATATGTAGAATGTGATTCTATTTTATTCCATGTGGGTTCAATCCCTGGGTCCAGGAAGATGCTCTAGAGAAGGAAATGGCAACCCACTCCAGTATTCTTAGCCGGAAAATGCCATGGATGGAGGAACCTGGCAGGCTACAGTCCCTGGGGTTGCAAAAGAATCAGACACAACTTAGTAACTAAACAACAATTCTAATATATGTAAATATATACATACATGTATATATGTGTATTAATATTTTATATATATATATATATACACACACACAAATATATATTAGAATACTGTTCAGCCATAGGATAAAAGAAAATCTTCCTATTTGCCTCAACATGGATGGACCTTGAGGATATTATACTAGGTCAGACAGAGAAAGACAAATAGTTTATGATATCTCTTATGGGTGGAAACTAAACAACCAACTTTGAAGAAATAGAGTTGAATGTGGTTACCAGGGGCTCAGAGGTGGAGGAATCGGGAGAGATGTTATATAAGGGTACATACAACTGGTAGATAATTAAGTCCTGAAGGCTCACTTGTACAGGGATTATAGGCATTATCATATTATAATCATGTACACAGTAAAGCGATTACAGACAACATAATCTGTGATTATAAAGTCAAACTTACTGATACTAAATCTTTAATTGTTCCCATCACTTTGAAGAAATTGTCCTTATGTGATGTGACAGTGTGTTAATGCTACATTGACAATTGTATTGCAGTGTAAATATATCGAATCAACACATTGTACCCCTTAAACTCACACAATGTCTTATGTCAACTATATCTCAATTTTAAAAAGGGAGAACTGATACTTGGTTGTCTCTCATCAGCCAACACAGTGAAGTGTCCAGTTCACTTTGTCCTCCCTTTTCTTACTAGAAATACAATAAAAAGACACAAGTGATTGTGTTTTAAAAAAGAAAATCACCTATAATCCCACACCTATGATAGCAATTTTCTTTTGAAATGTGTTTTCTGGTCTTTGTTAATGTAAAGTCATATTATTTTACTACACCTATCGATCATTTTCTCCACTTAAGTGTTTTTCAGTGGTGCAATGGTTCAACAAAGACCTTATAATTACCATTCTTTAATCACTGCATAATATCTAATTGAAAAGAAATGCTGTAGTTTATATGATGTATACTTGTTGTGCATTTATGTTATTCTAGTTTTTTATTTTTTTAAATAAGAGAATGCTATCACTGACACTTTTATACATCAAAGTTAGTCCTTCTTGAGGCTTATTTTTCCCACAACTCTTGAAACAAGATTCCAAGGTGTAGGCTTAAAGATGAGATACAAAACAACAAACATTGCATATTTAAGCTAAGTCCTACAATGTTGGGAAAGCTTCTGCTTTGTTAAACAAATGTGCCTGGGCCTCAGAAGGGCTATGATGTGGACTGGAAATATCATCAGACAGGACTGGGTGTACATCCCTGTCTTTATGAGGTTATGCCCTGAAAAACAGTATACCACACTGAGATATCACTTGGGGATGACTGTTTTTTTAAAATGAAAAATAAGTGTTGGCAAGGATGTGAAGAACTGGAACTCTCATATTGCTGGTAGGAATATAAAACAATGCTGTCACTATGGAAAATAGCTTGGCAGTTCCTCAAAAAGTGAGATATAGAATTATCATATGATCCAGACATCCCACTTCAGGGCATATGCAAAAAGAACTGAGAGAACTGACAGCAGGAACTTGAACACATATCTGTACACAAATGTTCACCGCAGCATTATTCACAACAGCCAAAAGGTGGAAACATCTAGGTGTCCATCAATGAATGATGAATGAGTAAACAAAAGGTGGTATGCCTGTACAATGGAATATTATTTGGCCTTAAAAAGGAAGGCAATTGACACATGCTACTACATGTTTGAACCTTGAAAACATTATGCTAAGTTAAATGAGCCAGATACAGAAGGACAAATTTTGTATGATGCCATTTTAAGAGGTACAAAGAATAGGCAAATTCATAGAGATGGAAAATAGAATAGAAATACCAGGGCTGGGTGGAGGAAGGAACATGGAGTTACTGTGTAATGGCTGTGGAGTTTTCATTTGGAAAGATGAAGTGGATACTGATGACAGCTGAACACCATTAGAAATGTACTTAATGCCACTGAATTGTATGCTTAAAAATGGTTAAAATTATAAAATTTATATTATGTATATTTTACCACAAAAAAAAATATATACCAAATGAAGAAAAGAGTAATTATAAATTCCATTATTGTAGTTTTATCAAAGTTTCCAGAGTAATGAAATTAGATGCACATGTTTAATGCACCTTTTTATCTGCTTAGTGAATATGTATTACATGAATAAATGAATCAGATCTAATGGAAGTGTTATTGGATATATACAGAGGAGCAGTCACACAAACCTTCATGGCTGAATCCCTTTTTCCCATCTGTCTTTTAAATTTCAAAAGGAACGTATGAACTCATGGTTGTTATTAAAAATTATACATGCTCCAATTGCAACTATGTGACAGTTCACTTTCATAGATTCTCTATCCTAATCCCACTCTCAAGCTTTTACTTCTAATGATAACTGGCTGAAACTGCCACCTGTGTGAACCTGCCAACACTTCCCTCCCAGCGTAGGCCAGGATCCTAGTCCAGCAGCCTCTTCTTAGTAAAGCCTCTTAAGTTCTCATGTCTGACTCTGACTCCTACTGGGGTCCTGTGAGACCCACACACATATACACACACACACACACACACACAATTTTACGATTTATGGGATTTCTGTGGCCTCTTTTTCTTTTCTACCGGCAGTGCAGGCTTGAAGAGCCCTGCTACGTTGTGGGTTCCCTTTTTTGCTTTGATTTCTATCTAGATTCTCTAGATAGATCAAATTCCTGATAAAATTTTTATTCCCTGATAAAATCCAGATGCCTGAATCAGGATTATTAGTTGCAAATAACTGAAGCCAATTCTGAAAGATTTAAGGAAAATGGAAGGTACAGAGTGAATATGGTGAGACTTGGAGACGGAGGCCTGGAAAATAGGTCCAGGGGAAGCTATGCAGCCAGAGCCACTGCAAATATTATGCTGAAAAATGAAACCAGTGATATAAAAGGAGGCCACTGCAGCATCCACTTGGTCCGTCCACATGGAATCTGGGACATCACCACTGGACCCACCGTCAGCCCTGGACTCTCTACTAGCTCTGTTTCTGGGGTACCTGCACTGTCCCAGGACCTGGCTGGTATCCTTGCTGCAGCTGATGATCCGAAGAGAGGATTCTCCACACCACTGGCTCTCAGTTCAGGTTCTAGGGAGGATGCAGCTGACTGACTAAGCCTATGTTGTATGTGCATGTGCATATGCCCTGTTTGCAAAGGAAACTGGAAAAGTGGGTGTCCAGCCTCTATGACTTTCACTGTGGAAAATGATGATCTCTGCCTCTGACTGACAGACATAGATATGTTCATGCTTGGCAGCTTTTTAAAAAAAATCAAAGCTAAATTCTACCCATCTTCAGCTAGATTCTTCTGGCCTCCTGTGTCACTGTGCTAATTACTGCCCAGAACATAGGATCCTGGCCTACGTTGGGAGGGAAGCGTTGGCAGGTTCACACAGCTGACAGTTTCAGCCAGTTATCATTAGACGTAAAAGCTTGAGAGTGGGATTAGGATAGAGAATCTGTGAAAGTGAACTGTCACATCGTTGCAGTTGGAGTGTGTATAATTTTTAATAACAACCATGAGTTCATATGTTCCACATTACTCTGTAATCCATAGTGGCATTACTGAAGATTCAAAGAAACATAGAGAATTCCCTAGCAGTCCAGGGGTTAAGCTTCTGCACTTTCACTGCCAAGGGCCTGGTTGGATCCTTGGTTGGGAAACTAAGACCCCACAAGCCACATGACATGGCCAGAAAAAGAAAATCAAGTGAAAATTGATCTCTGACTCTGGCAATGAATGACATTTGTTAGGATGCAGATGGGGCTTGTGTGTGTGCATAGGCATGATATGTGAAATCATTTTATTACATTCTTATTAGATTTGATGATATCTTTATTATTGGGTTTACCTCAAATTTTTAAAAATATAGGTTATACATTTACCTGGTTCAAATATAAACAGTATAAAAATATCCATGCTTAGAAGTGTTGCTTGCACTCACATCCCCATCTGCCCATTACCTCCCTATCTGCTCTCTGGAGAGAACCATATTTATTCATTTATTGTATTCTTCCAGTGTTTATTTATTGCAAATAAAAGAAAATATAGATAAGTGTCTACTATTTATGAAGTTGTTTTATTGAATATGTACAGCTTTTTGTATGTCAATCACACCTCAATAAAGTGGTTTATTTTGTATTTTTTTTATCTCCTTCTTACAAAAACAGGTAGTATGTTAAGGGCAGGGTTTTGTGCCCTACCTTTTCATTTAACAATATTTTCTAGAGAAATTTCCATATCAATATATAAAAAGGTTTCTTGATCTTTTTTGAAAATACCTGCAACTATATGGATGAACCATTGTTTATTTAATTAAAAACCCACAAATGGACATAGGACTTTTCAATATTTACTGTTAAAAACCATCTTATTACAACCATAAGTTGTAATAAGTTTTAACCATTTTATGGTTAAAAACCATAAAATTACAAACACAGAATTTTAATTTTTAATTTCAATTTTAGTTTTAATGAAATTTTAATGAATCTTAATGAAATTAAAAGACGCTTGCTCCTTAAAGAAAAGCCATGACCAACCTAGAGAGCATATTAAAAAGCAGAGAAATTACTTTGCCAACAAAGGTCCGTCTAGTCAAAGCTTTGGTTTCTCTAGTAGTCATGTATGGATGCTTTTGAACTGTGGTGTTGGAGAAGACTCTTGAGAGTCCCTTGGACTACAAGGAGATCAAACCAGTCAGTCCTAAAGGAAATCAGTCCTGATGTTCATTGGAAGGACTGATGCTGTAGCTGGAGCTCCAATACTCTGGCTACCTAATGCAAAGAACTGACTCATTGGAAAAGACTCTGATGCTGGGTAAGATTGAAGGCAGGAGGGGAAGGGGAAGACAGAGGATGAGATGGTTGGATGCATCACCAACTCGATGGACATGAGTTTGAACAGTCTCTGGGAGTTGGTGATGGACAGGGAAGCCTGGTGTGCTGCAGTCCATGGGTTGCAAAGAGTTGGACACAACTTAGCAACTTAGAACTGAACTGAACACAGCATTTTGTCTATATGTAGGAATATCTGTCAGATACATTCTCAAAAGTGAGACTGCTGGGTCAAAATGTATGGGCATTTATAATTTGGCAGATATTGCCAAACTCCCTTCTTTGGGAAAGGTGTTATTTTGCATCTGAACCAGCTATGCTTGAGCTGCATATATATGTGACTCTCCTACACGACTGCTTTCCCACGGTCTCAGCAAATATGTTATCAGTCTTTTGAATTTTTGCCAATCTGATAGGTGAGAAATGCAACCTCAGTGTGGTTTAGGTTTGCATTCTCTTTTTATAAGTGAAGTTGAACATTTTTTCATGTTTAAGGGCAATTTGTATTGCTTTTTCTGAAAGTTATATGCCTGCCTTTCAACATTTTTCTGCAGATTTTCTGCATAAATTGTTGGTCCTTGACTTCTTAATTTTCAGAAGTTCCTTGTTATTAATTAATGAGAGATTCGCTTTGTGATCTGAATTTGCTGTACCTCAAGGCTTGTGGGATATTAGCTCTTAGTTCCCCAATCAGGGAGCAAACCTGGGCCCCCAGCAGTTAAAGTGCTGAGTCTTACCTAACCACTAGACTGCCAGGAAATTCCTTGAATTGCAAATATTTTAAAAATCCCAAAATAAGCTCAATTGACACATAGTTTACATACAATAAAATGTTCCTATTTTGAGTACAATCTGATGAGTCTAGAAAAACATACACACAACATGTAACCAGTACTGCAATCAAGATACAGAACAACTTTATCATACCTAAACATTCCACTTGTCCATCCCCAAGAGATCTCCAGCTACTACTCTCAGATCCAAGAAATCCCATTTCTTCTTCCTCTAGCTATAGATTTGTTTTTCTTAAATTTTATATAAATAGAATGTACAGTATGTACCTTTTTGTCTGGCTGCTTTTGCTTAGCAGACTGTTTCTGATACTTAACCATATTGCATATCAATAGTTCATTTTTTTCTTTTTTCCCCCTTTTCCTGCATAATATACCACTGTATGGATACACAATCATATTTATCCATTTACCTGTTGATGGATATTTATATTGTTTCCATATTCTGACTAGTATGACTAAGAATAACATAAATGGCTTCCCTGGTGGCTTAGAGGGTAAAGAATCTGCCTGCAATGCAGGAGACCCAGGTTCGATCCCTGAGTCTGAAAGATCCCCTGGAGGAGGAAATGGCAACCCACTCCAGTATTCTTGCTTGGAGAATCCCATGGACAGAGGAGCCTGGCAGGCTACAGTTCAAGGGGTCGCCAAGAGTTGGACACGACTGAGCAACTAACACTTTTACTTTCATAACATGAATATTCATGTATAAGTCTTTGTATAAATATATATATTTTTTCTCTTGGAAGTACAATTGCTGTAGCTTATGGTAATATGTTTCATTTTATATATTTTTAAAAACTGCCAAAATGTTTTCCTATTGGTTTTAGCATTTCATACTCCTATCAGAAACAGATGAGAGTTCTAGTTTATCTTTATAACCATAAATACTTGGCAGTCTTTGTAGTTCTAACTGACCTACTGGGCATGTAGTGGTATCTGATCATTGTTTTACTTTGTATTTCTCTGATGATTACAGATGGTGAGCATCTTTTCCTATGTTTTTTGACCATTCATGTATCTTCTTTGGTTAGGTTTTTGTCCATATTTCACTAGGCTTTTCTCTTTTTCCTTGATGAAAGAGTTCTTTATATATGTTGAAAACAAGTCCTTTGTCAGGTTTGTGTATTACAGATATTTTCCCAGGTCTGTGACTTGTTTTTTCATTTTCTTAATGAGGTCTTTCAAACAGCAGTTTTACATTTTTTTTTGAAATTTACTTTATCATTTTTTCCTTTATGATTTATGCTTTTTGTGTCCTATCTAAACTGTATTTGTCTACCCCACGGTTGCAAAGGTTTTCTCTTATGTTTACCTCCAAATGTTTTATAATTTTAGCTTTTTTGTTTAGTCTACAATCCATTTTTTAATTATAGCTTCATCAAGATATAAGTCACATACCATAAATGTCACCATTTAAAAATGTACAATTCAATAATTTTACTATATTCAAAGAGTATACTACAAAATTTTTGAACATTCTTATCATCCCTCAAAATAAACTTCACATGGGGTCAGAGGGAAGGCATATATTCCTCTCTTGGAGACACTGAGCAACTTTCTCCAAAGTGTGTGTGCTGTGCTGTCAGTCGCTCAGTCGTATCCGACTCTTTGTGACCCCACGGACTGTAGCCTGCCAGGTTCCACTGTCCATGGAATTCTCCAGGCAAGATTACTGGAGTGGGTAGCCATTCCCTTCCCGACCCAGGGATTGAACCCAGGTCTCCTGCATTGCTGACAGATTCCTTACCAACTGACTGACCAGGGAAGCCCAAAGTAGCTGTATTAACTCACTTTCCGACCAGCAGTGAGAGTTCTAATTGCTATGTCCCCGCCAGCACTTGGGCATGTGTGCTCAGTTGCCTTAGTCATGTCTGACTCTTCGCAACCCTATGGACTGTAGCCTGCCAGGCTCCTCTGTCCATGGGATTCTCGAGGCAAGAATATTGGAGTGACTTGCTATGCCTTCTTCCAGGAGATGTTCCTGACCCAGGGATTGAACCCACATCTTCTGCATTGCAGGTGGATTCTTTACCGCGGAGCCACCCAGGGAAGCCTCAGTTCTTGATATTGCTAGTCTTTTTTATATTAGCAACTGTAGGGGTATAGTAATATCTCATTGTAGGTTTAATTAGCATTTTCTTGATGAGCAATGATGTAGAAAACTTCCGTTTGTTTTTTGTCCATTTGGTATCTCCTTTTTATGATGTAATTGCTTAAATCTTTGGCTAAAAAAATTGGGTTATCTTTCTTAAAAAGAGAAAAAAAAAGCTCCATATGTAATTAATAGCAGTAAGTACCAGTTACTCCCAATTCCCCCCTCCTCAGGTCCTGCCATCACTAATCTTCTTTCTCTATTTGGGATTTGCCTATTCCAGAAAAGTCATATAAATGGAATCATACAATTTATGGCTTTTTGTAACTGGCTTTTAAAACCTAGTGTAATGTTTTTGATGTTTATTCATGTTGTAACATGTATCAGTACATCACTCCTTTTTATACCTGAATAATAATCCATTGTAGGAGGAGTTCCCTCATGGCCTAGTTGTTAGGATTCCTGCTTTCACTGCTGGGCCCGGGTTCAATTCCTGGCTATGGAACTGAGATCCTGCAAGCTGCTCAACAATGGCCAAAAGTAAAAGTCCATTGTAGGTATATACAGCATGTTGCTTATCCGTTCATCAGTTGATGGACATTTGAGCTGTTTGAACAGTCGTGTTTAAGTTTTTGTATGAATATGTTTTCAGTTCTTTTGGGTATACACTTAGGAGTAGAAATGCTAGGTCAAATGATAACTCTGTGTTTACTTTTTATATAAATTGCCAAACTGTTTTTCACAGTGGCGCACCCTTTACAGTCTTATCAGTAATGAGGGTTCTCCACACTCTTGCTGACATTTGTCATTTTCCATTTTTAATTTTTTTAAAACTTCATTGGCTCTACCATGTAGCATGTGGGATCTTAGTTCCCTGACCAGGGATCAAAACTACACTCCCTGCACTGGAAGCATGGAGTCTTCCCTGGACCATAAGGGAAATCCTTTCATTAAAAAAAAAAAAAAAATTAAAGCCATTATAATAGATATGAAGTGGTAATTTATTGTGGCTTTGATTTGCATTTTCCTACTGGCTAATGATGTTGAGTATCTTTGTATATCTGTTCTTGGAGAAATGTGTATTCCAGTATTTTGCCCAATTTTAAATTGGATTTTTAAAATTGTTAGGTTATAAGAGTTCTTTATATATTCTGGATATAATTGGTCCTTTATCAGACATATAATTTACAATCATCTACTTCCATTCTATGGTTGTCTTCACATTCTTGATGGTGTTCTTTGAAAATCCAGTGTTTAATTTTAATGATGTCTAATTTATCTATCCCTACTTTGTTTTCTTGTGTTTTGGGGGTTATACCCAGCTTAAGGTCATGAAGGTTTTTTTGTTCTGTGTTTTCTTCTAAATGTTTATAGTTTTATCACCAACAGTTAGGTATATGATCCATTTTGAATTAGTTTCTTTCCATATGATGTGAGCTAGTTCATTTGCATGTTGATATCCAGTTGTCCCTGTACCATTTGTTGAAAATACTATTTTTTTCCCTTTGAGCTGTCTTGGCATATTTTCTAAATCAATTGATCATAAATGTAAAGGATTATTATTCTTGGACTCTCAATTCTACCTTATTGATCTATCTAGCTAAACTTATGCCAGCACTACACTATAGCTTTATGGTGAATTTTAAAATTGAGAAGTGTAAATCTGCCAAATTTGTTTTTTTTCAAGATTATTTTTGGCTATTCTGAGTCTCATTCATTTCCATATGAATTTTAGAATCATCTTCTAAATTACTGCAAAAGAAGTGAGACTTTGCTAGATACTGTATTGAATCTTAAGAACAATTTGGACAGTACTGACATCTTAATACTGTCTTCCAATCCATGAGAGTGGAATGTCTTTCCATTAATTACCTTAAACAATGATTTTGCAGTTCTCCATGTACAAACCCTATATTTCTTCTGTGAAATTTATTCTAAATATTTTATTCTTATTGCTGATATTGTAAATGGGATTATTTTATTAATTTCACTTTTAGATTATTCATCAGTAGTATATAGAAATAAAACTGATTTTTGCAAATTGAGCTTACATCATACAACTTTTCTGAACTTTACTAGTTACCAGTTTTTAGTGCAATTTCTAAGATTTTCTATATAAAAGATCATGTCAATTACATATAAAGATAGTTTAATTACTTCTTTTGCAAACTGAATATATGTTACCTAACTATACAGGCTAGAACCTTCAACCTTTAATGTTGTTGCTGTTGTTTAGTCATTAAGTCATGTCCAACCCATGGACTGTAACCTGCCAGGTTCCTCTGTCCATAGGATTTCCCAGGCAAGAGTACTAGAGTGGGTTGCCATTTTCTTCTCTAGGGGATCTCCTCAACCCAGGAATCGAACCCAGCTCTCCTGCATTAGCAGGTGGATTCTTTATCACTGAACCACCAGGGAAACCCAGACCCTACCATTCAATATTAAACATGAGTGGGGAGAGAGAAGGTTCTTATTTCTGATCTTGGAGGGAAAACAGTGTTTCACCATTAAGTATGTTTGTTACCTGCGGGGTTTTCATAAAAGCTGTTTATAGCCCGAGGAAATTTCCTTCCATTCCTAATTTGTTGAGTGCTTTTGTCATGAAGGGTTGTTCAATTTTCTCAACTGCTTTTCCACATCTATTCAGGTGAGCATGTATTTTTGTTCTTTATTCTATTAAATATGATGTATTAGGGAATTCCCTGGCTGTCCTGTGGCTAGGACTCTGAGCTTTCACTTTTGAGAGACTGGGTTCAATCCCTGGTTGGCAGAACCAAGATCCTGCAAGCTTCATGGTGCAGTCAAAAAAAGTACTAGTGTTTATAGTATTCTCTTAAAGTACTTTTTATTTTTGTAAAGTTAGTTGTGATGTCTCTTCCTTAATTCCTGATCTTATTAATTTAAGTCTTCTCAATTTCTTGTTCATTCTACCTAAAGATTTGTCAATTTTAATAATATTTTCAAAGGAAAAAGTTTTGGTTTTATTGTCCCTATAAAAATTCTCTATCTCATTAGTTTCTGCTTTGATCTATATTATATCTTCCCTTCTGCTTGCCCTGGGATTAGTCTGCTCTTCTTTTCCTATTTTCTTTTCTTCCCCCCCCAGCTGTATTATGATATAATTGACATATAACATTGTCTAAGTTTAAGGTGTACAACTGTGTTGATTTGATACACTTATATCTGAATGCAGAGTTCCAAAGAATAGCAAGGAGAGATAAGAAACCCTTCCTAAGTAATCAATACAAAGAAATGGAAGAAAATAATAGGATGGGAAAGACTAGAGATCTCTTCAAGAAAATTAGGGATTCCAAGGGAACATTTCTTGCAAAGATGGGCACAATGAAGGACAGAAATGGTATGGACCTAACAGAAGCAGAAGATATTAAGAAGAGGTGGCAAGAATACACAGAAGGACTGTACAAAAAAGATCTTCATGACCCAGATAACCATGATGGTGTGATCACTCACCTAGAGTCAAACATCCTGGAATGCAAAGTCAAGTGGGCCTTAGGAAGCACCACCATTATGAACAAAACTAGTGGAGGTGATGGAATTCCAGTTGAACTATTTCAAATCCTAAAAGCTGATGCTGTGAAAGTGCTGCACTCAATATGCCAGCAAATTTGGAAAACAGCAGTGACCACAGGACTGGAAAAGGTCAGTTTTCATTCCAATCCCAAAGAAAGGCAATGCCAAAGAATGTTCAAACTACCGCACAATTGTGCTCATTTCATATATTAACAAAGTTATGCTCAAAATTCTCAGCTAGGCTTCAACAGTACGTGAACCGAGAGCTTCCAGATGTTCAAGCTGGATTTAGAAAAGGCAGAGAAACCCATGAGATCAAATTGCAATATCTATAGGATCATAGAAAAAGCAAGTGAACTCCAGAAAAACCATCTACTTCTGCTTCATTGACTACACTAAAGCCTTTGACTGTTTGGATCACAAAAAACTGTGGGAAATTCTGAAAGAGATGGGAATACCAGACCACCTGACCTGCTTCCTGAGAAATCTGTATGCAGGTCAAGTAGCAGTAATTAGAACCAGACATGGAACAACAGATTGGTTCCAAATTGGGAAAGGAGTATGTCAAGGCTGCATATTGTCACTCTGCTTATTTAACTTATATGTGAAATGCCAGGCTGGATGAAGCACAAGCTGGAATCAAGGTTGCCAGGAGAAATATCGATAACTTCAGGTATACAGATGACATTACCCTTATGGCAGAAAGTGAAGAGGAACTAAAGAGCCTCTTGGTGAAAGAGGAGAGTGAACAAGCTGGCTTAAAACTCAACTTTCAAAAAATGAAGATCATGGCATCCAGTCCCATCTCTTCATCATGAATATACAGGGAAACAAGGGAAACAATGGACAGATTTTATTTTCTTGGGCTCAAAAATCACTGCAGATGGTAACTGCAGCCATAAAATTACAAGACACTTGCTCCTTAGAAGAAAAGCTATGACAAACCTAGACAGAGTATTAAAAAACAGAGACATTATTTTACCAATGAAGGTCTGTATAGTCACAGTTATGATTTTCCCAGTAGTCATGTATGGATGTGAGAGTTGGACCATAAAGAAGGTTGAGTGCCGAAGAATTGATGCTTTTGAACTGTGGTGTTGGAGAAGACTCTTTAGAGTCCCTTGGACTGCAAGGAGATCCAGTCAATTCTAAAGGAAATTAATCCTGAAAATTCACTGGAAGGACTGATGCTGAAGCTCCAGTACTTTGGCTACCTGATGTGAAGAGCTGACTCAGTGGAAAAGACGCTGATTCTGGGAAAGACTGAAGGCAGGAAGAGAAGGCGATGACAGAGGATGAGATGGTTGAATGACATCACTGACTCAATAGACATGAGTTTGAGGAAGCTCCAGGAGTTACTGAGGGACAGGGAAGCCTGGCATGCTGCAGTCCATGGGGTCGCAAAGAGTCAGACATGACTGAATAACTGAATAACAACAAAACAGATTTAGAGAGGCCTATATTTTAGGGCAAGTTTAGCGTTTTTACCAAGGCATGGCCCACTTAGGACACCAAGGGATCGATTAGACCTCTCTGTTCTGGCTGATCAGAACTCAAGTGTGTTCCAGTGTTTTTGTGAGTTTGGGGAACCATTCAGCTCATAGATTTCTGGCTGGTCTGTATTCAACCTCTTGAAGTTTTATCCCATATATTCACATGCTAGTACTCAGCAAAGTCTCACGGAGGTACCTGGAGATTTCTGGAATTCTTGTCTTGCACAATCCACTCCTCTCTGAACTCTGCCCTGCCGTTTCTAGCCACCTCAGATACCCTGAACTCTGACTCTTCATCTAAACAAGATTCCTGGGCTATATTTGGATTCCTCTTCCTTACTCCAGAGTTGAAATACACCTCCAGGCAGAAAGCTGTGGTAATCACAGGGCTCAGCTCACTTGTCTCCTTTCTCTCAGGTATCACAATTGTGTGCTGCCTGTGATTTGAGGTCTGAGTTCAGTTTCACATATTCTGTCTAGTGTTTTGCTTATTTGTCTTTTGGTGGAATGCTAAATCTGGTCCTTTTTATTCCATGACAGCTTGAAGTGGAAGTCTGTCATTTGTTTTGACAATTTGTTTCTAGAGTTTTTGTTTTGTTCTTAACTTTTTTCCACACAGGAATGTCTAGATTTTACGTAATCAAATTTATTGAATTGTAGTCTGTGACCTCTGGATTTCAAAGAACTTTAATGTTAAAAGAGATGTCCCCACTCCAAGTTTAGGAGGGCATTCTAGGCCATTTCTTCATGCTGATTCTAATCTTGTTTTCCATGCAATTCATGTCCATGTAATTTTGACTTGAACCCTTCTAATCTCTTTGCCAGGTAATATTTGTCCTACCTGTCACCAGGGAAGTGGAATTTTATCTCAAATGTGTGAGGTGGGATTAATTTGGTATTTTACACATAATTCCCCCAAACAGTTATTTTATGACATAAGTTAGATGTCCTGAGTTCTTTTGGGCTTTATTTTTGACATCCAAGGCACCAGAAAGCTTTGGGAATTCTAAAACCCTTTCTATCAAAGTGGAATCTTTGTCGCAAATTTTAAAAGCCTATTTTAGAATTCAAAGAGTTCTTTGATATCTATACCAATTTGAAGTAATTGACCTGTTTTGACCCAGGATTGGGAGACAGGCCTGGATGATTGGTCTGGGAAGGGCCACGAGGTACTAGGAAGTGAAAAGGGAAAAGCACAAAAATTAATATTTTAAAATATATTTCTACAATGTCCTCTGTCTTCTGTACTTTCTGACACACGAGCAGAGTAACCACCATCAAAAGAACAAATAAAATTAGCCTGTAACTGTCTCTTCTTCATTCTGGGATTCACTGCCTTTTTGGGTCAGCTCACAAACCAGCCTCTGCAAAAACGTGGTCTGCAACATGACCTTGGGTCTGCATGAAGTTCACTACAGAGAAATCTTCTTTGGAAACTGGAAAGAGTAACAAATTAGTTGTGTGAGTTTATTTGTAAGTTTTCCAGAATGCAATTCACCAGATCAGGAAACCTGTGTTACACTATTTAGAATCATTTTCTTATTAATGCTGCTACTCATCTTTGGATCAGCTTCCTTTTGATGAACTTGGTTCTGTACTTCTCACTACCATAAACAAAGTCTCTCTTGCAGTCATTTATCAATATTATATCTTCAGTTTACAACAGAAAACTCCATTTCTTGCTCCAAAAATTACTTATAATCAAGTTTGGTATTACCTGTCTTATTTGAAACATCAGTTGAATTTACCATTTTATATGCCCTTTAAAATATTAAGGTGCTTCTCCTTCCAGGGGCTAGATTTTTTTTCACTAGGGGGCAGACCTCTTCCCATTAGGAAAAGTGACCTATTAGCATAAAACTGAAGTAGAAAACTTATCTTGAGCTTGAAAACTAAGATACTGAGTGCCCCACTGTTGGCAGAGCTATCAGAGGATTTCCTGACTTGGCAGCACAGCCAGAGGAGTCTCAGGCAGAGAGCCCTACTGCTGGATTCATAGAGTCTTAGGCAGCAACGGGACTCACCTCCCACCCAGCACCCCATTCTGGCTAGCTAACTGCCTAGCCTTTCTTTGCTGTCCCCGAGCAAGGGTCAGTAAAACCAGTCTGTGGTCACAGCTGGCCTGCTACCTTTTTCCAAATAAAGTGTTACTGGAATACAGCCACACTCGTTCCTTGCCACATTATCTACGACTGCGTGCATGTGAAGGCGACAGCGCTAGGCAACTGCACCAGAGACCATATGGTCCAAAAAGATGAAAATATTTACCCTTGGCAGAAAAAGCTTGCCAAACCCTGTCCTAGCACACTGGAATTGTGGGGGAATTTTGGTATTCTCCTTTTTTTTAGGTTATTCCTAACTTGACATCAAGATGTGATTATTGCCCTCGAGCAACAGTTAGAACTGGACATGGAACAACAGACTGGTTCCAAACAGGAAAAGGATTACCTCAAGGCTGTATGTTGTCACCCTGCTTATTTAACTTACATGCGGAGTACATCATGAGAAATGCCGGGCTGGATGAAGCATGAGCTGGAATCAAGATTGCCAGAAGAAATATCAATAACCTCAGATACGCAAATGACACCACCCTTATGGCAGAAAGTGAAGAAGTACTAAAGAGTCTCTTGATGAAGTGAAAGAAGAGAGTGGAAATGTTGACTTAAAATTCAACATTCAGAAAACTAAGATCATGGCATCCGGTCCCATCACTTCATGGCAAATAGATGGGGAAACAGTGGCAGACTTTATTTTTTGGGGCTCCAAAATCACTGCAAACGGTGACTGCAGCCATGAAATTAAAGATGCTTACTCCTTGAAAGGAAAGTATGACCAACCTAGACAGCATATTAAAAAGCAGAGATATTACTTTGCCAACAAAGGTCCGTCTAATCAAGGCTATGATTATTCCAGTAGTCATGTATGGATGTGAGAGTTGGACCATAAAGAAAGCTAAGCACTGAAGAATTGATGCTTTTGAACTGTGGTGTTGGAGAAGACTTTTGAGAGTCCCTTGGACTGCAAGCAGATCCAACCAGTCCATCCTAAAGGAAATCAGTCCTGAATATTCATTGGAAGGACTGATTTTGAAGCTGAAACTCCAATACTTCACCTGATGTGAAGAGCTGACTCATTTGAAAAGACCCTGATGCTGGGAAAGATTGAAGGTGGGAAGATAAGGGGATGACAGAGGATGAAATGGTTGGATGGTATCACTGACTCAATGGACATGAAGTTTGAGTAAACTCTGGGAGATGGTGATGGACAGGGAAGTCTGGCATGCTGCAGTCCATGGGATCACAAAGAGTCGGACACGACTAAGTGACTGAACTGAACTGATTGCCCTCAAACCTCTTGGCTTCTCCATCCTGGCTGACTCCCATTTCCTACTCGCTAACAAAACGCAGCATCTTAGCTTGAGTAGCCCCAGAAGCAGATTCTGACATAAGGATTTCAATGAACATAATTTATTTCAGAAGGGCTCCCTGAAAATCCCATTAAAGATTTGGGAAAGTAAGATAGGGAAGAAGTCATATGTTATCAAGCAAGTTACCAGAGATCAGCCCGCTAAGGAACTCTAGAAGCCAACGTAGAACAGTTGGGTCAGTGTGCCACCAGCTGAGGAGTGAGGGAACTGGGGTATTTATACACCCATTCCTGCATGCGATTAAGTAGAGGGCTGTGACCGTGAAAGATGAACTCTGTGTCACTTCTGGACTGTTTTTGAAGGCAACTAGATACAAGTGCCAGCATTCAGAAGCCAGGCCAGCAAATAATGAAATGATAAAAATAAGAGTGTATAAGGTAAGGTATCAATAGCATCTGCTACAGGAAAATACGGAATACCAAGGTGACTACTTAAAGATCTTCAGGGCATAGGGGCTGGCTCCCATAAAAAAAGAAAAACAAAAAGTGTCTTGTGAAACATCTAGTTGAAGAGAAAGGAGAACATACTTCTGACTGTGTGATGCTGGCCAAGTTCCCTATAGTCCTGGGGGTTCAAGGTGCCCATCTGTAAAACTGAGGTGAATCTATTGCCCTCCTCTCTGACCTGGAGAGGGTCAGTGCTTTATATTACTTTACTATGGCAAAATTAATGCTCACCAATTTATTTAACATAGTTTCACTGTGGGAAGCTCAAAGCTGAGTATATACGGTAATGTCTCTTTAATAAGCCAAAAAAAGAAATAACATATTGCGAACCACTGATAGATTAATCACACTGTTGTTCCAGGCAAGGGGAGAAGAAAGGAATAAAGTCCAAACTTAGCCTGTGATGTACCTTTATACAAGCTGGGAGGGGATAGATGCGTTAGCCAACTGCTAACTAACATCCAGCTGCCAGCACACGAGTCAAAGCTCCTTGTCACTAGAGCACATTGCTAGGGAACGAAGGCACTGTCGTCGATGGGTGGGATGATCTCCTTGGAGGAGCTGTGGACAGGCTTTCCCCACTGCCAGTAAAAGACTAGCCCTTACCTTAAAGAAGCTGATGTCTAATAGTCTCCCAGACTATTTAGATCAGCAAAGGGCCGCCTGCCCAGACACTCAGTATTTACGGGCATGCCTTGTTTTATTGCATTTCACTTTATTGCACTTGGCAAATATTTAAATTTTTTTTTAAATAAATTGAAGGTTAGTGGCAACCTTTTGTTGTCAAATGATGATTAGCATTTTCAAGCAATAGAGTATTTTTAAAGTATGTACGTTTTTTAGACATAATGCTATTGCACTTAATGAATGTAAAAGTGAAAGTTGCTCAGTCGCATCTGACTCTTTGTGACTCTATGGACTATACAGTCCGTGGAATTCTCCAGGCCAGAATACTGGAGTGGGTAGCCTTTCCTTTCTTCAGGGGATCTTCCCAACCCAGGGATCGAACTCAGGTCTCCCACATTGCAGACAGATTCTTTACCAGCTGAGGCACAGGGGAAGCCCATTGCACTTAATAGACAACAGTATAATCTAAACATAACTTTCATAGGTACTGGGAAACCAAAAAAAAAAAGTATCACTTGCTATATTGTGGTGGTCTGGAACGGAACCTGCAATATCTCTGAGGTATGCCTGTTCTTCACATCTTATCAGTAAGCCTCCAGTGAGGCCCCTTAGCAGCTGAGCCAGAGTGCTCACCAGTGACAACAAACCAAATGATGACCTCTGGACTTACTTCGTATCTATATCAAAACAATTTTACCTCTAAAAACAATTTTTTAAAAATCTTTGCCATAAACATGTACATTAAAACAACTTTAGTCATAAACAAGTGGGTTTGAAAGCATATCAAACCAATACACAGCAGGCAGATAACTCATGAAACATCCAAAGATAGAGGGATTAAAATGTTGGAATATTTGCCTTTTTCCCCAGATAGAAACTCTATTATTTTTACTGATGCTACGAAATACTAAGTATATTTCTAAGAAATATTATAAAATACTAAGAAATATTATGAAAGTATTTTTTAAATCCAGAAGAGTAGAAATAGGAAATTTGAAACCCTTCCCAAAGCTAGCCACTTGTTAAGTTTAATGTGCTGTATAACTTTCCAAATTTCCTATGTATACATAGATTTCTATTTTTACATAGAAGAACTCACAGGAAAAATACTAATTTTTAATCTGCTTTAACTTGATAATATATTGAGGATATATTGATATATTGGCATACATTAAGAAATACAGATCTACCGTATCTTTTTTAATAGTTATATGGTGTTCCATTGTGTGTTTATAACATAGTTTAACCAAGCTACTCCTTTTTTTGAACCATTCTACTCTTGATGTAAAATGATTTTTCCAATTTGCCTATATAGTAAATAGAACTACAAGGAAAATCCTTGTTCATCTCTCTCTGCTTAGTTGGGCAGAAGTTTCTACAGCATAAATTTCTAGAAGGGGATCGCTTAATCAAAGAGTATTCACATTCAATGATTTTGAAACTTTTCTCAACTGATAGATTGCATAAAATGATATGCCTAATTATAGAAGGTGAAGTCCAGTTTCAGCTAACACTGGGCGCTTTAACCTTTGGTGAAGTGTATTTTTCATGTCTTTTGCTCATGTTTCAACTGGGGTACTCATTTTTTATTTAATCTATATGAGTTCTTTATGTATAAGGATAATATATCACCAAGATATTGTTGACAGTCAAGAGTAAGCTCTTTCTGATGGAATGACCAGACACAGCATCACTTGCATAAATTTACATATCTAAAAGTTACAATGGCTTCCCTTGTGACTCAGTTGGTAAAGAATCCGCCTGCAATGCAGGACACCTGGGTTCAATCCCTGGGTTGGGAAGATCCCCTGGAGAAGGGAAAGGCTACTCACTCCAGTATTCTGGCCTGGACAATTCCCATGGGATTGCAAAGTGTTGGACATGACTGAGAGACATTCACTCTCACTTTCACAAGTTACAAAAGGAACTCAGTGGTGCCAGGGTACAACATTAAGAGATTAGAAGCATTCTGCAGAACAGATGAGGGGTAGATAAATTCCCAGTTTTCCCCCAGATCATTTCCTGGAACACACGGTTGCAGAAAATAAATCTGTGCCTGGGAGTTGCATCATGCCCTGGAAAAGTCAATTGCCCTTCCTCCAAGACCAGCTTCAGTGCTGAAGCATTTTTGCATCTAGTCTGGTCTGAGCTGAAAGCTCCTTATTAATTTTGGGATGAAATTACATATAATCTCACTACAGGGTGTGGTACCCCAAAGTCTGGGCCAAGTGTATTCCTTAGCCTTCTTGCTGCACGCTGCCTAATCTGTAACATTAAAAAGTAATTGCTTAGGAGCAAAAGGGCAAGGGCAGAGAAGTCAGGACCAGAGGGCTCTATCTCCCTTAATCCCCATCAACTCTCCTCAGGCCATCTTCCTCCCCTCCCCTCATCATTACTCAGATAGTTACATAAATTTTCTGTTGTTTTACAGTGAAATGTATAATTAAAAGCAACTTTGGAAAACTGCCGTTTGTATGAATCTGTAATACACTGTTGAAGTGAAAAGACAGCACAGCACTATGCACACGTTGCTTGCAGCAAAGCCTCTTGTGGCCTCTTCTGGAGTCTCTAAAAGGTGACCTGGGTTTCCCAGCTCAGGTGGGCAAGTCTGGCTCCGGGGTTGGAAACTGGTGGAGGAGAATGTGAGGAGGAGCCTTCTCCTTGGCAAACTCTGGGCGCCTCCAAGCCCCCTTATCATCTCTCACCAGTCACTTATAAATGGCAAATGAAGGGGCAGAGTATCTGCTCTAAAAGATACACCGGGTCCTGCCCTGCAGCCCCACACCCAGGCTGTCCTGCCCGTGCCTGTGGGAGGGTCGGGGGGAAAAAACAGGCAGCCTCTTCAAGTAATGGGTGTGTGGGCTAAGAGCACACCCTGACCCTGATGCCGACCACCTGCAATGTGCGGGTTTGGTCTACAATCACTAACCTTGCTCAACCAGTCCATCTTCACTCGAGTTTCGCTTTAGGCAGCTGACTTTAGTTCAGCCATTTGAACGTGGCTTTCAACATCATGATGGGTTCGTTTCTGAATAGAAAATTTGAAAACAGAAAGTCTTTGTTCCATCTTTTAAAAGTTAATGAAAATATATCTAACAGATATTAAACCATCTATTTCCCTGCTGGAAAGCTCAGCCTATCAAATTTTACAGACTCTGTGGAGATAAAGGTTCTTCAAGGACAAAGACATACTCTGGTTCTCCAATGGGCCCTGGCCAGGCCTGAAGCGAGCACAGGGAGTCTGCTTCCTGCAGCTGCCGCCCCTCCCAACAGAAGACCAGGGCACAACTTCAGGTCAGCAGGAAACCACATGGGTTGTTCTGTTGCTATTTGACTGATTTCCCCCCTCTCTGTGGCTTCTGACTTTTTTCATTTTCAACATATTTTTGCACATGCAAGACCCCTTTTATAGACGCAGTCATTGAGCCCCAAGGGCTGCAGGGTCTAGGCCCAGGTCCTGTAGCAAGGTGGCACCACGGCTGGGACTGAAGATCGAACTCCAGAACGGCCAGGAAGCAAGAGGACAGGAAGCTGTTCTTTCATCCTTGCCAGGGGTTTCCAGCATTTTCCAGTTATCCTAATACAAGAGGCGTCTCCATGTCACTGAGTTAAGTGCTTCATGGAGATAAACAGCATGCCAAGATGGGAGGGGGCGTAGGGAGTGGCCCTGAAGCTCCTGCGCACGGAGGCCCACCCTTCCTTCCGGCCCCCCAGGGCAGGCTGCTGACCGAGGCCTCAGCCCCGGCCTGCTGCACTCCTAGCGATTCTGCAAAACCCTCTCCCTCCACCCCGTGCCTGTGCGTGCGCGGTGCCCTGGGAGCCAGCACCACCACAGCCATCTTTAGACCAGAATAGCCTGTCCCAGAATCCGATGTCAAAGCTCAAATTCCTCCTCCTCCCTTGGGCCCTTCAGTTGGAACCATGTGTCAGAACAATTAATTAGTTATCCACGTGCCTATCTGTCTCACCACGGACTCTTGGAAGGCGGGAACTATTTCTTGTCTCTCTGGTAAGCCCAGCGCCCTAGAGCCCAGCAGCACTCCACTCCGTATCGTGGCCAGTTCCCTTTCTTGAGGAGCCTCAGCGCCACCCAGTGGCGGGCTGGCTGTATGTACGAAGGCTGCTCGCCGAGGGCTCGTCCGCTCTGTCCCCTGCGCGTGGAGACCAGTTACTGCAGGAGGTGAAGGTCATCAATGGGTCACCTTCTTGGCGGGGGCCCTCTTGCACTTTCCAGCCAAGGTTAAAATGGTGCTGGAATGTCAGAGAAGCAGGCTCAACGCCTTTGCAATCCTTGGGCACAGAGACTTCGCTCTAGGTCGCTATATTTGCCTGAGACTCACGTTGTTCTTCCTTCCTACTATCCATTCTCCCTTCCGACTCTACTAAAATGCACTTTCAGGCTCAACTCAGACACCACTTTTTAATTATTTTTTTATTGAAGGATAATCGCTTTACAGAATCCTGTTGTCTGTCAAACTTCAACACGAATCCGCCATAGGTATACATATATCCCCTCCCTTTTGAACCTCTCTCCCATCTTCCTCCCCATCCACCCCTCTAGATTGATACAGAGCTCTTGTTTGAGTTTCCTGAGCTATACAGCAAATTCCCGTTGGCTATCTATTTTCCATAAGGTAATGTAAGTTTCCTTGTTACTCTTTCCATACATCTCACCCTCTCCTCCCCTCTCCCCATGTCCATAAGTCTATTCTCTATGTCTGTCTTTCCATTGCTGCCCTGTAAATAAATTCTTCAGTACTATTTTTCTAGATTCTATATATATGCTTTAGAATATGATATTTACCTTTCTCTTTCTGACTCACTTCACTCTGTATAATAGGTTCTAGGTTCATCACCTCATTAGAACTGACTCAGATGCATTCCTTTTTATGTCTGAGTAATATTCCATTGTGTATGTGTACCACTACTGCTTTATCTATTCATCTGTCGATGGACATCTAGGTTGCTTCCATGTTTTAGCTATTATAAACAGCGCTGCAATGAACAATGGGATACATGTGTCTTTTTCAATTTTGGTTTCCTCAGGGTATATGCCTAGGAGTGAGATTGCTGGGTCATATGGTGTTTTTATTCCTAGTTTTTTAAGGAATCTCCAAACCATCTTCCATAGTGGCTGTATCAATTTACATTCCCACCAACAGTGCAAGAACGTTCCTTTTTCTCCACACCCTCTCCAGCATTTATTGTTTGTAGACTTTTTGATGATGGCCATTCTGACTGGTGTGAGGTGATATCTCACTGTAGTTTTGATTTGCATTTCTCTAATAATGAGTGATGTTGAGAATCTTTTCATATGTTTGTTAGCCATCTGTATGTCTTCTTTGGAGAAATGTCTTTTTAGGTCTTTTTCCCACTTTTTGATTGGGTTGCTTGCTTTTCTGGTATTGAGTTGTATGAGCTGCTTTTATATTTTGGAAATTAATCCTTTGTCAGTTGTTTCATTTGCTATTATTTTCTCCCATTCTGAGAGTTGTCTTTTCACCTTGCTTATAGTTTCCTTTGCTGTGCAAAAGCTTTTAAGTTTAATCAGGTTTGTTTTTATTTCCGTTACTCTACAAGGTGGGTTACAGAGCATCTTGCTTTGATTTATGTCCTCGAGTGTTCTGCCTATGTTTTTCTCATAGATGCAAAAATCCTCAACAAAATTTTAGCCAACAGAATTTAGCAACACATCAAAAAAGCTCATAAACCATGATCAAGTTGGGTTTATTCCAGGGATGCAAGGATTCTTCAATATATGCAAATCAATGTGAAACTCCATATTAACAAACTGAAAGATAAAAACCACATGATAATCTCAAGAGATGCAGGAAAAGCCTTTGACAAAATCCAGCATCCATTTATGATTAAAACTCTTTTTAAAAATGGGCATAATGGGAGCAACCTAGATGCCCATCAGCAGACAAATGGATAAGGAAACTGTGGTACATATACACCATGGAATATTACTCAGCCATTAAAAAGAATTCATTCAAATAAGTTCTAATGAGATGGATGAAACTGGAGCCCATTATACAGAGTGAAGTAAGCCAGAAAGATAAAGACCAATACAGTATACTAACAAATATATATGGAATTTTAAAAGATGTAATGATAACCCTATATGCAAAACAGAAAAAGAGACACAGATGTACAGAACAGACTTTTAGACTCTGTGGGAGAAGGTGAGGGTGGGATGTTCAGAGAGAACAACATTGAAACAAGTATACTATGAAGGGTGAAACAGATCACCAGCCCAGGTTGGATGCAAGAGATGGGTGCTCAGGGCTGGTGCAGTAGGAAGACCCAGAGGGATGGGATGAAGAAGGAGGTGTGAGGGGTGATCAGGATGGGGAACACATGTAAATCCATGGCTGATTCATGTCAATGGATGGCAAAAACCACTACAATATTGTAAAGTAATTAGCCTCCAACTAATAAAAATAAATGAAAAAAAAAAGGAAGAAACTGGAAAGAATCTTAAAAAAAAGGGGGGGGGGGCATAGAAGGAACCTACCTCGACATAGTAAAGGCCATATATGAGAAGCCTACAGCAAACATTATTCTCAGTGGTAAAAAACTGAAAGTATTCCTCCCAAGATCAGGCACAAGACAAGGGTGTCCACTTTCACCACTATTATTCAGCATAGTCCTGGAAGTCCTAGCTACAACAATCAGAGAAGGAAAAGAAATAAAAGGAATTCAGATTGGAAAATAAGAAGTAAAGCTCTCACTGTTTGCAGATGACATGATACTGTACATAGAAAACCCTAAAGATAGTACCAGAAAATTACTAGAGCTAATCAGTGAATTTAGCAAAGTTGCAGGATACAAAGTCAATACACAGAAATCACTTGCATTTCTATACACAATGAAAAATCAGAAAGAGAAATTAAGAAATCAATCCCATTTACCACTGCAACAAAAAGAATTAAATATCTAGGAATAAACTTAACCTAAGGAGACAAAAGAACTGTACACAGCAAATTATAAGACACTAATGAAAGAAACCAAAGATGACATAAACAGATGGAGAGATATTCCATGTTGCTGGGTTGGAGGAATCAATATTGTGAAAATGACTACTACCAAATGCAATCTACAGATTCAATGTGATCCCTATCAAATTACCAATGGCATTTTTCACAGAACTAGAAGAAAAATTTCACAATTCATATGGAAACACAAAAGACCCTGAATAGCCAAACCAGTCTTGAGAAAGAAGAATGGAGCTGGAGGAATCAACCTTCCTGACTTCAGATTATACTACAAAGCTACAGTCATCAAGCAGAGAAGGCAATGGCACCCTACTCCAGTACTCTTGCCTGGAAAATCCCATGGATGGAGGAGCCTGGTAGGCTGCAGTCCATGGGGTCGCTAAGAGTCGGACACAACTGAACGACTTCACATTCACGCATTGGAGAAGGAAATGGCAACTCACTCCAGTGTTCTTGCCTAGAGAATCCCAGGGACGGGGGAGCCTGATGGGCTGCCATCTATGGGGTCGCATAGAGTCAGACACGACTGAAGCGACTTGCAGCAACAGTCATCCAGGCAGTATGGTACTGGCACAAAAACAGAAATATAGACCAATGGAACAAGATAGAAAGTCCAGAAATAAACCCATGCACCTGTGGGTACCTTATTTTTGACAAAGGAGGCAAGAATATACAATGGGGCAAAGACAGCCTCTTCAATAAATGGTGCTGGGAAAACTGGACAGCTACATGTAAAAGAATGAAATTAGAACACTTCCTAACACCATACACAAAGTTAAACTCAAAATGGATTAAAGACCTAAATGTAAGACACCACTTTCTTCTATCTAGCTTATTCAGCCTAGACTCATGTTCCAGTTTTGCCCATTATCTGTTGTTGCGACTACAAGCAAGTTTACTTAACTTTGCCGGCCTCTGTTTTTTAATAAGATGAATAATAATAATAATATTTATTGCTTACAACCTGCCCTGCTGGGTTGTAAGAAATAAATGAGTCCATACAGATAAAAGTATGTGCAAATGTTGTGCCCTGTTTAGTTTGCAATATTATTCCTCAGTCAGTTGTACCACCTGGGGGCAAGGGCTGGGTCTAATCCATGGCATCCTCACAAAGCTGGTATATGGCTGGAATTCAGAAGGTGCTGCACCTGCCACATGCATGGAAACAGTCAGTCTTTGACTTTGGTCATAGGGAGCAGTGGGGACGGGGAAGGCCCTCATCAGTCCTGGCTGTAGCACTTCTTCACTGTATATCCTTAGATATGCCACATCCCTCCCTGGGCCTGAGTTTCCTTATGAGTGAGTTACAGGCCCATTCTGATCAGGGGCCCCAAGACTCCTGATCACAGATGAGGATGCAATTTTCCCTTCCTGAACTCCCCCACCCTCAAGGCTTTTTCTTTTTTTTTTTTTTTTAAGCCTTTTTCTTAGATTGGCATGACTTGTAGTTTCAGGATAAGGCTTCCCTGCTCAGGGAAATAGATAAGATTTGTATTCCAGAGAAGGAGTAAGGGTTGAGAAAGGGAGGAGCAGCTCTGAGATGAGGGGCTGTGCTTCCCCAAGAAGGGGAATCACAGGGAGATACCAGGAGCAGACCCCGCCAACCTGAGTCCAGATGGAGGGGCAAAAAGGGAATGGGGCTACCCTGGCACCCCAGGGGACAGCGGAGGTGGGGGGAAGGGAACGGGAACACAAAATCAACTTTAAAGCTTTTGCATCCTGTGTCTGCCCAACAACTGTGTGGCTTTTCTCCTGACATCTAGGGAACTGATTACAAAGTCAAGTAAATGGAGTGATTCTTCACATAGCAGTGGGAGGTCCTGCTCTCTCAGAAAAATGCCAGAATATTACAGGTGGGAAGCCCTCAAAGGCTAAAAACATATTCGATGAATCTAGAATTTTAATCAAATAAACATCCAAAGGCAAAACTTTGCCAGTTTTCTTGGAGATGCATAAAAGCTAGAGTGAGAAAGCGTATGGTTAAGAACCTTGGTTGAGATCCCGAAAAGGGATGCTCTAAATCTAAAGAGTTCTGGACATGTTCCTGAAGACTGTTGACAGCGGAAGGCCCTGCGTGCAGGCCAGTAAATCACATAAGGTCCAAACTCCCAACTATCTTTGAGGAATCAGTTAACCCCTAATAACATGACCCTTTACAATTACACTTGTGTTTTGTCTTAAAAATTCTGCTTCTAAGAATCTCTTCTAAAGAAATAATGGTAGATGTGCACTGAAATTTCTCTTTAAGGAGATTTACATTAACATTCTTAGCCACAGTCAACAACTGTAAGTAATCAAACAAGTTAGCCATGGGAGATAGAAATGAATCCATAAAATGGTACATTGGACAGCTATTAAAATGTAGATGGGAGAGAACTGCATGGGAGTTTGCAATATGGTTTGGCACAGTGACTGGTGATTTTCTTTTCTTTTTTTTTTTTGCTTATTTTTACTTTTCTGCCTTTCCACATTTTGTAAAATAAGGTTGTACATTTTTTGTAACCAAACAAATAATTATTAAAAGCAATTTATTTGTGGTTGAAGTTAACCGTCTGAAAAGCTCATCAGTAAATTACACAGAGTCCATATGTGGCTATTATCTAGTGAACTTTCAGTGCCAGCTTGTTTTCCACCCACCCTCTCCTTTCACCATCACAATACTCCTGGGGAGTTGGTATTATCCCATTTTACTGATGAGGACTTAGACTCAGTGGGTGAGTGATTTGACCAAGGTGACAACAAGACAAACTTAAGAGAAGGAGGTATTGAATACCTTGACTTGAAATTTGGAGTTGCAGAAATGTTCGTTAGAAGAGCTTAAAATGCATTTTTGTTCCAGGAGCAGAAAAAAAAAAAAAAAACAATCTCAAAGCCATGTGGGAGAGTTATGGAGCTGGGACCCTGGAGAGTTTTACTGTGGCATCAGGTGGGGCACTGATAGTTTCCCATCAGGGTCTGTTATTCTTGCATATTTGAACATCATGAAGCCGTTTTTCTAGCTCAAAAGCAACAGAATCTGTCACTCCTGTCCTCGTTTCTGTCTCCCCTTTTTCCTATCACAGGCTACATTTATAAATCCAAAGAGGGCTCAGCTTGATATCAAATATAAATGTTGAAAATTTCTGGTCATGTGCTGGAAAACTGAAGATGGAGGAGGTGGACAAGGTGAAAGGAGAGAGAGAAATGACCTCACAACTAAAAACCAGCCTGAAAAATAAAATAAAATAAAAAAGTTAAAATTAAAAAAATAAAAATAAAAACCAGCCTGAGTGACCACCCCTTGGGAACCATCTCAAACCCCATTCCCTAGAAGTCTGTAGCTTTCAGTAAAATTAAGTGTGTGAGAGAGGATATCAGGAATATTGGTTTAAATGAGAGAAAGAAGAAAAAGACCTACAAAAAGAATAATGATGCAACTTCCTCCCAGAAAATTTCCAGTCACTGCAGAAGGTAGATAACAGGGAATTCTGAGTTTCTCTTGGAAACCAAAGTTCATAGAAGTAAAGTAGCTTTTCTGATCTCTTCATTTAAATTTTAAAATATATTTCAAGGTTACCAAAACAATATAAGCATATTGTCCAAAAGTTGGAAAATAGAGAAGAGAAAAATAAGATTTCTAACCAATGTCTAATGTAATGACTCTGTTTATATGTTATGAATTATCACCCAAATATACCCATCAGTTTCCCTGTAGTTTTATACCTGGCTTGAATCTAGACTTTGCCACCTATGAGCTGAGTGACCTTGGATAATTTACTTCATGTCTCAGTTCTGGCAACTTAAACTGTCTATGGGGACGCCTGGGGGAGGCAGTGAAGGTATGGAGGCTGGAGGGGACCTGCACTTGGGTATGACACTAATAGAAAAACCACAGCTCTGACTATATGGTGAAGGCTTTACTGCTAAGTCACTTCAGTCATGTCCGACCCTGTGTGACCCCATAGACGGAAGCCCACAGGCTCCCCGTCCCTGAGATTCTCCAGTCGAGAACACTGGAGTGGGTTGCCATTTCCTTCTTCAATGCGTGAAAGTGAAAAGTGAAAGTGAAGTCGCTCAGTCGTGTACGACTGTTAGCGACCCCATGGACCACAGCCTACCAGGCTCCTCCATCCATGGGATTTTCCAGGCAAGAGTACTGGAGTGGGGTGCCATTGCCTTCTCCAATATGGTGAAAGCTTTAACCATAGCTTTAAAAATCATAGCTTTGACTCTAGGTTTGTCATAGGTTTTTTTCTCAAGGAGCAAGCGTTTTTTAATTTCATGGCTGCAGTCACCGTCTGCAGTGATTTTGGAACCCAAGAAGATAAAGTCTGTCACTGTTTCCATTGTTTCCCCATCTATTTGCCATGAAGTGATGGGACCGGATGCCACAATCTTTTTGAATGTACTTTGAATGTACTTTTTAAATGTACTTTGCTGACAAAGGTCCATATAGTCAAAGCTACAGTTTTTCCAGTACTCATGTATGGATGTGAGAGTTGGATCATAAAGAAGGCTGATCCCTGAGGAATTGATGCCTATTACTGACATTTGGGGCTGAATAATTCTCTTTTGTGGAAGCTGTCCTGCAAACTGTAGGATGTTTAGCAATATCTACCCACCAGATACCCAAAGCACCTCCCTCCCCCAATTCTGACAACCAGAACCATCCCCAGTCACAGCCGGGTGTCCCATGGTTGAGAATCATTGGTTCAGTGGCAAGATTCTGAGATCTCTTTTCAAGTGGCCATGTCTGTCTCAAGTGGAAACAGCACTGTGATTGTGATCATTTTTGAGACAAGCAGCCTAAGGCACAATTCTAGCCAGGGCATTAGTGATGGACAGGAGCTCAGATGGCGGAGTCCCTCCTTTCTTCCATCTCCCTGGGGACCTTACCAGTCTTTGCCAAGAGGGCTTTTCTGGTGGTCCAGTGATAACAAATCTGGGCAGGAAGAATTTAAGGACATGTTCCTCCCTGTGGACTGGGAGCAAGCCGGTGACCTAATGCGAAATTCATGGGCCTCTGAAGAGGACTCTGGAAGCCTGGGTGACACTGCCCTGTTCCCCAGATAACCTTTCTTTTCCCTGAGGCCCTGTCCTCATGCTGAATGGGAAGAAAGGAGCAAGCCTGCTAGTCATTCAACACCCTACTCTGGGTGGGAGGTGGGGGATATTTCCCTATGCCATTTTACTGCCAGGTCTGTGGGTTGAAGCATAAGTCCCCTGATACTTTCACCTACAGATAGGCACACAGACCTCTTACCTGATGTCAACCTAGCCAGCCCTGGGGTTTTTTTCAAATGAGTCTTTCTCAAGATGAGGAACAGGGAGGAACCATTCTCTGAGTTCCTGCTATAGGTAGACCCTCAGTTGGGCATGTAACCCACATACTCACTGATCCCTACAGCTGCTCTGGCAAGCCTGGTACACCCTTTGGCTCCAACTCTACCTCCATGGGGTGGCAGAAACTTGGCCTCCTCTGCTGGTTTTTGCTGAGTGCCTTTACCCAGGCTCTATGGCATCACCAGACCACCTACAGCAGAGTCCATCTTCCCAGTGATGTCTCCACCTCAAACCAACACCAAAGGTCGAAGTAGTACCTGTGTCAGGAACCAGAAGAGTGGCGAGACTGTCAAGGGACCCTGGAGCCCACAGGACCTCACTGCCCTTTTCAGTGGTTTGTTGGTGGAAAGAAAGTTTGCTGAAAGGAAAGAAAAGCCACAGGGGATATTTCAAATTCATGAAATGCAACCACTTCCCAAACCCCCGGAGGGGCACCAGATGAGTGGAAATGCTGAGAGGGTGGTTGGGATCAGACACGGCTGAAGCTGGAGGTGTGGGGTACAGATTGGCTGGTGTCCTCAGGGATCTTTGCTGTCAGCTCTGGCTCCTCCGCAGTGTGAAGGGAGAGAGTGAGAAGCGGTCAGGGGCTGAGAAACAATGGGGACAGAGATGGGGGTGGTGGTGTTGGGCAACAACAACCCAGCAGAGGCATTTCCTCTGCGGGTGGGAGACTTGGAGGGTAGGGTTGAGTGTCCAGCCAGGAAGGTGTGGGGTCACCAGGGGCATTTCTGGAAATGTATTAGTCCTGGTACTAATGGGAAGGAGAAGCCAATTCTGGTCTTGACAGGAAAAGGAATTTTGTTCATCGGAACTGTTTCTAGAGATAATCTTATAAAGATGTGGAAAAGATTTAGGAAAATGAATGAGGGGTGGCAAAGCACCAACTGCCATATCAACATCCCAGTGACTAGGGGGCTTAAACAATAGAAATTAATTTTCTCATGGATCTGGAGGCTAGAAGTCCAAGGTCTAAGTGTCAGCAGGGTTGTTTGTTCCGAGCCTTCTCCTTGGCCTATAGACGACTGTATTCTCCCTGTGTCTTTGGGCAGTCTTCCCTCCATGTGTGTCTATGTCCTAACCCTTATAAGGACACCAGTCCTGTTGGATTCAGTTCAGTTCAGTTCAGTCGCTCAGTCATGTCCAAGTCTTTGCAACCCCATGGACTACATATGGCAGGCCTCCCTGTCCATCACCAACTCCCGGAGCTTACTCAAACTCATGTCCATTAAGTCGGTGATGCCATCCAACCATCTCATCCTCTGTCGTCCCCTTCACCTCATGCCTTCAATCTTTCCCAGCATCAGGGTCTTTTCTAGTGAGTTACCTCTTTGCATCAGGTGGCCAAAGCATTGTAGTTTCAGCTTCAACATCAGTCCTTCCAATGAACACCTAGGAATGAACTTTAGGACTGACTGGTTGGATTTCCTTGCAGTCCAAGGGACTCTCAAGAGTCTTCTCCAACACCACATTCAAAATCATCAATTCTTTGGCACTCAGCTTTCTTTATAGTCCAACTCTCACATCCATACATGACTACTGGAAAAACCATAGCCCTGAGTAGATGGACCTTTGTTGGCAAAGTAATATCTCTGCTTTTTAATATGCCGTCTAGGTTGGTCATAACTTTTCTTCCAAGGAGTAAGCATCTTTTAATTTCATGGCTGTAATCACCATCTGCAGTGATTTTGGAGCCCAAAAAAATAAAGTCTGCCACTGTTTTCCACTGTTTCCCCATCTATTTGCCATAAAGTGATGGGACTGAATGCCATGATCTTAGTTTTCTGAATGTTGAACTTTAAGCCAACTTTTTCACTCTCCTCTTTCACTTTCATCAAGAGGCTCTTTAATTCTTCACTTTCTGCCATAAGGGTGGTGTCATCTGCGTATCTGAGGTTATTGATATTTCTCTTGGCAATCTTGATTCCAGCTTGTGCTTCATCCAGCCCAGCATTTTTCGTGATGCACTCTGCATATAAGCTAAATAAGCAGGGTGACAATATACAGCCTTGACATACTCCTTTTCCTATTTGGAACCCACTTGAACACCTGGAAGTTCACGGTTCATGTATTGCTAAAGCCTGGCTTGGAGAACTCTGAGCATTACTTTACTAGCATGTGAGATGAGTGCAATTGTGAGGTAGTTTGAGCATTCTTTGGCATTGCCTTTCTTAGGGATTGGAATGAAAACTGATCTTTTCCAGTCCTGTGGCCACTGCTGAGTTTTCCAAATTTGTTGACATATTGAGTGCAGCACTTTCACAGAATCACAGCCCCTGGCATTAAGATGTTTAACTTTGGCCAAGAAAATGTGGGTCGATGTGACATGTGCCTTTTCCAGGGCTGGCCCTCAAACTTCTAATGTAACTCTCCACATTTCTGCATTGCACATCAGTGGCCAGATTCAGAATCCAAGAGCTCTGGGGACTCTGGAGTCATTGGATACAGACAACCTGACCCCCTAAATGCTTTTGAGAAAGCCACCCAAGCAGGCACCTCTGGGTTGGACTTGGTATGAACCAGAAAGAGACCTTTGCTTGGTTGAGACTGAGTTTTGGAGGTTGTTTTTTCATAATGGCTAGCATATCCAGATGTCTTCAAGAAAATTAGAGATACCAAGGGAATATTTCATGCAAAGATGGCCACAATAAAGGACAGAAACAGAATGGGCTTAAGAGAAGCAGAAGATATTAAGAAGAGGTGGCAAGAATACACAGAAGAATTATACAGAAAACATCTTCATGATCCAGATAACCACAATGGTGTGATTACTCACCTAGAGCCAGACATTCTGGAATGCGAAGTCAAATGGGCCTTAAGAAGCATCACTATGAACAAAGCTATTGGAAGTGATGGAATTCCAGCTGAGCTATTTCAAATCCTAAATGATGATGCTGTGAAAGTCCTGCACTCAATGTGCCAGCAAATTTGGAAAACTCAGCAGTGGCCACAGACTGGAAAAGGTCAGTTTTCATTCCAATCCCAAAGAAAAGCAATGAAAAAGAATGTTCAAACTGCTGCACAATTGAACTCATCTCACACACTAGCAAAGTAATGCTCAAAATTCTCCAAGCCAGACTTCAACAGTATGTGAATCATGAACTTCCAGATGTTCAAGCTGGATTTGGAAAAGGCAGAGGAACTAGAGATCAAATTGCCAACATCTGATGGATCATTGAAAAAGCAAGAGAGTTCCAGAAAAACATCTACTTCTGCTTTATTAACTATGCCAAAACCTTTGACTGTGTGGAAAATTCTTAAGGAGATGGGATTCATTTCAATGTATGACAAAAACCACTGCAATGATGTAAAGTAATTAGCCTCCAACTAATAAAAATAAATGAAAAAAAAAAAAAAGAAAGCATCACGACAAAAAAAGGTACTGGAGGTGATGGAATTCCTCCATCATTTGAAGGAATTCCTCCATCATAAAAAGAAAAAAAAGAGAGATGGGAATATCAGACCACTTGACCTGCCTCCTGAGAAATCTGTATGCAGGTCAAGAAGCAACAGTCAGAACCAGACATGGAACAACAGACTGGTTCCAAATAAGAAAAGGATTATGTCAAGGCTGTGTATTTTCACCCTGCTTATTTAACTTATATGCAGAGTACATCATGAGAAACACCGGGCTAGATGAAGAACAAGCTGGAGTCAAGATTGCCAGGAGAAATATCGATATCCTTAGTTATATGCACAAATGACACCACCCTTATGGCAGAAAGTGAAGAAGAACTAAAGAGCCTCTTGATGAAAGTGAAAGAGGAGAATTTATTTATTTATTTTTTTTTTCCCAGGGAAAAAAATTTTATTTTATTTATTTTTTTTTATTTTCCATTTATTTTTATTAGTTGGAGGCTAATTACTTTACAGCATTGCAGTGGTTTTTGTCATACATTGAAATGAATTAGCCATGGATTTACATGTGAAAGAGGAGAATTTAAAAGCTGGCTTAAAACTCAACATTCAAAAGCTAAGATAATGGCATCTGGTCCACTTCATGGTAAATAGATGGGGAAACAATGGAAACTGTGAGAGACTTTATTTTCTTGGGCTCCAAAATCACTGCAGATGGTGACTGCAGCCATGAAATTAAAAGATGCTTGCTCCTTGGAAGAAAAGCTATGACCAACTTAGACAGCATATTAAAAAGCAGAGATATTACTTTGCCAACAAAGATCTGTCTAGTCAAAGCTATGATTTTCCCAGTAGTCATGTATGGATGTGAGAGTTGGACTATAAAGAAAGCTGAGCACTGAAGAATTGATGCTTTTGAACTGTGGTGTTGGAGAAGACTCCTGAGAGTCCCTTGGACTGCAAGGAGATCCAACCAGTCAGTCCTAAAGGAGATCATTCCTGGGTGTTCATTGGAAGGACTGATGTTGAAGCTGAAACTCCAATACTTTGGCCACCTGATGCGAAGAATGACTTATTTGAAAAGACCCTGATGCTGGGAAAGACTGAAGGTGGGAGGAGAAGGGGACGACAGAGGATGAGATGGTTGGATGGCATTACCGACTCAATGGACATGAATTTGAGTAAGTTCCAGGAGTTGGTAATAGACAGGGAAGCCTGGCATGCTGCAGTCCATGGGGTCACAAAGAGTCGGACACGACTGAACAACTGAACTGAACTAACCATATCCAGGCTATCACAGCCACCAAAGCTACACACATTCAGGGGGAAGCAATTTTCCAAAAGAAAACCCAGAAACTATATATATTTTTAAAAAAAGAGAAATGAAGTATTGGTCATGTCTTTTACCTTACAGCAGATAAAACAATATTTCTTTTATGCCTTCTGGATTCATTAATATGCTTAGTTACCAATTATAAAAATATTTTTCTATTTATTTTCCAGGAGTTCATGTGGTAAGCAGCCTCCAAGACAACCTCTGTGATCCCTGCTCCTGGCACTCACACCATGGCATCGTCACCTCCTTCATTGTGCAGGAGTTGGTACAATGTGACCAAAAGAATATGAAAAGTGATGGTCTGTCACTTCTGATAGTAGGTTATACATGACTGTACCTTCCATTTTTCTCTCTTAGGTCACTCACTGTGGGGCAAGTCAGCTGCCATATTTTTAGGGCATTCAGATAAACCATGGAGATGCCCCTGGCAAGGAACAAGGTCTCTGGCCAAAGCCACTAAGAGATTGAGGCCTGCCAAAAACTACCTGAGTGATCTTGGAAGTGGATCCCTCTCTAGTTGAAAATTTAGATGACATCTTGACTACAAACTCATGACAGACCCTGAGCCAGAACCATCCGGCTAAGTTACTCTCAGATTCCTGACCCACAGAAGCCGAGATAGCAAATGTTTGTGTAAAGCTGCTAAATTTGGGACTAATTTGTTACGTAAATCTAGATAACAAATCCATTTTGTTGTTTGTTTTGTAAAATGAGTAAATCTTGGATCCATTTGAAACCTATTTTCATTCATAGTATGAGGTGTAGCTCAAACGGTTTTGTTTTTTTTTTCAAGTAGATAATCAATGGTCTTGACATCATTTATTGAATATTCTGTCCTTTCCACTCTGACTTGAAATGCTGCATTTTAATTTATTAACTTACCATATTGTAGTGAGGTTCTTGGTGTCTAGAGTCCTTTCACCATGCTGGTACCCCCCCTTCTTGCTGCTGGAGTCCTTGACTGCTAACAGCTCCCCCTTGCATCGTTCTTGGGAGGGCTGACCTCGACTGATAGGAGCTGCCTTGCCTAGAGATGCTTGGGAGGTCACACCCCACCCCATGCATCACCACTGACGGACGGATGCAGGGGGTACCAGGTTGCTGATGCCTGGGACAACCTCTGTGGTGCCAGTCATGTTCCAGAGTCCCTGAGGGATCAGGCTGAGTCTCGGCTTCTCCTGAGCCCACAGCTTTGCCTCTTCTCCTCGCCCATCTGGTCCTGCTTTTTCCTCACTCTCCAAGACTTCTCCTAAGAGCTCTCCCTCAGCAAATCGCTACACGAGGATCCCAGAGTCAGGTTCTGCTACTAGGGAACCCTCCCTCAGTCACATGTACCCAGGGCTCTATTTCTGGACTGTTTGCTCTGATCCATTGATACTATTTACCACCTGGTCGCAGTATCACACTGTTTTGATTTGGTTTTGCTTTGGGGTGGTCTGATCCAATAATTATTTCACCACTCAATATTTTTAATGAACTTTAAAAAACAATTGTGGTAGGGACTTCCCTGGTGGTTCAATGGGTAAGATTTTCTGCTTTCACTGCAGAGGGTACAGATTCAATCCCTGGCTGGGGAATGAAGATCCCACATGCTATGCAGTGCAGCCAAAAATTAATAAAAATTCTTCTAAAAATCATGGTAAAATGTACATAATATTCATCCTTTTAACCATTTGTAAGTACAATTAGTGATAGTGAAAACATTCACAATACTGTGTTTCCATGACCATTATCTATACCCAAAATGTTTTCATCCTTCCCAAGATAAATAATACCCATTAAATAATAATATCCACTTCCAGTTATTCTCCAGCCCCTGGTACCCTCTACTCTGCTTTCTGCCTCTCTGAATGTGCCAATCCAGGTACCTCATATAAATGAAATCATACAATATTTGACTTTCTATGTGTGGCTTATTTCACTAAGCATAATGCTTTCAAAGTCTGCCATGTTGTAGTATATATCAAAATTACATTCCTTTTTATGGCTGAATAATCTTCCATTACATTTATATATCACATTTAATTTATCAGTTTACCTGTTGACGGATACTTGGGTTGTTTCTGCTGAACAGTGCTGCTATGAACACTGGTACACAGATACACCAATACTCTGCTGGAGTCCCGGGAGGATGTCACATGTAAAAGGAAAGAGAATCGTGTGATTATTGCCCAAGTACTCATCCACCAATTATTAGCTGTAGCTAATCTTGTTCCCTCTTTATTTTCCCCTTGAACACACACACACACATGTGCGCGCGTGTGCGTGCTTCCCCTGTCTCCTCCCCAGCCTCTGCTGCTGGGTTATTTTAAAGTAAATTCTAGACATTATATGTCTTTAAGAAAAGGATTCCTTTAACATAAACACCATACCATTACTTCATCTTTAAAACAAATAATCATTTCTTTGAAACATCTAATATCTAAACAGGGTCAAATTTCCCTGATTGTCTCCAAATGTTGGTTTGAGTCACACATTGCATTCTGATGACAGGACTTATATTTCCTTTAACCTATCAGAGTACCTCCTCCTTTTTTTTTTAACCTAAGAAATTTTTTTAGATCCTTTGTTCTTAACTTAACCTACTGTGACTATGTCACAAGTCCCAGGGTCATTGCTTTTCCCACCCTTCAGTAGACAGTGCTTTGGGTGTTCCCCTGGTGTTACACCAGTCTCACACCTCCACAGAGTGGTCAAGTGGGTCCCCATTTCCACCTTTAGTAAGTGTACCATTTAAAAACTTATTTCCTTGAGACCTTTTTGATGGTAAGTGGGGAGTTGGAATTCTCAAGGCTTTTTTGGTTTTCTGTTATTAAGAAATGACCTTTTCCAAGAAACCTGTTGGATGACTCAACAGGAGGCCCTAGGACTAATAAAAGACACTGAGTTGTTTCACAAAATGCCTAATGGAACAAAGAAACATACATCACTTTAAACTATGGTTTAAAATATGAGTGAACTATTGAACTAGATGAACACAGATATAACTATTCCCTCTATATCTCAAAAGTTTTTTATATATATATATATTCATGATGAACAGAAGTTGGAAAAATAGAGATATTTTGATGACAAGTTATCATGCACTGAGTTGTATAAGGTGATTTTCTAGTTATAGAAGGATAGACTCATTTTCTAAGAAGTCTCTGCCTCCCCTTGTCTTTTTTTTTTTAAATTTTGTGAAGTTGCTCCTTCCACTGCCCTTGATCAGGTGTCTCACTTCCTCCACAGAAGGGACTTTCTGAATATGCTCTGAATTTTGTCTCTGGTTATTGGCCATCTTTGGGTACCACCAGCTATGCCCCTAGTCTCTGCTGGGTTCTCACAGATTCATTTCCCCTAGCTGCAGGCACTCTTCATGCTAGCTGGTTGCAATCACTCAGGCACAGGAGACAAAACGAATGCAACAACAACAGTCTCAAACCATAGGAAGCAAGGAGCTAACTTCTTTTTTGTTTCCTCTTAGGCCAGAAGGGATGCTCCAGGGGCTCCTACTTGGCTTTTCCTATTACAATAGACTTACTCTTTAAGTCAGGGAGCAGTTCCATGGCAGTCAGGTCATCTGCTCCATCTACACAATCAGAAACTGGGGAAATGACTGATGATTGCTGCTTCATAGGGCCTGCTGCTGACAGTGGCCGAAGTTTCAGTATTCACCTGATGCTCTTAAAGTCCTGACTGGAGGACCAAGTTGGTGGTCAACATATCAAGGAATTGGTTTTATTGACTCCAGGGTTTTTTGTTTTTTGTTTTTTTTTTTGAGGTTTTATTGAGCCAGGGTCAATTGTAACTGAAAGTTTTGGAGGTTCTTCCTTACCTGGCACAGATATCAGGCAAAATCACCACTAAGTTCTTTGGTGGAAAACTAGGAAAATGGTGCATAGTATATACTTGTGCTGTTAAAACTGGTTAGCAGTGTCTTAAGTCTGGAAATGGGATTGTGAGGGGCTGAAACTCTAGTAAAACTAGGCCCTCTATTCCATAGATCCAGAGGACATTCAATTATATAGTTCATATGCAGTTGAATTATGTTGTTCACCAAATATTTCCTGCTCTAGCCTTCAGGGCTCCTCGTTGTTTCACAGCCCCCTTGTGGTTGGGTAGGGTACTACATGACTAGTTCCAGCCACTCTGTTATGAGCGAAATGTATGTCCCTTCAGGGTCAGAACATCTATCTAATTGCTGATTTGTTACCCTCTAGATCAATTCTTTCACTTTTGAGTTTGGCAGTGTTCAAGATCATGACTACTTCATTAGCCTATATCCTGGAGTGAGAATGTGTAAAGTGAAGAGGACCCAGCAACTTGCAATACACATATACGACATAAACAAGAAGTAAACCTTTGTTACTTCATGTCATTCAGATTTTGTCATAATCTAGCATACTTTGGTACAAAAGTTGCTGCTTAGAGATGGAGGTTATTTTAACAAAATCTGACTTTTGTGGCATTGACTTATGGGGCAAGGAAGATGATTGTGGAAGCTGTTATACATGAATGTATATGATAAAACCGTCACCTAAAATAAACTGGAATGAAGACAATGAACCTAGTAAGCTTGTAGCTCCAGGAGAGGGAGACTAGAAAACAAAATGTTAATAGTAGTGTTGGTCAGTGTTGGCTGCAGCCTGATACCCCACATCCTTGAGGCACAGTGAGTGTTTGGATCTTCATAGGAGGGAGTTGCTGAGCTGGGCACAGCCTTGTGGAACAGGCCAGGTCTGCCTAGTGACCCCTGCCCAACCACCTGACCCCGCGGCACACCTGTGCCTGCTCAGTCACTCAGTCGTGTCCAATTCTTGCGACCCTATGGACTGTAGCCCACCAGACCCCTCTGTCCATGGAATTCTCCAGGCAAGAACCCTGGAGTGGGTTGCCATTTCATCCTCCGGGGGATCTTCCCGACCCAGGGATTGAACCTGTGTCTCTTGCCTCTCCTGTTTTGGCAGGCAGTTTCTTTATCACTGAGCCACCTGGGAAGCCCTGTGGCACCCCCACCCCCCACCCCCAATTCATGCTGCGTGTCTCTTCCTCCTGTTCTGAAGCTTGTTACCATGGAGACACAAGAAGCTACAGGCCCGCCTGGCATCTCTGCTTGCTTGTTGGCCAGCCCGGGCAACCTGCAGAGTTTCGGGCCGCAGGAGAGCAGGTGGGGAGTGCCACCGGCTTCTGCCTATTGCCTGGCTTACCCTGCAAGCTGCGGCTGTAGACCACCAAGGCTGTTATCCACCATGGTCTTGAGATGCAGCTCTTCCAGTGCTTGCTGAGGCCACAGGGGCAGCATGCATAGTGCAGGGCTAGAAAGCACCTAGTAAGGCCACCCAGAAAACACAGCAACTAGGAGGTGGGATCCTGTGGATCTATTCTTCTCCCTCCCTCCCCTGAGGCAGACTTCTTGGCATCTTGGTGGTTCCTACAGCCTCTCTGAAGATGTCTTATGCAGCTGAGCAATCTCTGTGCTTATCACAGTGCTATGGCCAGCTCGCTCCTGCCTTCCCTCCCTCTTTGTCTCACTCCAGCTACCCTGGGATTCACTCCCCCCCAGAAGTGTTAACATCTAAACTTTTGCCTCAGACTTTTCCAGGGAAATCGAGGCTGAGGCAAAGCTCATTCTTCACACCTTGTTTTACAAAAATCGCTCTGTGACATCAGTTTTGCTCAGCACATAGTCACTTAGCACCTCCTCCTGTTTTCTGGGCACCAGGAGAAACTTTGGGGATGCAGTGCTGAACACAACAGGTACAGTCCTTCCCCCAGAGCCTTTGGGGTACAGGCACCAAGGGAGACACGGGGAACAAATATCCCATTATCTAGAAAGCCAGAAAAGCAAATTCTAGAAGCTTTTATGTCTATTGCAGGTCAATTCTAAAACCTGTGAACAAGGAGAAAGGGAACAGTGGCTAGATTTATGAAAATTCTACATGCCAGATAATCTCTTTCCTGAAAGTTGACTAGAGTAGATGGACAGGGGTGCTGGCGAGATGAGTACTTGGCTCATAGTAGTTATCTGAGAAAATATTGACCTAAGACTGTTCTAGCAGCTTATGGGTCAGTCAACTCTGCAGACTGGAGGACAGGATACTCTGGTGGACTCAAGAGAAGATGACAAATCTGGAAGGTTAAACCTTCCAGAGGAAGGGATTCTCCCTCAGAGAGGATGGAGCAGAAGCTGGGAGTCCACTTGTAATGACCTCTGAACTTCTTTCGCACTCAGGGATCCTGTGCCCCCACTGAGCACCTGTTGTCTTTTGGAGAATTTTATTCCAATTATTTGCTCAGTGTAGCAGGAGTTTTTTGGTACTCGGCCCAGGTCCTGTGGCCCCCATTCACCAGTCCTGTGCACTCACCCACTTCTAAGGGCTGGCATCTGGGTTTCCTTGTTCCTTGGGCTCTGGAGTGAACTGCAAATGCCTAAGTGTTTCTGTCCCTCCAGAGCAGCCTGTAGCCAAGAACTGCTAGTGGAGGAAAGCTAAATTTCCCTTCCTTGAGGTTGGGTCAACTCTCAATGGTAATTTACACACCACACTTCCCCCCAGATTCAGGTGAAGGCTAGGACTTTGCCTAAGACGTTCCCTTTGACTGCCTTTCCCCTTTCCCACTCCGCTTGCCCCACTCCCAGGACTAGCTTAGTCCTTTCCACCCAGTGTTCTTGGATCTGAAGTACCAGAAGTTTCTAATCAAAAGTGGCAAGGAGAAAAAAAAGGTGGCAAAGGGGTTGTCTGGGTGGGCCCTCAAGAACTGGATGGTCTGGTTAGGAGCCATCTCTGAGCACAGGAGGGCTGAGACCAGGCCCAAGAGCAGGGTGGAGGGGGAGGCAGAAGGGTGGGGCAAGGAGCTGTTCTTCAGTGGGATATCCTCCTGCTGATATGGCTCTCAGTGAGGCACAGACGTGCTCAGACGAGCACCTCCACCCTTCTCAGGGGCACAGGAGGTCTGATGCACCGGGCAGGCTTTGTTATTGTGAGGCCAGCTTCCTCCTCAAGACTTGGCTCCTCCCCCACTTCCTGCAAACACCTAACTTTGTGTCCTCAGCAGGTGCTGGACCCAGGATGGAGATTTGCCTGTCAGGGGGCTTAGGGGTACCCAAAACCTCACACCTCCTGGGCTGCAGCCCCTCCGGGGACACTAACCAGAGGTAGGCACCGCAGAAGCCATGATAGAGAGAAATGCAGTTCAGTTTTCTTCAGTGAGCTTGAAAACAATGCTTAGGGATCCCCAAGCCTGGATTCTTTCTCATGGGGAAACATTTTTGTGCAAGAAGTCTAAAGGTCAGAAACTTGAACCCGAGGAAGCTAATTCAGGGCTTGGCTACTTGGGGGAGGGGTCTGAAGTTCTGATTGTGCTTTTTAATTAGACGTGGGTTTAGAGGAGGCCCTGGGGAGGGGTGGGGAGAGTGTGGACGTGCTTAAACAGCTTTCAGGATTTTATGCTCGGGGTTCTGTAAAATCAAGTAATGTTTTTACTTCAAGTCCCCAAATTAAGGTCATTTGCTCTAATTTAGGCTTTTTCAATTCAGAGTAGGATTCTGAGACACTTTTAGCTGATCAGGGAAAGGCTAGGCAGCCTCTGGGAGTGAAAAGAGCAGAGGGGCAGCCTGCCTAGAGGGTCTGAGCTACGGGAGCATGAGTCTGGGCCTCCTTTGTGTCAAAGGGCAGGGGAGCAGGGACCCCCCTTTCCCCACCCGTCCATGCTGGAAGTCAGTCCTGTACTCTTAGCCTGTCTCCACCTCCAGACTCTGTCTAGCCCTCCCCGGAAGGCCCAGCAGCTCCAGCAGCTCCAGGCAGGCATGGTCCCAAGCACAGCTCACCTGCTCAGAGTCCCCTGCTTGGGACTGCACCTCCCACGCTCAGACTCTGTCTTGGGGCAACCGCCACACCCTGGCATCCTCTCATCTCTGGGTGCCCCAGGCCTCCCCCAGACTGCCCTCCCTTTGTCGGTCAGCTCTGCTGGCTGCCAAGATTGCAGTTTATCCAAGGGAAGGGCAAGGCAAGACCTGCAGCCGGGTGTCGGGGCTCAGGGCTTGGGATGGACAGCGGGGCCTTGAGGTCAGGAAATTCCTTCCAGACTCTGGCAGGCTCAGGGGACCCAGGCAAAGCTGAACAACCGGGCCTGGCACAGACCAGGTCTTCCAGCAGAATGGGTAGCTCTCAAGACTTCCAGGTGGCCCTTGTGGGGGACCCAAGGGAGGCTACCCCTAGTCCCTGGAATCATGGCTCCCATCTCCTGGTCTCTGAACACCCCCACCTCATCTTCTACTCCATGTTTCTTAACCTCTGTTGTGCCAGGGACCCCTTGAGGGTGCTGTGCAGCCTAAAATGAAGCCCTTTTCCAGAATGCTCTCAACACATGAAATGAAACACACAGAATTACAAAGGGAACCGATTACAGTGAATCGGTTAGTATTAATTAATATTAAATAATAAACTTGCAATGGAGTAATATGTGTGCTTCTTAATAAATCAGAAATAAGACCTAGTGGAGGCTTTAAGCAGGCCCATGGGCTTCCCCAGTGGCTCAGGGGTAAAGAATCTGCCTGCAATGCAGGAGACATGGGTTTGATTACAGGGTCAGAAAGATCCCCTGGAGGAGAGCAAGGCGACCCACTCCAGTATGCCTGCCTGGGAGAATCCGATGGACAGAGGAGCCTGGTGGGCTACAGTCCATAGGGTTGCACAGAGCCAGACATGACTGAAGTGACATAGTGTGCACATACAATTCTGAAGTAGTGATGAGCAAAACCATTGTCTGCAACAACTCTTCTGTCATAGAAAAGGGGCAGTGATTTCCACCCGTGACAGAGTCACAGGTAATAGTACATGGGGTTTTGTCCATGTTCATAATGAATGTAACGCTAAATTTCAGCTAGAGGTTGGTGCAAACAACAGTATCCTTTTTTTTTTTTCTCACCCGAGTTCATGGATGCCTGAAACTCTACCTGCAAACTCCAGGCTAAGAACCCTGCCTTTTGCCTGGCCCCCTACCTCATAGTATCTGCTTTTCACACTCCTTGCCACCAGGCTCCTCTCTGTGCCCCTCTGCCCTTCAGTATCAGGTATTGGACCTCCTTTCCCACCCCTTTTCCCCACTTTTCAGGGGCTCGAACAGGCTGGTTGAGATCTGAATCCAGACAGTGCCCTAAGCAAGTTGAGTGTTGGATCACACCCCTCAGGCCTGTACTTGCCCAGGAGTCAGCAATAGAGACATCAATGGTTTAAAGGATGGGAGGGGGATCTTACCTGTCTGAAGCAAGGTCATGGAGTGACACCGTAGTGTGTGGCAGATGGTGGATAAAACATGGCAGCAGTCTTTGCTCCTGGGGGGTTGGTGGAAGGAGAGATTACCAGTTGCAGAAGAATTGACTTCAGGTGGGCTCATTCGTTACCAGGGAAACTAATAGGTGGGCACGCCCCTCACCGCCCTCTTGATGAGAACTATCACCAGCTGGGGCCTGGAGCAAGTACATAGGAAGGTCAATCATATGCCTAAGATCTACGTGAAGTAGGCACTGGTTGGGCAGGGAATGTACAGAGAGCAAGAGATCCACCATCTTGAGTGGCTTGACCATACAGAGGGCTTGCAAAGCAGTAGCAATGAACACAGGAGACGGAGCAGATAGCAGGGGGGAGGGCGGAAGTGTGTCCAGACGTGTGCATGGATGGTACTGACATAAAGACGGGGGTCGGTGCCTACCACTTTGTGTTCAGCAGCGTTTTTAAAAATCCCAATGCCTAGGCCACACCCTTGGCCAATTAAACCCGTCTCTGGGGTTGGGCTCCAGATGTCGTAATTTATTAAACTCCCAAGTGACTCCGGTGTGCCTTGGGGGCTGGATGTGAAGGTAGAAGACAGAGAACTGGGTGGGAAGAGAAAGAAAGAGAGGCTCTAGAAGTCTCACAGAGGTACATCTGTGTGCTCAGCCCAGAGCCCGAACTGGACCAAGTAGGGAAGAAAAGACAGGACAGAGGACTGGGGTACCCTGCAATTTTCTGCTGAGTTTGAGAACCCTAACGTGGAGGGCGCCAGCCAACACCAGCCCCTAAGTTTGACTGCCTGAAACTGCTAGCATCTCCTGGGATTAGCTGGTTTTGCGAAAGGAGAGAATGAGCACCTTCCCTACAAATGCACTCACTGCCCTGCAAAGAACTAACCCCCGTGGCTCCTGAAGGTAGGGGAGCTGGGGCCCCTGGAGGCTTTGGGGCTGGCCGTGCTTGGCTGCAAGCTCCCATGCCAGCTCACTTCCCCACTCTGGGAAAAGGGCTGTGGCCCACATACCTGCCTTTCCTCCTGTTGCTCCTCTGCCCCCTCCCGGAGGGTCTGGGTAGGGGTTCACTCTGCCACAAAATGGCCTGTGACAAGACCTGCCTGGGCCCCAGAGAGAGAAGGCCTGCTAACCACCCCTAGCCTCAGCAACCAGGTGCAAGACACAGGGGCTGGCCCTGCCAAAGCCTACTGGGCTCCGGGCACTGTGCCAGGTGATTCAAATCTCTTTTCAATTTAATCATTGCAGCCAGTGAGGCTGGCACTGCTGTCTCCATTTTATAGGTAAGAAAGGAGGCTCAGAGGATAAGAGCTGCTCAAAGGCACAGAATTCCACACGGTGGTGCAGGTCTAGATGATCCCATTGTTCTCTGGTGATGATGCAAATGTTTGTGCTGTCCAAAATTTGCAGCTCCAGGCAAGACAGCCCCCGCTAGCCTGGGGCCCTTACTCTGAGGGTAGCATGCTAGTATCCTCTACACACTTCTTTATGAATAAAGCAGTTTTAGTACCTCATTCTAGGGGTGAGGAAACTGAGTCTCAGAGATGTTGCTTGTTACTTCCCAGACCCTTACAGATAGGAGCAGCGCTGGGCAGATGTGAGAGGAAATTCACAGTGTTTACAGTTTTGGGATTCTGCTCCCAAAGCTGACACGTCTACAGTCACATCAAAAGACGAAGCCAATTTCAAGGCAGGATTTTCATTCAAAAATCTTCCAGTGCTACTCATGCCATGCTTAGATAAAGGAGGGCTTGTGGGGTGGTCACTGGGAACAGACCCAGACACACATCATATCCAGAATCACTCTTCACTAAGAACATCTCTTGCTTCTTGTAAATTTCCATCCTGTTGTCTACACCTGTGTGCTCTGAGCAGTCAGAAATTGCTCCAGACTGTCATAAGTCAAAGTGTGTACCTTCCTCCCTTCCTCTCGCCCTCAGAAAAATGCTTCACTCAATGGGGAAGAGCTAAGGAACGTGGTTAAGATCAGCTAAAAAAAATTTTTTTAATAGTCTTTTTTTTCCTTTTATTTCCTTTTTTATCCCCGTTCCCCACTCTCATGACCTTCTTCCCCACAGGAGGCTATTCTAATATATTTAATGTGTGTTGCTTTCTATGTATGCATTTTTGTAAACACGCACTGTTTGGTAGAGTTTGCTTAAACAGATACAGAACAATTTTTTAAAAATATTTATTCGGCTGCATTGAGTCTTAGTTGTGACATGTGGGACACTCTTCATTGTGGTGTGCCTGCTTCTTTAGTTGTGGCACACAGACTTAGTTGCCCTGCGGCACGTGGGATCTTGATTCCCCAACCAGGGATCAAACCCATGTCCCTGCATTGGAAGGCACATTCCTAACCTCTGGACCACCAGGGAAGCCCCCAGCTAAAAATTTTGAAGAAGAAAATGGTTTTGCCTGCTGTTCCAGCATATCACCAAAAGATCAGAAAAAGTATATAATAATTCCTAGGGTAGATCGAGCTTTTCTCTGTGCCCCAATTAGAGTGCTCAACTAGAAAATGTCAAAGGTGCTAAGGAATAAATTTCATGTTTTTTAAAATATTGAGACACAATTAACATAACATTATATTGTTTTCATGACATAACATTATATTATACAACATAATAATTCAATATTTGTATGTATTGCAAAATGATCACCATGATCAGTCTAGTTACCACCCATTACCACACAGTTACAAATCTTTTTCTTGTGATGAGAACTTTTAAGATCTAGTTTCTTAGCAACTTTCAAATATACAATACAGTATTATTAACCATCTGAACCCTACATCACAGGTCTTAGCTATTTTATAACTGAAAGTTTGTATTTTTTGACTAACTTCACCCAGTTCACACACTCTAAATTTCATTAAGTCCAGTAGCAAATTCTTGCTTTTGATGGGCTTCTGTGTGTGCCCAAGGTATGTGAAATACAGGACCACCCACTCGAAGGGTTTTATTTTTAACACCCACATGCCCTTCTAAGGTTTGTAATCACTCCTTTAGTTAAAGTATTGTTCTTTTGGCCTTATGTTTTCTGACTCATTGGAAAAGACCCTGATGCTGAGAGGGCTTGGGGGCAGGAGAAGGGGACGACAGAGGATGAGATGGCTGGATGGCATCACCGACTCAATGGGCATGAGTTTGAGTAAACTCCGGGAGTTGGTGATGGACAGGGAGGCCTGGCGTGCTGCGATTCATGGGGTCGCAAAGAGTCGGAAACGACTGAGCGACTGAACTGAACTGATGTTTTCCATGACTTTTTGTTTCCTGAGTCCTCTCTCACATCTATTAACTGGCCCTGACTCCCTCAACAGAAGCTTCCAGCTAAAGTGGGGGAAGGGACCACTTGCTGAGGGGTGACTGTATTACCCAGTAACCTTGCCCGGGACAGCCGCTGTGACTGGTGCCAGCTCAGGGCGTGGCGCACTGCTGTAGTTGTTTGATGAAGGCATGGCACTAGGATGGGTATGATGCTGAAGACTCCTCGGCCAGACTCACTGAAATGATACACGTGGATCAGCAGGAATGGAACGTGGACTCAGAGGGGACAGCCCTGAGTGCCCGGGCCAGCAGGACCAAGAGGTGTCAAACCCAGGAACCAGCCACAGAAAACAGCCCCACAGTGCTGTGTAGATTTGCCCTGTAACTCTCCCCCACCTGCCCTGCCCCGCCCCATTTGACTAGCACAGCCTGCATAGAAGAGAACTCAGTGGGAGCACCCAGAAGGGAAGTAAGGGTGGAAAGAGCAACAGAGAGAGAGGTTGGTCACAGAGACATTAATAGGACCGCCAGGTCAATTGACTATCTCCCAATGGGCAGGTATATGCCAGGTTGGGGGAGGAATGAATGGCACTCTTAAGCCCAGGGCAGTTAGAAGAGCGGAACTACACCTTCTGCTGTATGATGCAAGGCAACGTAAAAGCAAGGATTTTCTAAGCTTCTGCATTTATAGTCTCCCTCAGGCAAGGGAAGGAAAGGGGGCCCTATCCCATCAGGGTTTGCCTGGAATTCAGCAGGTTCCAGGTGAGGGAGGGTCCAGGTGAGTGGTTGGCCATGTGCCTGCAGGAACGTGTTCATTGAGACATTTAATATTCCCCTGGAAACAGCTGCAGGGAGTTTCCCAAGAGTCTGTGGGTAACCAGATAGCCCTGGCCAGCCCCAGGATGAGGAAACTGATCCCCAGGAGTGGACAGGATGGGAATGGCCAGGCTGGAGGGCAGGAAGGCCTGCCTCCCTCCCTGGATGCTGGCTGCTGTGGCCAAAACCACAGACGTAAAAGACCGTGAGGCTTTTCTGACAAGGACTTTTACAACTTCTCTGCAGAGGACAGGAATTCTGGAACTCAGGAGACCTGTATATAAAGTCGTCATCAGGGCCCTGTGGACAGTGTCATGATGCTGGTTGATCACCATCCCTCAACAAGTACAGTTACATGTCTGCTGAGGGCCCACTGTTGAGACGTTTCTAATTCCTGTATGACCTAACATCAAACATCATACCCTTGCCTCCCTGGCTCCTGGTTGCGCAGATGCTCAGGCCTTCTTTGTCATCCAAGAGGAGCTCTCAGGCCTCCCCCTTCCTGTGTCCCTGGTACTTCCCCATGGGTGAGGGGCCTGGAAAGCTTTTCCCACCTCCAGCCACACCAGCAAAGTGTGAAGAGCAGAGAGCAAATCAGTGTAGAGTTGTGGGCAAGGGCTCCGGGTACCACAAGGCACACGACACTTTAGGATCTCCCTGGCATGGCAAATGGGATGGTGGGGGGGGGGGTGGGTATGATCGTCCATAAACTCCTAGGCCAGGTTAAACAGAAGGATGGCTTGGGCTGGTCCAGGGGAAACATGGAGGCTGAATAGGCAGCTGGCACCACAGCCCACCCAGGGCATGGGCCATTTCTCCATGAGCAGCCCCTGGGATGGGGTGAGAAATTAAAGAACAACATCTACAGGTGAAGTGGGAGGGCTGATCTCCTGGCCGGTACTGGGACTGGAGGGGACACACACTGTCAACTGGCTATTGTGGCAGTTGGGGGTGGCGTGGAGGGATGACACATGTGGGCTCCTTAACCCTTCCCTTCTCTGCTTTGTTGGAGAGAACCTCATCTCTCAGGCCCCCCTACCTCTGGCTTCCAGGTAGGTTTGGCCACTGCAAGACACCTGAGAAAGACAGGAGATCAGAGCGGGGAGTGGTGGGCATTCAGACCCTGTGTTCTGCTCACCGTGGCATCTCTGCAGGCAGCCATGTCCCCACTGAGGCTCCGGCTCCCCTGCCCCGCCATGAGCCCCCTCGCCCTGGGGCACCCTGGGGGGCAGCTCCAGCCCCTGGAATCCCTGTTGTCCTCCCAGCCTCAGATGTGGTACCACACTGTTGCTAATCCCTGGATGCCTCAGATAGGTTTCCACTACCTGTCACCAGTCCCTATGTCGTTTGGAAAATCTAGATCAGCATCTTTCCCATTTAATGTATAGGTGGATCACCTGATTAAGTAGGTCTGGAGCATTTCTAACAAGCTCCAGGTGACTCTGATATGCTTGGTCCTTGGACCACACTTTGAGAATCGGAGGACCAAGGAGGCTTTTACATTATTGAAACAATGTGCACTCTGCTGGGCGTTAGGTCACAACAGTGAAACAAATAGACCTGCTTGCAGTCTAGAGAGGGAGACAGACACAATCAGATGAAATAAACAACACCACTGGTAAGTGCCTCAAGAGATGGACAGGAGCTGTGACCAATTGGATTCCCAGGATGCCTTCCTTGACACCTTGAAGAGGTGGTGTTTGAGCTGAGACCCAGAGAACGGGCAGAGGAAAGTTCCAGAGCAGCAGGTGAGCAGGGGCTGGGTGACTGCAGGACAGTGTGTAGTCTGTGGTCTGAGAGGCCAGCCCAGTCAGAGTGCCGGGACGGTGGGTGGGCCCAGAGGCTCAGGTCACCAGGCACCAAGCTGACTCCTCCTCACCTGGAGGAGAATCTGCACCTGAACCTGACCGCCTCCCATGATCAGAACTCCCCCTCCCCCAAGATCTGAATCTAACTTCCAGTAAGGTCTCCAGGTGCAGCTGGCGATCTCAGACGCTTCCCTGCTCGGCTGGCAGCCACACCCAGACTGCCTGGCGCCTGAGCTTGGCTGCTCGTTCTTGAAGCAAGGTTGTTGTGGAGATTGCGTTCAAAAGGGACAGTAGCAGGGAAGGCGGGTCTTTGCCTGGGCACACAGTCCTCTGTGAGGACGGCCTGACCTGTGCACACAAATACTGTGTGGGGGACGGCACACCTCTTCTTGCTGACTCTTGGTGGTTTAGTTTCCCCAATAAAACCCACTTCTTATCCCTATACACTGGGTGACGTTTGTAGTATTTTCCTCACCACCTTGCCACATTCAGTCTTTATCTATGACTTTAGAGCAACGGAAGCCATCGGAAGGTTAAACATAGGATTATCTGATGGAATCTGTGTTTCCAAACACCTTTTGGGTTGCAGCAGGAAGAATGGGTTGTAAGAAGATGGGCAGGAGAAAGGGGGAGACCTTGGAGAGAGGAGCTGTGTATGTGCATCTGTTCTGTTGTCGACTCAGGGGACCCCGGGCCCATAGAAGCACCAAGAGTCAGTGGGTGTTGCTGAGCCCTGAGTTCAGCTTCAGCTCTGGGAGAGGAAGAATGTTAGGTCAGTCTCTGAGGGCATGTGCACTAACCAGAGTGGCAACAGGTGGGACTGGTCCTCAAAGACCCCCACCCTGTTTGACCCTGCACTGAGCTTCTTCCTCCAGCCTCCCCCATCACCATGGTGAACCTGTAATGAGGGGCCTCGGGAGGACACGCATCTAAACCATGAGCTGGCACCTGTTGGTAGGCATCGCCTGCCCTGGTCGCCCGAATCTGGGGCTCTCAGAGAACTGATTGTAAAGACCTGGGGGTGAGGAAGAGGACATGGCATCTCCCTCCACTCCCGCGCTCCTCAAATCTTGGCACTGTGCCTCAGGACGCAGTGACCGCAGGGGACGTTCCTGGAAGCTGTGCAGATGCCCTGGAAGCAGAGTGCGCAGCCCCCACCCGCTCCACTTCCAGGGCTCTCACTGTTCCTACTGTGAGTGTGGCCCTCTGCCTCTGACCCTCACTCACTTCAGGCCGGGCCTGCAGGCCTGGGGAAGCTCCCAGATTTCTACCAGCTTGGTGGGGATTTTGTTACTTTTCCCCTATTTACACTTCAATAAAACAGTATGGGATCAAAAAGCAACCAACAAAACTTGCCTTATGATCTGATCTTCCCCACCCCCCGCCCCCAGTTGTGTCATATTCTGGCACATCCTCTTAGCTTCTGCGTCTGTGACCTCAGGTGACCAGCCTTGGTCCTGTACAGGATGGCTGTGAAGGGGTGATGGGTAATGTGGGTGGACACGAGAGTAGGGTGCCCTGTGCAAAGGCTGACTATAGGCTCCACAGACAACCCTGGGTTGGGGGTCTTAGGGGTGGCAGAAGCTGTAGTTGATGAGCTTGGAGAAAGAGAAATTTGACCAGAGGGAAGGATGGAGCCCAAGAGCCAGAGCCTAACGCTCTCTTCTGTAATATACACATACACACACATTCACATAGAACATACTGTCTCAAACTCCCTGCACACACACACACACACACACACACACACACACTTGCACACATTCACACATGCATACTGCCATCTTCAGGGACCTGTGCCTGAGGGAGCCGAGGCGCCGAGTGACGGCATGTGCACGCCCATCTCCGCTACTTAAAGGTGGGGACGGACCCTGTGACTGTGAGTCACCATAACTGTGACACGCTCTCCTTTATGCTTCACTGGACGCAGAGCAGCTATCAGCCCCAAGAACAGCTCCAGGCTGGGTCTGCGCTGGACACGGGAGCAGACAGCCGGCAGACTAGGAAAGGGTGCTGAAGATGGGGGAAAGTTGGGAGGCTGGGCACAGCTAACATCCTGAGCTCCTGCTGCCCTTGACGTCTCTGTGCGCTTAAGAAAGGACCAGCCCACCTCAGGATGAACCCTCCTTCAGGGCCAAGAGCCCCGCTGGGCCCGGTGCAGGAATCCAGCTGCCTGGCCACCCCAGCCTCCTCCAGCAGGTGGGACAGCTCCCGGAGCAGCGCCTCCAGCCTGAGCCACCCTCCGTCCATCAGCCCCACGGTAAGCCTGGGGCGAGTATGTGCATGCAAAACCTCCCTCCCCTCCCCTGGTGCCCTTCCTAGGGACAACAGGGGCTTTGACAGGGAGATAGAAAGGCCTGAGCTCTGCTCTGGGATGATGGGCATGTTATTGAACCTCTCCGAACCTGTCCTACACAAAAAGACCAATAGAGGACACTGTGGCGAGTTTTCCTTCACCATGGAGAGCATCTGAGGAACAGAAAGGCCAGCCTTCTGGGACAAAGGGCTGGAATGGCCCATCCATTTCTTTCTGGAGGTGGTAGGATGCCCCCAGAACCTTCCTGAGAGGAAGGCATACTCTGGGCCTCAGGATTTGTCCCAGTCCAGAGTGAGGTGTTTGGTGCCTTCTCCTGCCTCCATCCTCCTAGCCAGGCCCAGGGCCATCTCCCAACATCCCCACTGCTACCTGGGGAGTGATAAGCCTGCCCTCAGGGCTGTGGGATGCTGGCCTAGTTCTAGACAGGAAGGGGAGGCTCCAGTAGCTATAGGAGCCAGGGCAGGACAGAAATGAAGCTACTCCCATCCCTGGAAAGCATCTGTGATGGGAAGTTTTTAAGGCCCTTTGTTTTGGCCTCATAGGCTGATGACCTCCTTGCAATGACTTGGGGGGGCTGAATTTTCTTTTTATTTTTTAAATTTATTTTTAACCACACAGCATGCAAGATCCTAGTTCCCTGACCAAGAATTGAACCTGTGCCCCTGCAATGGAAATACGAAGTCCTTAACCATTGGACGGCCAGAGAATTCCCCATAAATTTTCTGTTTTAAAAAACATTATTTTTTAATTCAATCATTAATTTGACTATGCCTCCACACAGTGCAAGGGGACTGGAATACATTTGCTAACTGTCTCAGACATTTGAGATGGGGCCCATACAGAGGGGAGGAACCCACCTAGGAGAGGGCTCTACCTTTTCTAGGAAACATGGAGTCACTCCAGCCATGTCCGTGCTTGCCAAACATGTGTCTGTCTGTCCTACCAGCCTCCAACAGATAATCTGAGCATACTTCTAAAAGACTTTTGCCTCTGGACCATAGGAGCTTGGGCTCAACTTTAGGGAGACCCACATTTCCATTCCAGCTCAGCTACCTGCAAGCTGTGTGAGCAAATGGTTTTGCCACTCTGAGCCTGCCCCACTGGGGCAGTTTTTCTCTGCCCCACTGGGGACCCTAACTCTTCTTCTCAGGACTATTTGGAGGTGATGTGGTCATGGGATGCCCTTATTTCTCTGTCTTTTCACAGGCAGTCAGGGCTCAGGCTGCTGCCTGGGTCCCCTTCCCCACGGTTGATGTTCCAGACCACGCCCACTACACCCTGGGCACGGTGATCCTCCTGGTGGGACTCACGGGGATGCTGGGAAATCTGACAGTCATCTATACCTTCTGCAGGTGCCCGGTTGGCAGGGTGGGATCCTGGGCACTGAGGGCAGCCAGCCAGGAAGAGATGGGGAAGAACACAGGACTGAAATTCTGGTGCCAACTCTGCCAGGGCACTGTTGAGCCTAGCCTTCAAAGCCAGGAAAGGAGCCCAAAAGCAGTCCAGGGCAACTTGAGTGGCATATCCGATTGGGTCCCAGGTGCACCCCCTACCCCCTGTGGAGGACACACACATCTCTGCCTATTTGCTCTGCTCTCGGTTCACCTCCACCATCACCTGCCCCAGTGGGCATCTTCCCTTGACTCAGAGAGCAGCCCTGGTATAAGAATCCTGAGTCCTCCAGCCCTTCAGCAGCCAGGCCTGCCCACCACCCTTGGCTTCCTTCTCTACCTGCCCCACTCACCAGCTGAATGGCTGAGATGGGCATATGGAGGCATGACTACCCTTAGCTGAAATGACTTTAAGCAGATTAAAGTTGAGTCAACTTTTCTTATCTGCAAAATGGAGTTGTCACTTACTTCATGGAGTTTTTAGTTTTTATATGTGTGGTGCCCAGCAAATGAGTGAATCCTGACTGTGCCACTTACTGAGTCTTGGGACCACAAGCTGCATCATGGGTGGGAGCTTCAGTGTGCTTACTGGAAAAGGAAGGAGGGGGGACAGACACAAAGATGGATGATTATAAGAGACAAGGTTTGTGGAAGTACCTGACCCGTGGACACCATCGTCAGCTCCTCTCCCCTTCACGAGCTCCGAGGGTGAGGACTGCAAAGATGCAGAGAGAGGAGGACAAGAGAGGCCTGAGTTGCTGCCTTGAGGGGGTCTCACTTCTCTGCCCATAATGCCAGGCTCCAGAGCTGTTTAGCTGGTACTTGCTGGGCAGCAGGATGGTCTGTGGCCCAGCAGCTCATGCCTGAGTGCAAGCACACGTGTATGCATGGGTATGCATGCATGTGCACATGTGTTTGCTGGGAAGCTCCCCAGCAGAAGCTCCTCCTGACAGCATCTGACCCCTCCCAGGAGCAGAGGCCTCAGGACTCCTGCCAACATGTTCATTATCAACCTCGCGGTCAGCGACTTCCTCATGTCCTTCACTCAGGCCCCCGTCTTCTTCGCCAGCAGCCTCTATAAGCAGTGGCTCTTTGGAGAAGCAGGTAGACACTTGGAATTCCCTTCTGCTGGGGGGAGGAGGAGGGTTGGGGCAGGGGATGTCCACAGTGGAGGGTGGCCCAGATGAGACGGTGATATGCTCTTCCTGGGCCATGGGTGGGTAGCCCCCGCTCAGACTCACAAGTTGGCAAGAGGCTTCCATGAGCCTCTGTCAGATGCAAGCAGTCAGGGTGAGAGGAACACAGGCCTGTTTTCCTTGAGAGGCCAGCGCTGGAGCTAAGTACACACCATCCACACGCCCTCCTTGCCCTCGGGTATCTGATTGGCTCCCCACCAAGGACTGAGGTCAGGGAGCTATGCCCACAGGCTGTGAATTCTATGCCTTCTGTGGGGCTCTCTTTGGCATCACCTCCATGATTACCCTGACGGCCATCGCCCTGGACCGCTACCTGGTGATCACACGCCCACTGGCCACCGTCGGGATGGTGTCCAAGAGGCGGGCAGCGCTTGTCCTTCTGGGTGTCTGGCTCTATGCCCTGGCTTGGAGTCTGCCGCCCTTCTTTGGCTGGAGTAAGTGGACTCAGGGAATCAGGGGATGGGAAGATAATTTGGGAGGGGCATGTTCAAGGGGCAGGTAGGTGGACTTGGGTTCCCAAGCTGGCAGGAGGGGCCAGGGGACTGCTGAAGCCTCAAGTAAATGGACATTCAGGGGGCATGACTAGCAGCAGGGGGAACTGAGGCTGCACCATCAGCGATCAGAGGCTAACCTGGGCTCCCATCCCCAAATACAGAAGGGAAGACCACATAGTTCCTGACTGGCAGGAAGTGACAGGTACATCTGATGCTGAGTTTGCAATACATCAGGCAAGCAAGGGTTGGGATGTGAGGCCTCAGCAGGTAAAAGGGTTAGCAGCAGGCACCTACCCTTCCAAGGCAGGACCAGGAAGCTGGCTTAAGTCTGAGAGAATAAGACCCTGGGGTTGTGGTGAGGTCTATCTTCCAAACTGGTAAGATTGGGCAGCAGTGGGCTTTACCAGCTGTCTTCTAATAGCACCAGCTTGGAAAACTCCCCTCTATGTGCCCCAGTTTCTTTGCTCTGCTGTGCAGGGCTGGGGCTGGGGCCAAGGCCGGGGCCAGTGTTTGAGAAGTTCAGACCCCACATCCAAAGCCCCTGCTGGATGAGGAACCTGGGTCAGCACTGCCCTGAAGGCTGAGCACCCTGCCCCTGGTTCCCAGGTGCCTACGTGCCCGAAGGTCTGCTGACCTCTTGCTCCTGGGACTACGTGAGCTTCACGCCGTCGGTCCGCGCCTACACCATGCTGCTCTTCTGTTTTGTGTTCTTCCTCCCCTTGCTTGTCATCATTTACTGCTACATCTTCATCTTCAAGGCCATCCGAGAGACGGGCCAGTAAGAGCTGCGCACAACGGAGGGGTTTGATGGGAGGAGGACTGTGCCCCTTCACCAGGGCTTCCTGTGGCTCAGTCTGTATCCAGCCCCCCAGGGCACTCCCAGACTCAGATGGGCAAAGACCAGCTCAGTACATGTGCTTATGGGGTGGGTTCCCTGCAGACTGGTGCAAACTCAGTGCTTTGAAAAGTCTCAAGAGATAGGGTCTTCTGAAGAGAGGGCTTCAGACTTGGCCAAAGGGTCTGGGGGAAAGAGAAAACGCCACAGGTAGAAGCACAGGAAGGCAGCTTAGCCTGGATATAATGGGGGACTTCCCGGGTGTCAGGGGTGCCTGAATGGAAAGGATGGCCAGGTCCAAGAAGGCTCCCTGATAGTAGCCATGGCCCTGGCACTCACTGCAAGCTGAGTGGGGTCAAACCCAGACTCTGCACACTTTCTAGAGCTCTCCAGACTTTCGGGGCTTGCGAGGGTGGCAGTGAGTGTCCCCGGCAGCGGCAGCGGCTACAGAATGAGTGGAAAATGGCCAAGATCGAGTTGCTGGTCATCCTTCTCTTTGTGCTCTCCTGGGCCCCCTACTCCACGGTCGCCCTGATGGGTTTTGCTGGGTGAGCAGTGGCTGAGGGACTGGGACGGGGTGCTGGGAGGGTGGGAGAAGAGTAAAGGGACCCTGGGGCAGCCTCCCCTTCCCCAGTCCAAGCCCAAGCCAGCCATCCTCACACTTTAGGTCCAGCCTCGTAGCCTTATTCTCCCTGCTGCTGTGAGATGCCCGCACTGGAGCTGGGCCTGCCTCATTCCTGGAGGCACTAGGGGACATGGGGGAGTTCTGGGCCACAGTGGGTTTGGCCTGAGGGCCTACAAGGGCTGTCAGGTCCTTCCAAACCCCTGGAGAACATGCAGGTCTCCCAGAGTTTCTGGTTTCTTGTGGCTAGTGTCTGGAGACTTTAACACCTGCAACAGCATGGATACTGGCCAGACTTCATGAGCACTGTGAGACAGTGAGAACTATGAATCCTTTCAGCTATTTGGGTATGAGACCTTTTCTGTGCAGGAGTGCCCTGGTCCCCTGTTGGGCCCTCTATGCAATAACTCCCAAAGAGCCAGGGGAGCAGCAGGCATCAGGGTTTGATGGGGTGTGGGGAGGGCTGGTCAGAGGGCCAGATTCTTTGAGGGTGGGGGGTTTACTGCCAGCAGCACAGTCTCCAAGGAATTGTGGGACCTGGTGAGACCCCCCCCACTCTGGCACATCTTCTCAGCACCCCTCCCTCAACTGCTCCCTGGGTTCCCATGCACCTCAGATCAGAATTCTCCTTGGCATCAGTGCATCTCCTGGGAATGACTTAGTTATGCCACTTTGGACCAGGCTGGGCTGTGCCCTGGCAAGGCTTGGTTGGCCTAAGAGGAAGAAGGTACTTGAGAGGACGGGTGGGTGGTGGAGTCTCCAGGGAGGGTCAGCTGGCAGGGGAACCTCAGCTTCTCTGTCCTAGGTATGCACATATCCTGACGCCCTACATGAACTCGGTGCCAGCTGTCATTGCCAAGGCCTCTGCCATCTACAACCCCATCATTTACGCCATCACCCACCCCAAATACAGGTGGGACCTCCACCAGGACACAGGACCAGATCCCCTGGCCCACCCTCATGGGCATGGAGGGCCTGGGCCTATAAATGGGGGCAGAGGCTAGCCATCTTTCCTGTCCTTTGTATCTGCATTGGGTGGGAACTCTAGCAGCTGAGAACAGCTCATGACCCTGAGTTGGATCTGGAGCTGGTATGACCCCTTCTGCTGCTCCAGTTTCCTAGGGGGCTCAGCTTGGGGGGACATCAGAGCTCTCTGGGCAGTGTCCAGTACTAACTGGGATTTTCAGAACTGAGGCCAAGAGGCAACCAGGATGGCTGATCAGCAGGGCTGCCTGCTGCAAAGAGAGGCCCCCAGACAGTGTCAGCCTGGAGAGATCGCAGCAGCGAGAGCTCTGTTCTGCTTCAAGGGCCATGGTAGTGGCCTGGGACTGGTTCTGGCCCGGAGTACTCTCTGCTGATAGAATCCCCGCAGGGCTGGCCTCTTCCACGAGGGGGCCTTCAGTGCTTCCTTTTGCCTGGTGGTGTCAGTAACTCAGCGGCCCTGTGGAGGCCAGCTGCAGGCCTTAGCCCATAAGCTCAGAAGCAGCTCAGGAGTGTTATTGGTCCCCATTCGCAGAGTTATGGCTTGGGCCAGCCACTTGAGGGCTAAAACCAAGCATCTGGCTGAACCTGACACTCTAAGGCTCTGCGTCCATGTCCATGGACCCAGCATCTGTCTGTCCATCTTCATAACCCCAATGTCTGAATGTCCCCAACTCCCCAGTGGCTCTTGGCCCACTTCCATTTGCCCAGCGTCAGCCTGTCCATCCACCCCATCTCCTCGAATCTGTCTGTCCATCCCCCTAACCTGATGTGCTGTCCTTCCAGACTGGCCATCGCCCAGCACCTGCCCTGTCTGGGCGTGCTGCTGGGCGTGTCGGGCCAGCGCACTGGCCTGTACACCAGCTACCGCTCCACCCACCGCTCCACGCTGAGCAGCCAGGCCTCGGACCTCAGCTGGATCTCCGGACGGAGGCGCCAGGCATCCCTGGGCTCTGAGAGCGAGGTGGTAAGGAGGCTGGGCCCTCACTGGCTGGCATCTCACCATCTTTCCTCAATTAGTCCAGCCTCAGGCCTCCAGGCAGGCCTGCCTCTGAGACCCAGGAACCCTCAGGAACCTGGGACACTGGCAGGAAGAGCCCCTCACCACCTCCACATGACCTTCGCACATATAATCCTCCCTGCCAGGCAGGGGCACTAGAGTCTGGGAGACAACGTGTTGGCCCAAGGTCACTCAGCAGTAGGGCCAGGACTGAGCACAGGTCTTCCCACTCCAGGCCAACTCTTTCCCCTGCCAGCACTATCCCTGGGCCTTAGAGTCTCAGACTGAAAAGATGAGCATTTATTCCCTAGATGGGCTTCTAGAGAGACAGGTAGGTGCGAGCTCAAGCCCATCATCCTCATTGTTAAGCCCACTCCTCTTTGAGGAGGGAGACTTGAGGAGCTCAGAGGGTAGAGTGGAAGGAGCACCGGCCCTGGAGCCAGGGTACCTGTTTCAAGTCTTACTGTGTGAGCTTATGCAGGTTACTCTCTGAGACTCTGTGTCCTCTCCAAAACAGAAAACCATCATCTCTACATACTAGATAGGGTACCCATGAATGACCCCACCACGTTGTGGTCAGCCATAGGAGCTACCAGTCTGCCAGCACCTACTCGGGGCCTGAAACTGTGATGCCCCCTGAGGTCCCCAAGAGAGTTCCCTGTGCCGTGGGCTCCTGTCCCAGCTCCTCCATCATTGTGCCTACAGGGCCCACTGGGAGCCTCACCAGGAGCTTCTGCTGACCTCCTCCTACTGCCCCCATCCCTGCGGGTCTCAGTAGAAGGGGCTGAGGGAGGAGCTGTCAAAATCCCTGAACTACTGTAGTGCACATCAAGGAGTGAATCTAATCCATTAAGAGAGGCCTAGAACCTCATGAAGACATACTCATCCCATGTGTTAAGAAATGACAAAAGCATGTACACACACACACACACACACATCCTAGCACATGCACTCACAGTTTGCAAGGGTTTGGTGACCAGCAGCCCTGCAAACAGTGTCATGGTCTTCACCCCAATGAACATTGTAGGGAGAATGGAGAAAGGCCTGGCCAGGAAGGGGGCAGAAGCAATGCTGCAAATGCCCCCCTCACCTCACCGCTACTCTCCCCCTTCCCCAGGGCTGGACAGACACAGAAGCAACAGCTGCTTGGGGGGCTGGCCAGCAAGTGAGCGGATGGTCCCCCTGCAGTCAGGGCCTGGAGGATGTGGAAGCCAAGGCCCTTCCCAGGCCCCAGGGAAGGGACCCAGAGGCTCCCGGGAAGGTAATTGGGTCTGACACCTGCCAATCTGTGAAAAGGTGGGACAGGAGCAAGTACCCCGGGGAGCTGTCAGGAAAGGGGGGCAGGCCCAATGACCTCTGGGAATCACCCCCTCCCTGCACCTCCCAGCTTCCCCTTGCCCACCTGGGGGTCTTGGGGGGAACCTCTGTGACTCCAAGATGTTCTGAGCAAGCCTGAGTGTGACTGCACCTAACAGCGTGTGTGTTTGCGTGACCTTGTCTGTGCACGTACATAGCAGGTGGTGGTGGCTATATTATGATGAATGTATATAGCATGTATGTGAATGTATGTGACCATGTGCCCGGCACATGCTTTCTGTCCTTCTGACATCACAAGGCACGGGTTTGAGTGCTGCACTAATGTGTCTGCTCTAAGCTGAGAATGTGACCAAGTGTGAGTGGCATGTACCTCTCTGCGATTGGAAACTGGATGTACCTGAGGGGGGGGCGGGGCTGCAAGCTGTGTATGTGCTCGCTATGAATGCCCTGAGATTAGGATGTTGCCCAGAATACTTGTGGCTATTAAAAGAAGGCCAGCTGTCAGCCCAAGTGCCTATGGAACGGAATGTCGATGGCGATTAGAGAAGGCCGAATTCTGGAACGCTGGAAATGCCGTGTGCCCAGGCCCCACGGCTGCTCTGCCCCCTCAGCTGACAGCTCCCCCCCTGCCCCTCCACTCCCACACACACAACACCCCCAGTTCCTCTAGGCTCTCTAGGGCAGCAAGACTAGGACCAGAGGCACTTTCCTGCCTTCCTTCCTCAAGGCTGCTCCCCTGCCTGTCCCAGAGAGGGGGAGCCCTGGGCTGCTCCCTACAATTGGGGGGCTTCTATCTCTTCCAATCTTGCCATGCCAGGGAACACCACTCCCCAGTGGCTCCAGCCCCAAAGAGGACTCACTCCCCAGCCCTGAGGCCGGGCATTGTGCACGACCACAGACGCTGGGGCAAAGGCTGGCAGCATCCCTCAGGCTGACTGGGCAAGGATGAAAGGCACTGTACCTCTCCTGGAGGGAAAACTGGCCTGAGGTGGGGCACAGGGCAGAGAGGGACAGCACATCAGCAGTCACCTAACACGCGTGATAAGCACTGCCATCGAGGTATCAGCACACAAGGTGCTGAAAGCAGAGGCAAGTCCCCGAGGGATCCTGGGAAAGGTGAAGGTAAACCAGGATTGCCAGGCGGGATGGGGCCAAGCAGCAGGGGTCGGGCGGTCCAAGCTGAGGAAACAGCCTGTACAAATGCAGTGGGGCACAGGGTGTCCTGAACTGACAGACACAGAATGTCTCTCTGTGACCCTAGGAGCCGCCAAGGGACTCTAGGAGCTGGAGATGAGGATGGAGAAGGGGCAGGAGGTAGTAGGAGCTATGGGGAGGCCCAACCAGGTGCTGGCGTGAGGGGTCTCCAGTCAGGACCCTGGAGGACAGGAAGCCCTTGGAGGATTTATTGGGGCACTGAGGTGGGCTTGGTCAGCTTGGCAGAGTAGACTGGGCCTCTCCACAGTAGCTGCGGAAGGACAGGTTGCGTGGAATGAGCCAGCAGAGAGAAGATAGGAGGAAGTCGGTAGATAGGCAAAAAATGAGGCATCTAAGACGACAGGGAGAGAGGAGACACCCAAGCCTGGGAAAGTGGAGAATTGGATGGTGGGGGTGAGGAGAGCTCAGTCTGGACCCCAGGAGTCCAAGAGTCTAGGACAGGCCAGCCTGGGGGACTGCCTGGAGGCAACCTCGGCCATTACCAGCTCCATTTTCCAGCCACATGGCCAGGAAAAGGCCCAACCCCCAGCCGGGACAAAACCTGCACCCCCCCGCCCCCACGGAACCTCCCTTCATCATGAGGTGCCCCTAAACACAGAGGGTCCCTGAGCCACCACTCCCAGGGGGACACTCTTTGGGCTAAACTGATGTCTGCTGCTTGCTTTCAGGTCAAGGGGCTGCTCCCCAACCTGGACCCCAGGATGTAGGGTGACCATCATTCCTGCCTTCCTTCTGGGACACGTCCAACTCCTTCACGTCTCCCTCACACACACAGACCCAGCATTACCCATGGGCTTGCAGGCTTTGGAAGCGGCCGTGTCACCCATTCTGGTCTAGATTCATGGCCCCATACCGCGAAACTCCTGCTCTGCAATGTGGTCCGCACCCACTTCTCAACCCAACAGCCTGCACCTCAGGCTCAGACGGAAGAGTGGGCGCCCAGGCCCGCCCACTGCCTGGAGTCGTCCGCCTCTCCTCAGATGCTGTGTGCTGTGATTGTCCAGGCGATGACAATAGCGATGGCTCTGTCAGACACCCCAGCTATTTATGAGCTGCCTCTGCACCTGGGCTGGGCATTTCACTGGCACAGAAAGGATAGCACTCTGTCTCCTGCAGCCGGCAGTCAAAGCTGAATACAGACCTTTACTCGCTGGAAACTGTTACTCACCTCTGGCTTTCCCCCCAGAGTGCTGTTTCCACCATGGCCCACCCTCCTGTGCACATGTTCATTTTCCAGCACACACTCCTGTGTGGACATATGCATGTACATCAAGCACACATGTACACACACCGCGCCTACAGTTTGTTTTAAATCAGTAGTCTAAGTTCATCACAGGGCTGTGTGCGCCTAGAGGGATGTAGAAAAATAAAAAGCAGAGAAGGTCTCTGACAAGCACAGTCTCTACCTATTGGTGCCACCATGGGAGAGAGAGACCCAAGGGCCTGGCCTCTGAAGCCCACAGCAGCCTCTGTCTTCCTACTCTCTTTTTGTCCTCCACCTTGTGATTTTCACACCTAAAACCCCATCCCAAACTGCAGGGAGGTGAGTGGAGGAGGGGAAAGACCAGGCTTGCCCCTATCCCTACTCCCCAGTGAGCTGCTGTTATTGGAAAGCAGCTCACGCCCAGCTTGTGAGTACCAGCTGCTCTCTGGCTGGCTTCAGATCTCCCAGGGGAGGCAGATGGAGGGAGGCTGGCCTTTCCCTTTAAGAGCATCCTTTTCCTTACGCCTCCCTTTCCCCAGAGGCGGCATGGCGGGTGCCTGAGTCCAGAGAAAGAGCCTGCAACTCCAGGTACAGCCTAGCTCGGGGCTCCCTCTCCTTGTGCGGGTTCGGCTCCTTCCTTCCCCCACACTGGTCATGCCCTGCTGCTGGATCCTCTCTGGCCTGACCAGACAGATGCACCTCCCCCCACTCAGGGAAGGAGATAAAGCTGGAATCAGGGATGGATGGGATGCGACCTGGGGGAGGGGCAGGGGATGGGACGGGGGGAGGTTGGAGTGCTGGCCATGAGCTGCTGGGCTCCTGGGCCAGGCCTGGGCAGGGAGGACAGCTGGGCAGCATGACACGGAACAGAAGAGGTGGTGAAATGGGGGAAAGAACACAGGTCCCTCACAGGCTTCTTCCACTTGATATTTCTGTGACCTTGGGCAAGTTACCAAATGCCCCTGTGAAGTGGGGACTCCTCCTTGCCATTCATGTTGTATGTGCTAGGCCCAGAGTGTGAGGTTGGGTGCTGGCAGCTGGGAAATTACCCACACCCAGTCCTCCTCTGAGTCCTCAGGGCCCAGCTCAGGCTAGAGCTCTCCAGGAGGGCAGAGATCAGCCAGCCCAGTTGCCTTCTCTGAGCTTTGGTTTCCGGAGCAGGGAACTGGGGGGGGCCTTGATCTACCTCCAGACTATGTTGAGCCTGAGGTCTCTCCTGAGAAAGGGCCTCTACAGGTATCTTGGCTCAAAGACCACACTGGCCGGAGGCCTGAGGGGTCTAGGCCCCCACCTAGAACACACTGTCTCTGGGTTATGGGCTGACCACATCACACACATTTTCCCCTTCCTGCCCTTTCTGGCCCCTTGTCCCAGCAGCTGAGCAAATGGCCTCTCCTCCCCTCCTCCCTGGCCCCTGCCATTCCGGCGCAAAGGGCACGGGGGCCTGGCGTGCGACACTGGCAGCTGGCGCTTTCCACGCTGCTGTCAAGTTTTCCAGAGCACAAATGAGACAGGAGAGCCAAGAATAACTGTTGGGCCCCCAGAGGGTCTGGAGGGTGTGGGGCCTGTCCCAGACCTGCTTCCAGACCCCGTGCTAAGGGGACCTTTCAGCAGGCAGGGCCTCCCCAATTCCAGGCTCGAGCATCAAGAGGTACTGCCACTACTGGGCGGAACCTGTTACCTGGCACAAATCCCCATAGGGATGAGCTCAGGCTCCAGTCTGGCCTGGGTCTACCTGTGTGACCTTGGGGAAGTTAGCTAACCTCTCTCTGAGTTTTGGATCCTGGGGAACAAGTGGCAGCCTCTCAGGATCTGAGAGGATAATGGTGTGGTGGGCCCAGAGCTGCTGCTATTACTATTACTGTTCTGATGGGGTTGGACAATTCTGGGCCCTGAAGTTGTCGTTCCTCTTGGGGATAAGAGGATAAGCGGGCAACTTCAGGGTCTTCGCCAGGGATCACAGGGCTGCAAACACCCAAGTCACAAAGCCCTTGGCCAAGGGAGCTTAGCCATGGTCTTCTGGGCAAGAGAGTGAGTACAGCAGGCAGAGAGTACAGCTGGGCAGACCAGGCTCTCTAGAGGGCAGAGGAGCAAGGAGAGGAGAGCAGGGAGGCAGAGCATTATCACTAACCGCCCAGGCCCCTCTCCTGCCCCCTGGGGGGTACTGGGAGCTGGACAACCCTCCCCAGGGGCTATATTAGCCGCGTGAGTCACGGTGGACCCGCTGGGAGGCTGAGGGCGGGCGGGCACAGTATAGGGTTACAGTCCATTTATGGGCGCAGCGGAGGGCAGATATCAGTGTCGATGGCATTCGTTCCCAGCTATTCTTAGGAGCCTCTCAGGAGCTCCACACAGCCCGGCTGGGCAGCAAGCACGGAGCAGGCAAGGCCGGGGGTCGGGGGCTGGGGCTGAGGTCTGGACTGGGGAGGCAGGGGGCACGAGCGTCCTCTCACTCCCCTCTTCTCTGTCCGCAGAGGCCGCCGGCGTCAGCGCCAGCATGTCTTACAGCGTGACCCTGACGGGGCCTGGGCCCTGGGGCTTCCGCCTGCAGGGGGGCAAGGACTTCAACATGCCGCTCACCATCTCCCGGGTGAGTGTGCATGGCCCGCAGCCTACCACCCGTGGGGGCGGGGCATGCTAGAAGGAGGGTGTGTGCGTCCATCCGTCCATCTGTCTGTCCTCCCTGAGGCTCTTGGAAAGCAGAGCACACTTTCCTGGTCTGGGGGCTGGGACTGGACCTAATCTGATCCTGCCTGCCCCAGGCCCCTGGTCTCTGCCACAGCTGTTGCCCACCTGGGTTTGCTAGCCTATTAAGAGTATGAAACACAGGCAAGCGGCTGGTGTTTTGAGTAGAGCAGGAAATGCTAAGTTTGCAAGCAGGCAGGTAAACAGACAGTACAGCGCCTTCCTTCCTAAGCCCTTCTCCAGGTGGGCTGGGGTACACCCAAGCCTGGAGCATCTGCCTGAAAGTAGGCCGTGGCTTTGGGGAGCGAGCGCTCCTATCATGGAGACAACAGGTGACAGACTGCTGACCTTGGCTGTCCTGCAGTTGGGGCTCGGAGCTGGGCTGGGCTGATAACTGGTCTCCCACACCCAATCCATCCCAGATCTGAGATAATAGCCCTATTCTCCCCCTGCCTCCCTGGGCCTGCTGGGGGAACTCCCACTGGTTGGTTTCATGGAGCTGGGCCTTCCTCCCCTGCTGGAGCACCTAGCCATTCATTTACAGCTGCTCTGCCTGCTGGTCTCATGTTTGGTTCCCCATGCTCGTCTGGGGAAATGGACTGTGTGTCCTGCTGTGCCTATGACCAGGGGACAGCACTGCCTGATGGGGAAGTCAGAGATCTTTGGAGATTGTCTGAGAAACCTTATTGCCCAGCTGGAGACACTGAAGTCCAAAGAAGCAAGAAACTAGATCTGCCTGAGGCAAAGCTGTCTGTAAGACGGAACTTTGTTTTAACCACTGCTGTGTCCCTGGTACCTAGACCAGTACCTAGGTGCTCAGACAACACTTGTCAAGTAAAGGGAAGTCCAACAGAGCAGGGCTGAAGCAGAGCTATGCCCACAGTGAACTGTGAAATGTGCCAGGGCAAAGAAAACCCCCGCCTGGTGGGGTATGTCCAAGGCTGAGCCCCAGCAGTGCTGGTGTGGGCACAAGGGAGCAGGCTGAGGCCCCAGGCTGTCACTGGAGGGTGATGGATGGGCAGGGGTGTCTGGGTCACTGCCCACCTGGAGACAGGGAGACTTCTCCAGGGCAGAGGAAACTTGCCTTGGGCCTAGGGTTGGGGTGGGGAGATTAGGGGGAAGGCACTGAAGTGGGTAGCCAGGAGAGGCCTGAAAGGTGCTGGGCAGAGGGGTAGGGAGCCAATGTCCCCACTGGAGGCACAATCCTGGCTGTGGAAACTAATGTGGACACTTGGAGGGACACTGCAATGGAAAACCCCACTCAGGGGTGGCTATGGGAGACTCACAAGAGCAAAGGAGGCTATACTTCTCTGGGGTGCTGGCCTGGCTCTAGTGCAGGGAAAAGGCACTGTCTCCATCCTTCTGTTGGAGGTCTGGCTTATTCTCACCTGAGTCTCCAGGCCCCCTGCTCTGGAGATGGCATGGTCCCATGTACTAAAGAACACCTAGAGACGCACACACTCTGTCTGATGATATGGTGACACATGGGCATTTGAGCCCCAGTGGACACACCCCCCTACTCCCCCAGAACCCTGCACAGCTCCCCACCCCCTGGTTGCAGGTTTCCTCCCTGTACAAGGCAGGACCATCAACTCTCATGAGTCTGCCAGCTTCTCACACCTGAGACAGCCCAGCTCTCCCTCAGTGCTACCATGCCCAAGGCCTCCTAGCGCTGGTCCCGACCCCATCCATGCGAATGGATATTAGCCCTCCCAGCTCAGTGGCACCCAGGATAGCCAATGACTTCACCCGGGGTCTATGCACCAACCGGCCCCAGCCAGCCCAGGGCTTAAATTGCAGCACAGAGGCCTTAAGCTAGACAGCAGGAAGAATGTCCTCACTGTAGGCAGGGGATGTATTGGGATGTACTAGGGCCAATGATTAGGGGGTACTTTTAAAAATAGAACACGCAGCTCAGGCAGACCATCGGGGGATGGGCCTCTCAGCTCCCTTCAGGGGCATGCCCCAAATCACCAAGGCCATGAAACATGCAGGGCTGGGTGCTGGGGCCTTCCCAGGGCTTGGAGCCTTTTGATAAATCCTCTGGTGAGCCGCTGATACCCCAGGCTTGGGCGTCCCAGTCTCAGCACAGGCCTTGGAATACAGAGCCCTACCCTCCCAACAGGACTGTGCTATTTCCTGCTGGGGCACTTAAGGTCCTTCTGCAGCAGAAACTTCTTCCCTAAGGGAACAAGGCCAGAGCTCTCTGGAAGTATCCTATTCCCACTGCAGCCCTGACCCGCTTCCCATAGAGGGGCAATAGACGTCGTGACCTGAGTCTTTGCAAAAAACAAGGCAATAGTGGTGGTGGGAGGATAGGCAAACGCAGGGCCAGCTCATTCTCAGCAGGGGCACACACACTATAACCCTGAGGCCTGTGGTCCCTCGGACAGGGCCAGGATGGGCATCTCACTTCAGAGCCAGACTAACTGAGGTTCAAACTTGCTCACCCGCTCCTGTATCCTTGGTAACCCCTAACTCCCATGGCTACAGCCTCATCCTCTAGCTAGGGACTAGTAGAAAAGCCCCGAGTAGGGCCCGTCTCTGCTGTATCTCCTCCTGTAAGAAGGTTGGCCACCTGCAGCCTGAGTAGTAGCTCCCGTACCCACCCCATTTTGCCCACCAGCCCCACAGAATCAACCTTGGAGCAATAAGAGCCCCCAAGTCCTCCCTTCCGTGAGAGTCTCAGCCTAAGGACCCACAGAGAAATGGGTTCAGGAGAGAGGCTCAGAGGGTGGAGGGGAAATGCCTTTATTTATCCTGGACAGGTGCGGCTGGGCCTGCAACATGAGCTGCCCTCTCACCCCCACCCTCCCCCAACCCCAGCCAGTTCTCCAGGAAGTGGGGGAGGGGTGGGAGCAGAGAGGGAGAAATTCCAAAGACCCAGCCCCAATACCTGAGCAGCTAGGCCAAGGCTAGGGCCACGGTCTGGGACTTGCCTCTTGGTGCGTGTTGCAGTCCTTGACTTTATGGCAGAGACATTAAGATTTTGTTTGGCTCTGCTACTCACAGCTGGGTCACCTTAGAAAAGTCAGTTCACCTGCTCAGCCTCAGTTTTCTCATCTGTAAAATGGGGATAATGCATCAGTGAACACACACATGTGAGAGTGCTTTCTAATATACACTTATGAAAATACACCTGTTTTTCTTCATGGGCTGCTTGTGAGGATGGGGGAGCTGAGCCTGGACCCAGAGAGGTCCTGTCTCTCGGCTCCAAGGCTGCCACTCCTTAGAGCCTCACCCACCCACCCAGCAGGCTCACCTGGGGCACCAGCCCAGTGGCCTCTGCCCCTTTGCTGAGCTCCGTTCCAGTATTCGTCAGACTCTCTTGGCTATGGTGGGGTGGACAGAGGGTCCCCAGGGACGGGAAGGAGGACAGGCTGAAGCTATTCTGGGGCAGCCATGCCGACGATTCCTGGAATTTTAAGGTCGTGGTGCTGTTTCTTGGGCAGCACCTAGCAGTGCTGACAGCCGTGCTGTTTATAGCTGCGCTGAAGGTCAGGCAAGTCTCTGGAGGGCTGCTGCGGGGCTGGCAGGGTCTTCCCAAAGGAACGAATGGGAATGGGAACAATAAACTGACAGAGGCCACTGCAGGGAAATGCACACTTAGAGGTCACCAGGCCAGATTCTCTCCCAGCATGCTCCCTCTCCCTGGTGCTCAGAGCTGTTCCTGATACCCGGGAGGGCCCCAAAGAAAGTGGGTATGAGGCTGGCTAGGTCCTGGGGAGTGGGCCTTCTGAGGTCCTGGGCTAGGATGCAGGACAAAGGCAACTTCACTGGCAGCCCCCAGGGCTCCTTGGGCTGAAAGCATGGGAGAGGAGTGAATGTGAGGAGAGTGGAGCTTCCTGGGTGAGGTCTGCTAGGTTTGCTGGGGCAGCCCTCCCGCCTGAGAGATGTCTCCCCAGTTCCCTGAACCTTCCTCTCATCCAGGGGCTAGCCATGATTGCAAAGGCCCCCACCCAGGGCCCTCCTGTTCCCACATACAGCATCTCTGTGCCTTTGAAGCCCGGATCCACCTCTTCCCAAGAACCATCATAAGTGGCATGAAGTGGACTTCGCCACGTCCCAGGGCTCTTGGGGACCCACTGTGTAACATTCTTGACATAGAACTGTGGGATAAGAGGAGAGATTCAGAAGGCCAGTAAAGTGTGTGGCCAGCTGGAAAAGGGACCAGTGACCCCTGGCTTTGGCACAGGGAGGTCACTGGTATGTGTGGAGTGGTGGGGGCCAAAGTCAGATGGCTGACGTGAGGAGGATGGGAGACTGCAGACGCAGGGCCTGCGGGTCACTCTTGGGAGAAGCCTGGCGGTGAAGACAGGGAGACATGGCAAGGACTGACTGGGGCGGCTAAGGCATGAACAGGGAGAGGTTGTTTCTTTTAAGTCTTAAGTTTTTTTAGAGCAGCTTTAAGTTCATAGCTACATTAAGAGGAAGATATGCGGATTTCTCCTATCCCACGCCCTGCCCCCCACACATACATGCACAGCCTCTCTCATTACCAACATCCCCCACCAGAGTGTACATATATTATAACCAATGAAGCTACACTGACATGTCATTATTACAGAGAACAAATAGTTTACATTAGAGTTAACGCTTGGCATGTACATTTTATGGTTTTGGAGCAATGTATTTTGACATGTATCCAGCATTATAGTATCAGAGAGAGTATGTTCACTTCCCTAAAAATCCTCTGTGTAAGGAGAGGCTTTTTTTTTTTTTTTTTTTTTTTATCAGCCAGGGTGGAGTTGGAGAGCAGGACTATGGGCAGACAGAAGTGAGAGAGTGAGGGATGGAGGCCCCAGGGGAAGCCAGATGGAAAGGGAGCAGAGCGTGGCATGACAGTAACTTAATCACACAATGTAAAATGCATTTAGGGCTCCATGGAAATCCCCTGGGGTGTCAGCCTTAGTGGGGGTGTCAGGAGGAGGTGCTGGAAGTTGCACAGTCCACAGCATCCACTGCCTGCCCTGTCCCCCTATTCCTTGCCACACCTACACTGGTAGGTCTAGGTGGAAAACAAGGCACGGCCTATCTGGCTTTTAACACTGGGAGTGATGTCCAGGAACCTCTGTGGAGCCCAGGGGCTCCCTCTGATACCAGGAAGCTGGGGAAATAGGAGCCAGGCACAAGGGTAGGTTAGAGCCTCAGCCGGCATCTTGCTTCCCTGGGGCCCTGGAGAGGACTTCTCTCTTCTCCAGCTGATGCTCAGGCCCTTCTAAGGATAGAAGGCTGGCTCAGAACTAATCAGGGCTGGGCCCTCACACACCACCTTCTGCCAGCTCCAGAACTTGTTTCCTGTGGAGCCGGAGGCTGCAGCCTCCCAGACTCCAACTCCTGCACACCCCATGGCAAGGGGCCGGGGGCAGTACCCGCATCTCCTCCTTCAGGAGCTTCCCTGAAACTTTCTCAGCTCCGCACTGTCCTTGTATAACATCCCATTTAATGATGAAATCCTCACCAGAATCCTGGGAGAACAGAATCATTGCTGTCTTTACACAGAGGGCATGGAGGTGGGCGCTGCAACCTCAGGTCTGGCTCAGACCAAAGTCCGTGCTCTTTGCTCTGCTGCTTCCCCCAGGCACCTGAAGGTCATGGGCACCACAGTTGCTCCCTGGCACCAGCTGTCCTTGTGCCCACTCTGGGGTGCCCTAAACTATGGCCCAGCAAGGAGGAAACACTCCTGTGGGCTCTGCGGCAATCTTGGCCTCTAAACACCTAGAGCCTATCCTAGACGCTTCTGAGACAGGACCCCGGTCCTGGAGCTCTGCCTATGGCTGGGTTCCCCACTGAGAGCTGGCTGTCGACTGGAGAAGTTGAAAAGTGAAATGAAGATGAAATAATCATTACAAAGAGCTTTTCAAATTCTCCAAGGGGGCTAGGAAAACTTTAAAGAAAAAAATATATATATAAAAATATATATATATCCTTCAAGGATTTAGCAGCTTTGGGTCTTTTCTGGGACAAGGAAAGTAGAGGGAGGGGGCTAGGGAGTCAGGCAAGAGATACATGGGTACCTCATGCTTGGACTGTACTCTCCACATGCCTTGGGATCTATGCAATGGCTCAAGGGTGGCCCTGCCCTTCTGCTGGGCAGAATGCTCCTTGGGCGGAGCTGCGGGACAACTTCCTTAGGGTCCCTGTCTCCACACTGCCTTCGTCTCTAAGGATACCTGGGCAGAACTAGCAGAGCACTTTCCTACAAGAGGATTATAGCATCCTCCACCCACCAGCCTGAGGAGTCTTGAACCCTGCTCAGGGCAGCCAAAGGTCAGGCCAACTGAGCCCTGATGAACAGACACAGGTGCAGAGAGAGAGGCGCCAGGGGCAGGCTGGAGTTTGGCTCCAGCCAGGGAGTTTGGCTCTTGACCAGGCCCAGGGGAGGCTGGGCTCTTCCCCAGGAATCACTTCAGTCCATTACCTGAGGGTGAAGGGGAGCCAGGCCATGCCAGGCAAGGGGAAGGTGGGAGCCCTTTGGGAAGGTATTGTGTTAGCGACCCGGGCTTGCGGGAGAAAGATGTCCTCAAGGCATCTTGGAAGGGAGGGCATTCCAGATGGCCGTGGTTTGTTCCAGCTGATCTGGCCCAGCATCTCTTGGATGTCATTCTGGTGTCCTTGTTCACACTTGTCCGTGATCTCCTGGATACAGATCTGGTCCCGCCTGGCAGGCATCACTTCTGTAGGCATGAGGCCCCCTCCTCTGGGGTCTGTACCTACCTTTCCTGGGAGCTCCCTGTTGCAGGATGATGGCCCCCTTCTCTGCAGACTCATAGAAGCATCTGGGGGAGCCCTGGGTTGAGAAGACCCAACACATGAGTGTCCTGCTATGGGGGAGCTCTGTGGGCAGTCCACTAAGACAGCAGAGGCATTGCACAGTTTACCCTGAATAGGAGCATTCTGGCGTCTGCTACTTTCTCTGAAATGCTTCAAATATGATATGGATTGATGGATGGTGAGAGGGATGGACACGTGACCAGCAGGTTGAGTGAAATGCTACAGTAGAACCGCACCGGCGGCATTTGAGTTTTCACTGTAGAATTAGTTCCTCCTTTCTGTATTCAAAGTGAAGAAAGTGAAGTTGCTCAGTCGTGTTCAGCTCTGAGACATCATGGACAGTAGCCTACCAGGCTCCTCCATCCACCAGATTTTCCAGGCAAGAGTATTGGAGTGGGTTGCCATTTCCTTCCTCCAGGGGATCTTCCTGACCCAGGGATCGAACCCAGGTCTCCTGCATTGTAGGCAGATGCTTTACTGTCTGAGCTACCTGGGATGCCCTTCTGTGTTCAAAGGTGTCTATAATAAAATGCCAGGAAGAGTAGAGGTCTGAATGCGAAGCTAGAAGGTATAGGGGAAGGTAACTTTCTTGCAGGACAGGCCTGGCTGGGCAACTCAGCTTGCCCTTAGGAGTCCCCTCTCAGTCTAGAAAGTGTTTTGCTTTTCTTTGTTATCTTTTTTTTTACCCTTTGTTCAACCATTTAAATCAAAGGAAACAACAAACTCCTGTCACTAGTAGAGGCTCTGCATGGCCATTGATTTGGGACTAAAGGCGACATGTGTTTTGAGACAGTCCAAGTGGTTCAAGACACCCCTATGGGAGCCTGGAGAGCTTGGCAAACTGGACAATGTGGCTTCCTGACAATTAAGGCATTTGTTTTTCTGTTGTCTTTGCCTCATCTCAGCAGATTCTGGGAGTGGTGAGGAGGTTGCTCTGGGCACAAGGTGGCCAGTGTTTAAGAAGGTACCACAGTTCTTGTGTCTGAAATGGCAAGACAATGGCAATTAGCAAGAACTCGCCTAGACTTGCTATAATCCCTGGGTTAGCATACATGGTTTCTGGCCTACCCTAGAGCCCATCTAGGAATGGGTTGAGGGCTGGTGACTGCAGAGCCATTCATAGCGGCTTAGCAGTAGGTTTCCATCCATGTCTGAAGTCCAGAATCTGGCCAGAGTTCCATGAGGCCTGGTATCCAGGGACAGTCCCCAGGTCCTCTTAGGGCTCCTTCTAGGATGGTCCCCAAGCCTGGCCAGATAATGGCTTCTGCCAATGTTAGAAGCCAGCCTTGTCCTTGGGGTATAGCCAGAAAGGTGACTAGGATGTGCCCAGAGAAGCCAGGAGGCCTGGCTGGTGGGCATGTCGGGGAAAAAGAGCCAAGGGACACTCTCCAGGCACAGCTCATTGCGGGGGTGACTCCCAGGGTCTCCTCTTTCCTATGATGTCACTAGAGGCAAGGCCTGCCTGGCATCCCATGTGATGTAACAGGGGGCTTCCTGATGATGTCATTGGGGTCAGGTTACAAAGTTATTCTATGTGATGTCAGCAGGGGGTGGAGTCAGAGTCTCCACGACATCCCATGAGACACTTTTAGAAGAGAAGCTTCATGACACTGTATATAATGTCACTAGGGACTGGCCACAAAGCTATTTTAGGTGATGTCACTAGGCCCTCCAGAATTTCACATTTCATGTGATGTTACTGTAGGGGAGGCCATCGTGACATTCAAGGTGGTATTATTGGGGGGCTGGACATGCAGAATTTGGCATGGTGTGTGATGTCATTGGGAGTAGAGTCTCAGCCATCTCAGCATCACAAGTAATATCCCTGGGAGTGCAACCTTCCTGATATTACACGTGATATTCATGGGATGGCGTATGCATGTTATCCTGCGTGATCACACTAGGGTGGAGCCCCCAGACTCATATTCTGTAATGTCACTAGAGTGCAAGATTTGGGAGCTGGCCTCTGGAAATATGAAGCCAACCACACAGCACTGAGCTCCATGTCCCTGCTGACCTTGTTCCCCCAGGCAGGTTGACACTCTGCCAGACTTCTCTGTACACCTGTCATGGTAGAGCACTAGGCACTTAGGGTGCTATTGTGAGGATGCATTTGGCCTGCCTGCTGGCCTGGCAGCATCTAAGTTCTTCTGGAGCCTGGAAACATGCCATGGGTTTTCAGGGTACAGATGCTGTAGTAGGCTAATTGGTGTAACAAACAACCCCCAGATCTCTTGCAAAAGTTTCTCATTCATTCAACATCCAGTTCAATGCTCCTTAGTCATCTTTCCTTCAAGAAGTAACTCCAGGATCCAGGTCCCTTCCAGTTAGTGGCTTGACTGCTCTCCTCTGGGTCCTTTATATCCAGTAGGCTGACAAGCAGAGAGAATTGAGGATGGCAAGATGATTGCTAGGGGCAGGCCTGGAAGTGATGTGCGTTGCTTTAAACTATATTCCACTAGCCAGAGCTAGTCTCGTGATCACTCTCAGATACAAAGCACCAAGAAATATGTCAGTTTTGTGGCAAGAAGAGGAAGCAGGCTTGGTGGCTACAGTGAATGAAAGACGAAATGGCAAGCCTCTACTGAATGATTCCCTGGTGATTCTTCTCCGAGGACTGTCCCATCCTCAGGTCACCCTTCTATGCTTACCCTCCATTTGCTATCCTCTCAGATCACGCCGGGCAGCAAGGCCGCACAGTCCCAGCTCAGCCAGGGTGACCTTGTGGTGGCCATTGACGGCGTCAACACAGATACCATGACCCACCTGGAGGCCCAGAACAAGATCAAGTCTGCCAGCTACAACCTGAGTCTCACACTGCAGAAGTAGGTGGGAGCTCTCCAGAGCAGAGGGTGGAGGCTGGGTGTAGGCACCAGGTATCCTGGGGAGAGGAGCTGTCCAGCATGGGCCAAGTCTTGTGCTACCAGACTGCACCGGGAAGTGAGGACAGCCCCTGGGCCAGAGTAAGGACAGGCCCAAGGCATCAAGCACCACCGTGTCTGTGCCTCACTTTACAGAGGAGCTCATAGAGGGTGGGGCACGGGGCTGCCAGAGTGTGAGCAGCTGGGCCTGGAGGCCAGGGTCTTCCCTGCTTTCTCTGCACATAGGCAGCCTCCCTGGGACTTGACGGAGGCCCATGGCTGCTAAGTACCCAAGAGACGTGACTTCTCCATGCTGGTCAGGCTCAGGGGACACCCAGTCTCCCTGGGTTTCAGATGTTCTCCCCTCACCGACCCTGCCCAGGTGGGTGCTCTGGGCCCCGAGAACAACTGTCTTCACCTGTTCCTATTTCTGGCTTTTCCAGGTCGAAGCGTCCCATTCCCATCTCCACGGCAGCGCCCCCAATCCAGTCCCCTCTGCCAGTGATCCCCCACCAGAAGGTAGGTGCTGACTGTGGGTGGCAGGCTCCACTTTCAGCCATGGTTCCTAAAGTGCAGCCCTGGTCTGCCTACCTGAACTTCTGCTGGCCCCACTCAGGCGGGGTGGTGGAATCAGTGGCAGAGCTGGGGCAGGCCCCTGGAGAGATGCGTTCGAGCTCTGACAAAATGCTGATTTCGTGATAATGTAGGGGTCTCCACCTGGGTGCTTAGCCAATATCTGTACCTCACGGTTGGGCTGATGGGAAATCTACTTAGTCCACAGCATTTTCAGGGAAGGGACAAGTCAAGCAGGGACAAATCCTGGGATTTGTCCCAGTCAAGTAGGGACAAGTGTCCAGAAGGCTCTGACCCTCATGCTCCTGAGGGCACTAGCAGGGGCCTGACTCTGGCATGAAGCCAAGGCGCCAGTTTGAGTCAGTCACTCCAAGAAAAGCTCTCAGCCGTGGGGGTCTTCCGCCCCTCAGGGTTTCTCCTCTGTCACAGGCACTCTCCCTCCAGTTTTCCTTTCTCCTCCCAATTGCCTGCCCCTTGGCTTCTTTCACGGCTCAGCTGGTAAAGAATCCACCTGCAGTGCAGCAGACCCCAGTTTGATTTCTGGATCAGGAAGATCCCCAGGAGAAGGGATAGGTTACCCACTCCAGTATTCTTAGGCTTTCCTTGTGGCTCAGCCGGTGAAGAATCTGCCTGCCATTCGGGAGATCTGGGTTTGATCCCTGAGTTGGAAAGATCCCCTGGCCTGCCTATTCACCACCAGCCCAGGAGGCTCTGTCTCACTGGCCATGTGCAGCATTGCAGCATGGGGTCACAGAGCAAGGGGCAGGGCTGTGCTCACCAGGTGTCCTCATACAGGGGAAGGGGGAACAGATGTAGGCTAGAGGGGTCTCCCCCCAGCTCCCTGAGACCACACCACCCTTACCTCCAGTCCCACAGGCAGGCTGGCTTGGCCTAGCTTTCTGTGTGGGGCTTTGCATTTTGTCTAGTTTGATGAAAGCATCAGGGCCAGGAGCCATATACCTCACCCTGCTTTTTTTTTTTAGAAAACTCTTCTTTTCCAGGTGTCCAGGCTGTCTCCCCACCCCGAACTCAGTGCAGTGGGCTGCAGGCGGCAGGGTGGTGGGCTGCTGGGCGCTGGCACTAACCCCTCTATTTCAGGTCCACGCGGAAGTGCTGGGCGGGCGTGGCCTCTAACTGCTCTTTTCTCTCTCCCCTGCATGGCGCTGCCCTGGGCCAGGACCCTGCTCTGGACACGAACAGCAGCCTGGCAGCACCCAGCCCCCACCCCGAGGCGAGGGCCGGCCCAGGCACCCCAGGCACCCCGGAGCTTGGGCAGACCTTTAGCTCTTCCTTCTCTCAGACCTCTGTCTTCTCCTCACACATGGAGGCCTCTGACCCCGGCCCTCCCCGGGGCAGCCCCGGGGCCAAGATCAGCCTGGAGGGGGCCCTGGACTCACTCAGCCCGAAAGCCCCCCTGGGCTCGAGCAAGCCAAGGCAGTATAACAACCCCATTGGCCTGTACTCGGCAGAGACCCTGAGGGAGATGGCTCAGATGTATCAGATGAGCCGCCGAGGGAAGGCCTCAGGTGCTGGACTCCTAGGAGGGTAGGTAACGGGCGCACAGCTCTCCGCTGGTGGTCAGGGGCCACCTGGGTCCTCAGTGCTCACAGAGGCCAGATCAGGTTAGAGTGGGGAACTGGTCTCATTGCGGCCAGCTCCAAGCCCATGAGGCAGCACAGGCTAAAAGCCCTGAAAGTAATCAGCCTATTGACACTTGCCCTCATTACTTTACGCAAGCCAGCGTGGCATGTCAGATTTTGCAAAGAGGGAAACTGAGGCTCAGAGAAGGGTAGGGTCCAGTTGTCTAACTACTAAGTGGTTGAGTTGGGCCTGAATGCAAGAGACTCAGACTCCCAAAACTTTGACACCAGGTCACCCACCATGACAGGACAAAGCCTGTCCTAAAACCTCCAAGAACTCTGGGGCCAGGGGATACACTCATCCCACCCCTCTGGGAGCTCTGAGGGTTAGGAGGGCAAGTTCTCTAGGTCTGGTAGTGATCTGGGAAGGCTGCCTGGAGGAGGGACCACCTGAGCTGGGTACAGAGAGGTTGGGCAATGGGGTGAGGGGAGTGGTTGGCAGGACCAACTCTGACTAGGGTGGGAAAGCAAGGGAGCAGGACTCTGAGGAGAAAGGAGCCATGCAGGAGAACCGCATACTACCCCCTGGCCCCCAAGGTCTAGCTGATGGGACTCTTGGCACACAGGAATTTTTAAAAATCTAGAGCTGTGTGGGCACTGTGGAGAGGTTGAGGGAAGGGAGCTGCCAAGCAGCGCATGCATTAGCTGCTAAGCCCGGCACATTTGTTATCTCATTATAATTTCTCCCATGGCCCCATGCAATTGGTGTTGTCATTTCTGGGCTGGAGGCAGAGCAGGCTGAGTCAAGGCGTATGGCCCAGTGGTTAGGGGTTCAGGGCTCTTCCATGAGACTGTTCATACACCTGGACTATGGGGAGGACTGAAGGAGACAACACGTGTGTAGTGCTGAGCTCCATTCTGGCACACTCTCTACATGCTACCTGGCACCATTGCCTGGAGTCACGCAGCAGGTACACTGATGAGTCATCATGGCAATCTGGGTCAGTTTGATCCAAGCCCACACCCTTCCTGTGACCTTGCTGCAGACGGTACCTGTACTCTACCCACTTGCTCCTTCCCTGGGGATCTCCAGCTTCCCCAGAGCCCCGAGCTCTTTCTGGGATTCCGAGTGAAGCTGGGCGATTCATAGTCTGAGCACTTGGATCCTGGCTTCCCTGGACCAAGGTGGCAAAGCCTTAGAACCCCAGACCTTTTCTAGTAAAGGCCTTCTGCTAGGAGGCTGAGGGAAAGACAGAGTAGAAGTGGCGCCCTTCTCCTCCTGCCTTGAGAAGGCTGACAGGTCCTCCTGGTCCTCTTTGGGGAATAGCCCCCCAGCAGACCAGGAGGTCTGACCTCCCTCCAGCCTGACCCAGGAGGTCAGGCTCTGGTGGATCTAAACCTCCATGGGGCCCACCTGCAGTGATGGTAGGTCTCTGCTCACTGAACCATCCATGGAGGTTGGGGGCTGATTAACAGTCCATATGCTTTGTCTAACACAACTCTCAGCAACTTCAGAGGTGGGTATCATTCCCTCATTTGATAACTGGGAAGTAGAAGCCCAGAGAGAGCAAGTCATTCGCCCAAGGTCACACAGCTATTGAGTGGCAGACAGGACTGGCACTCAGGTCGGTCTGACTTCTCCCTGCATGGAGACAGGAACCTACCTGCCTGCCCCACTCCTGCTTCTCATGACTCCCGAGGTGCCCTCCCATTGGTGCAGTGGCTTCTCAGAACCTGACAACTGTCAAATTATTACTTGACACTCAGAGCAGCAGGGCATAAGAGTTTCTTTGAAGAAAAATGGGCTAGAGAGGGAGTGTGGTTCATGCCTCATTTAAGTCAAAAGCTGATGCTACGACCCCAACCCGAGGGCCAAGGCCACCACTTTTTGCTGTGTCTAACTGCTCACGGGAGACAGGGTTGGCAAATACTAAGCCCTATGTCTGTTCATTGCATACTTAACCCATGCTGAGGGTTTTACATTCAGGCTCCTGTTCATTCTGCGGTGGGCACCACCCTCTCAATTTTATGAATAAGGAGACAGAGGCTAAGACAGGTAAGTAACTTGTTCAGAATCATAGCACTAGGAAGACAAAAGGTCAGGATTTGAATTCTATCCTGTCTGGCTCCACAAGGAAGCTCCTTCTCATACTCTCTGGGCAACCTGCAAGGTGATTCCTTGGCAACTTGTATCCCCTTAGGAGGAATGGAGAGGAACAGAGTGGGTGCAAGGACAGCGGGGCCTGCAGCCCCTGGTCCTCATCCTCTCTGGGGCTGGTACTGAAGAGCAGTGTCCCTCAGGCCAGTAGATGCAAGGGCCCCCCTCCCCGGGGTGGTCTTACAGCTTTGGCTCATTCTCCCCAAGACCTGGGTGCTCCTCTCTGAGCTGTCTGCTGCAGGCATCCCAGCCTCCAGGCTCTCAGGTGAAAGTTAAGCAGCGGGGCTAAACAAGGAACTGGCTACATGGGCGGGGAAGGGCAGAAGCCTCCCCTGAGGCCAACACTGCCCTCTACAGGGGACACTGGGCTGGTCAGGGCAAGAGCTGACCCTGCAGCTGTCAGCACTGGCCAAAAATGGAGAAGGAATGGGAGATCTGTGCTGGCCCTTTCCTAATATAGCTCCACTGACAGCTATTTTGAGCCTGGGAGATCAGAGGGGATTTTATCAGCTCTGAGACAGAGTTGAGCCTGGCACTGGGGGATCTCCCTGACTTTGGTCTGGATCCCCAGGATCCTGGCCAAGAGATGACCAGGCTAGGCCAGGCCAACAGAAGCCCAGGCTCTCCCAGCCAGAGTCCAGAGTGGTGACAGAGTGCGGGGGCAGGGACACCACTGTCTACATTCTTCTCCCCTCCAATTTCTGTCACTGCAAGGAATTTTCATCTAAAGAAACATAAGGCAGGCAATGCCTCTTTCAAGGAGATGATGCTCCAGGAGACTGGCTCTCAGATAAGAGTGAGGGTGGGGTCCCTCTTGTAGTGTCCAAGCTGGGCTGTCTTGGTTGGGGGCCTTCCTGCAAAACACCATGGCCCACACTTCTCCCAGGCTTCCCCACCGCTCCATCCTGCATCATTGCCCATCCACAGGCTTTTGTGGGTGGTTACTGGCAACTGCACAGATCCCTTACTACTGTGCCCCAGGAGGAGGGTCCAGAGCTGCCTGCCCCTCCTCTGGGAAAGAGAACATGTTCCCAGGGCTTCCTCTCCAGGGTCTAGAGCCAGGTTGTATGTGGGAGATTCATGTACATGGTAAATGAGCACCCATGAAGATGGACCAAAAAACCCCTTCTCCTAGGCAAAGCTTGAGGTACTGTGGACCTACGCCGCAGTTGGCATCTCTGCCCCAAACTGAAAGGCTATGATCCAGACTCTGAGCTTTGCCCACTCTTCTCTCTGCGCTCTCTTCACCGAGTGCCTGTCTGGGCTGACTCCGCTTCCACATTGGCCAGTTTGAGGACCATCCCTACGTCCTTATGCTCAAACCCTCTCACAGGAGCCTCACTCTGATAGTCCTGTCTTCTTTGCTCTTTCTCTCCTCCCCAGGTGGTAGCCAACTCTCCAGCCAAGTTAGTATCAAAGGAAAGCACGCGTGTGCGCTTGCCTGCCTATCCCAGCATGCGCCCGCGTGTCTGGGGGTCTGAACAGCGTGCGCCTGTGTCAGCATGTGTACATGTATGTGCATGCGTGAGTGAGTGTGCATTCGTTTCCCTGCGTGAGGCTGCATGTGTGTGAAGCTGCAAGAATGAAGTGGAGGCATTGGGGAGGGGTGCTGGGGCTCCGTCGGATGCCTGGGGTCATTGTGTTCCCAATTCGTTGCTGCAGCTGCTTAAGGAGGCAGGTTGGCTCTGGTGGGCTGCTGGGTGGAGTGTGTGCTGACGCTGGTTCCCGGTGAGCCTGAAGACATTTCTAGCCTGGCCGGATCCCTCAGAAGGGCTGGGCTTGACCTTGTCCTTGTCTGCGGAGCGCACTTAACTTTTTGAAGGGGAATGTCTTGATGGGTAGAAGCTGGTGGGCCGCCCAGCAAGTTGGACTTAGGGGCGCTGAGCACCTAAACCCTGCTCCGAGGAAGAAGCACGCGCACCGAAGAGTCTGGAGGAGCAGAGCCCCCGGGGAGTCCAGGATGAGCCCCTTCGTGGAGAAGCCAAGCTCAAAACCCCCACGGGTGCCCAGTGGGGCTGTTTTTTGCCTTTGGGGCGTTCTGGACTCTGCTTTGGCTGCCGCTGCCTTTGACTCATGACCCAGCTCTTGTCCCCTAATCCCAATCCCCACCCCACTCCACCCCAACCTTTGCCGTCTGTTTCCCTGGGGGAGTGGTGAGAGATCTTTCCATGCCCCCCAGCTCAGGCTTAGTGGGGGCCTCCAGTGATCTGGGAAAGTGCAGAAACACCTTCTGCAAAGGGCTCTGGGGAGGGTGAGAGGATCTTCCTGACCAAACCCAGCCAGTCCAAGTGGATCTGAGTTACTTGGTTAGCCTTCCTAGGATCAGGCTTGGGGAGATCTCTCTCCACATCCTCCACCACCAGCCTTCACCTTCAGCGGTGTAACACCACCTGTTGCCCTTCTCTCCTTGCACCTCCCTCCCTCACTCCCCTCCCCCACACTCCCCTCCCCGACTCCCTCCCCCACTCCCTCCCCCATGCTCCCCTCCCCCATACTCCCCTCCGCCAGCGCCGACTACCAGGAACGCTTCAACCCCAGCGCCCTGAAGGACTCGGCCCTGTCGACCCACAAGCCCATCGAGGTGAAGGGGCTGGGCGGCAAGGCCACCATCATCCACGCACAGTACAACACGCCCATCAGCATGTACTCCCAGGACGCCATCATGGATGCCATCGCCGGGCAGGCCCAGGCCCAGGGCAGTGACTTCAGTGGGTAAGCGCCTCCCCGCCTCTACCGGGCGCTCGCCGACTCCACCGCTTCATCTCCGCGGAGGGCACCGGGCCGCTGAGCGCCACTGGAGACTTTTAGGCATCGGGACCAGTCTTCCTCCACCGTCTTGAGCTTCCCAGGGCACAGCCCTTGGAAGAGAACCAGCCTTGACCGGGTCTTTCAGACAGAACGTGGTGTTCTCTCTTCAGAGTCGGTTTCATGGTCAACTTTAGGAGAAGGGTAGAGAAATACCGCATGTGGTGGTTCCTCCAAGTGCTTTACACAGCCTCTGCATTTTCCCAGGCTCCCTGAGGGGGCTGGTTTAGAAAGAGACTTCCGGAATCTTGTTAACCGGGGTCACATTCTGGATACCCCAGGTTCTCACAGCTAAGCCATTCTTTGAGGGGAAGTTGTCGCTTTCTTCTCAAATACATGACTGGGTTTCTTGTTTGGGAAGGGACCTCCAGACCAGTCACCCACTGTGCTGTTGGCAGTCAACCCTGCCACAGAGCCTGGGGAACACCCAGGACCTGCCTCCTCCTGTTTGCCCCCAGAGAAACCCAGGATCAGGTTGGTGGGACTTAGGATATCCTAGGTTCCTGAATTTGCTTGTTAGCAGTGGTTGAGGAACTTGAGGGCTGAGTAGGGAAAGAGTTGGCTAAAAATCATTTGTGGATGAAACTGGTAATAGTGCAAATTTTAATGGGGACCTCGCTCCCTCCTTCTGAATTTCTGTCTCTGTTTATCTTAGTCTCTTTCTTTTCTGCCTTTCTTTCCGTGTATGCCTCTATCTCTCTTTCTGTCTCTATCTCATTCTTTTTCTGTCTCTGTTGTTTCTTTCTTCCTTACACATACACACACAGAACCCATCCTGTATTCTACTTGGGAACACCATTAGTGTTGACTTTCAAAACTGATTATCTCTTTGGGTAACATGTTATCCCTGAGTCAAGATCTACAACAGCTCAAGGCAAGAAATCTTAAAATGATTGTACTTTTTTCCAAAGCTAGAAAAACCAGATGTTGTAAGAGGGATAGAGGCATTATAAAGTCCCGGATAACTCCTGTAGTGTTTGGCCTGAGCAGAGGCCAGTCCTCGTGGCCATGACATGTGTGGGTTTCAGGTGCAGCCTACAGAAGCCAATGGATGGAAAATGGTGTGCTCTTCCTGGCTCTCCTGATGCAGGGGAGCCTGTCCCTCTCAGGCACGCAGTATTTCCTTTGGGCCACCAGGGGGCGGAGGTTGCTGTCCCTGGAGCAGTGAATCTCAAACCCCATGGACTCAGGGCTTTAGTTCTTTGTGGAACTCTCCGGGTAGTGCTGACTTATCTAATCCCATCTTTCAAAGCAGAAAATATGACCATGAAAGTTTAAAAATGCAGCCATTAGCTCATGAGTGCCCAGGAAAACAAGACTGTCTGATTAAGCCATAGAGTGAACAGGGATTTCCTGTTAATATTTGCTTGCCATGTGTGTCCTCAGTGTGACCTTAATATGGTAATATTCGCCAAAGGGAAGCACAATGGAAGATAAGCAAAGAACTACTGTTCACTGATTTATGTTTTCTGCACCTTGGGAAAAGACTGCAGTCATTTGGTTTTACCTCTAGGATGGCCATGATGTAATTTTTTTTTTTTTAACATGATGCACCATTGATCTAATCTAGGCTTCTCCTTCCTACCACTTTCCCTCCCATCCTTTTCCTCTCCCTTGCGAGCCTGGGAAGCAACATGCTTCCTTTTCCTTCTAACTCAGCCCTGCTGGGTTGATGCTGCCGTGGTGCCCCTGTCTGCCATAAGGTGTTCCATTTCTGCTGTTAATTTCCATGATTCCTTCCTCACTGACAGTTTTCTTTTTGTTTCTCTCTCTTCCTCCTCTATCCACCCACTCCCATAACTCATTTCTGATCCTAACCCTGCTCCCTTGTGTATGCGCCGCCCCCCGCCCTCCCATGATGGACACGCACTCACTGCTGGGCTTTCCTCTGCTTGGCAGGGCATCACCACTGGCGTAAGTAGACCCCACAGTATTTGTTCCGTCGTCCGTCTGTCTGGTTGCGGGATGGTGTATGGGTTTGGTGGGATGTGCCTGAGGACAGTGGCTCTGTCCACATTCTTCCTCACACCCACCTCACAGGTAAATGACATGCCCTGCAGCCTCTACAGGCAAGTACTTGTCTTTGGGGGTTTTCCCCAGATAACATCACTACAGACACAGAAATCAGAGCAATGACATCACCCTGGCTAGGGCTGTGTCTCATGTTCTCCTTGCTGTGCTTTTTGGGGGCTCCCCCCAGCCTTTCTGGTCTGCACTGGGACAGTGGAGTCCTGAACGTCAGAATCTACATCAGGTCATTACTCAGGGAGAGGGTGATGAGAGGGCCTCTTGGAGGCCACTCCCTAGAATCCTCATGAAAGATGGATCTGAAGAAGCCAGCCCCCACCAGGACCACCCATAGGAGGTGAAACCTCACTCAGACTTGGGGGCAGTGTACAGTGGAGTGATGCCCACAGGTAACCTTGATGTTGTAGTGAGTGTGGAGTGTTTTTGGTGGTAAGAAATTCATGCTGGGAGTGGCTCCAGAGAGTGGCCTCGGACCCAGGGTCCTAGAACTGCAGGGCCTATTCTATCCCCTCTCTGCATGTATTATGTCTGGGCCCCAGACTCTCAAAAGGCACAGCAGTTCCTTCCTCTGGTTCCCAGTGTCTGTTGCGGCATCACCACAAGTCCCTGGTCTTTGCATAGTGTTATGGGAAGGGAAGCCCACAGTGGGACTCCTAAGGGACTCACTTCTGGGGCTCTCTTTCTTGAGCCCTTGGAGCTACGGAAGGAACAGGGAAATATGTTCCCTCAAGGGAACATTCCAGGGAAATAGCAGCAAAAGACTTCCATCTGATTCAGGTCCCCTTGAGACTCCTCCCTGTGCTAGAGATGACCTCCCCAGTGAGATCCCAGCCTCTCCTCTCCTCCCAGTCTCCTCCCTGGCTGGGACCCCCTAGGGATCTGCTGGTTTCCCTATCTGATCCCAGCCACAGGCTTCCAGGACCTGTAGCTCTCTGGGCCAGGGCAAAGCCTTCAGGAAAGTAGGGTAGCTCCACCCTGCCTTGGTCAGTTACCTTCTGCTATCTTTCTCCGCCTCTGCTCATGTAGCCCACTCTGAGCTGACACAGGGGACCAATCCTGGGAGACTAGGCCATTTCTTCTGTCCAGCTCCTTGCAGAGAGGGTAGACGATGGAAGCACTGGGGAAGTCGTCTTTGCAGCTAGCCAGTGCCCGGGGGTTGGGGGGAGAGGTCGAGGCAGCCATAGCAGCAGGCAGGGTGCGCCTAGACAAGGGGAGTATCTGGGCGGGGCCATGTCTCCAGGTGGGGAGTACCTGGGGTGTGCAGATCTCCAGCAGGCAGAAGTGGCCTTCATGAGCCTGTTGCTGCAGAGGGTCTGATGGAAAGGATGCTGAGCTGGGGGCTGGGAAGCCTGGGTTCTAACTCCATGAGGGTCCCTACTTGACATAACCTGGAACTAGTCAGCCGGCCTCTGTGGACTTCAGTTTCAGCGTCAGCAAGAGGAGAGAGCTGGGCCACCAGTCCACAGGCTGGGGAAACAGGCTGTTGTTATCCTGAGCTTCTCCTGAGCCCACCCTGACTCCTGAGAGAGTGGGCTGGGCAGCCTGGATCCCCCAGCCCTCTCTGGTTGAGTGAGTGGTCATCCACAAAACTTTTAATGTGTCTTGCCCTGCAGTCTGCTCTGGGTTGATCTTGTATTCAAGGGGCTTTAGAGTTCCTTCTGGTTCTGATCAAGGATTTGTTCATTCAACTAAGTTTTGAGCACCTACCATATGCCAGAGCTTAGGGGTCGCAGAGAAGGTCACCAGGCCCCCCTCAAAAGGCTGTACTCCCCTGGGGCAGAGGACTGGTGACCCTCCCCACAACTCCACTCCCAGCTCCCTTGGACGAGAAACCCCACTATCCCTGGGTGATGCTGGGCCTCTGGGGCCCAGTTGTCATTTCTCCAACCACATCCTCGCTGAGCTTGCTTATTTCTGCTGAGCAGGAGCCCACAGTCCTCTTCCAGAGAAGTCATGACAGTGGTGGCTCCCAGTTTGGACCCCAAGCTTTGAGGAGGCCAAGGGACTGACCTTGAGGAAGCCTCCGAGTCCCCAAGTAGCCTGTCCTTACCCAGCCCCAAACTCAGGAACTGCTTAGGGAGGTCAAAATTACTTCCAGAAGACCTCTTCGGCCTCTTCTTTCCTTCAAGGAGGTCCAGCTCCTGAGGGGGGAGGGTATCTTCAGATCTGTGTCTGGAGACAGACTGGGGGGTGGGGTGGGTGTTGACAGGAGGGTCTGAGCCTCCTGACCCTCCATGAGTGGAATTCGCTGACTCACTGTGACCTCCCTGAGCACTGAGGATCCAGGCCAAGCCCTTGTTGCAGGCTGTTAGATGGCAGTGGGGAAAGGCAACGGTGGGTTCAGCAAATAGGGGGCTGCCAACAGGCTTGGGGGGGTATTGGGGGGGCACCAGGGGAATGTGACATGGGGAAGGTGCATGGGCCAGGAGCAGGGTTCCAGCCCTGCCCTCGCCCACGGCCTCTCTCTGCATTGCAGGAGCCTTCCTATCAAAGACCTCACTGTAGACAGTGCCTCTCCCGTGTATCAGGCTGTGATTAAGAACCAGAACAAGCCAGAAGATGAGGCCGACGAGTGGGCACGCCGCTCCTCTAACCTACAGTCTCGCTCCTTCCGCATCCTGGCCCAGATGACGGGGACAGAATACAGTAAGGGAGGGCTGTCGGGGGTGGGGCAGGAAGGAGTGACTTTGAAGGGCCATGAGGGTCCTGGGCCCTGCGCCATGGTCCCACAGAAGCCAGGGAGCCAAGCCCCCTATCCTGGAAGATGAGCTGGCCTTGATAGATAGTGGCCTCTTGTGCCCTTTCTGGGCCCCTGGGGCAGACACATTGACATCGGCCCTCTGCTTGGCTCCCTGACTCCAGTAGCACCTGGATTGGTTTAAGAGGACTTGGCGGAACTTCCCTGGTGGTCCAGTGGCTAGGACTCCACTATTCCAATGCAGGGGGCCCAGATTTGATCCCTGGTCAGGGCACTAGATCTTGCATGCTGTAACTAAGACCTGGTATGGCCAAATACATAAATAAATTAATTAAAAAAAAAAAGAGGACCTTACAGGCCACGCCTCTGGCCACTCCCTCCCAGCTGCACCACTTCTTCTAAGGTCCCTTTTCTCCTCCTTGCCCTCTGCCCAGCACACAGCCTTTTCCTTCCAGAGGTCACAGGTAGGAGGCAATAACTGTCCCATCATGCGTGGGGTCTCTGCCCACCGAGCTCCAGTAGCTTTTGTTCCTGATGTTCCCTGTGATTCTTCCTGACCTGCAACTTTCTACCCACAGTGCAAGACCCTGATGAAGAAGCTTTGCGAAGGTCAAGGTAAGTGCCTGAACTCAGGCTCTGTGGCCTTGTCCCTCCTAACTCCATCCCTCCCAGGGCATCCCCCAGGTCACACAACTCACAGAAGGAACATCTCAAGTTAATGCATCTGGAAACTCCCAGCCCCTGCGGGGCTCTGGCAGATGCTGGCTTGGGGTGTGTGTGTCCCAGGTCAGTGAGGTGGGTGCCTGGAGCTGAGTCTCTATCCTCCTGGCCCAGGCTGCACGAGCAAGGACTCTGGGCTCTCCCGGCTCGCTCCCTGGGCAAGGGGCAGGGCTGCTTTGGCCTTTGCTGGGCTGTTGAGAATGAGGGCATCTCTTCCTGTGAGGCACCAGGCTGGCTGCCTGGCCTGCCCACTCATCTCAGGGCCTGTCCCCTGTGAGTCTGAAGGGTAGGCACTGGGAAGCTAGCTGGCACGTGGAGGGCTACGCTGGGCTGGGGCACCTGGCCTTTGGACTCACTTGTCCAGACCCACGTTGAGGTATCAGTTCCACAAACGGCTCACAGCACCACAGCTGCTGCAAGGAAGCAAAGCCCTGGGTATGAGGTGGGCACACTGCCCTGGAACCCACTGGAACCCGCTAGGGCCTTCCATGGGCAGGCATGGGGCCCAGTGTGACTGTGCTTACACTTCCAGAAGCAAATGTGTTGTCTGCATGTCCTTCCTGGGAGAGTCTGCCTTGGGCTGGCACGTCCCGTGGTGGCCTCTGTGTGAGGGGCTGGGGCTCAGAGGTGCCTTTCCACCCTGGGCTAAGCTTTCTATCTTTGCTAACCAGTGTGTAGTGGCCATGGGACCACGTGGAGAGTGGGACCCTGGGGTCAGCTCGAGTTGATGTGGATTTTCTTTTTGAACTTTTTCTGCGAATTGAAGTTGCTCCCACTCTTTGGCTGGGGCATCTAAGCCTAAAGTGTGGTCCTCCCCGGCCTGCTAACAATGGCATGCGGTTCCAGTGATGGTTCTTAACCTGTCGGTGCCTGCAGTGTGTCTGTAAAGAGCCTGAAATGAGATGGTGTTTGATTTAGCACAAAAGGTAGTATCGAGCTATTTGAGGCGTAACTAAGCTGTCAGCTCTCTCCGCCCGGTGCTCCTCTGCTCCTGCGTCATTTCTGTGTTTATCCCACCTCCTCTTCTGAGTGCCGCTCAGAGATACTCCAGTGAGCAGTGTGGTCTTTCCTGAAGATTTGACAGAGGGGCTTTACAGCACACACCACAAATTGCTCAAAAATCTCCAGGTCCCTTCCATCAAGAAGCCAGTAGGGGCCTGCCCTGCCTTTCCAGCCCCCCATCACCCCTTCTCAGTACTTCTGGACACTTTATGTTTCTGGGGCCAGCACTCTCAGTTGGCATCTCAGTAACCAGACTCCATTTAGAAGGTGGAGTTCTAGACACTTAGTGTGGGTCGAGAACCTTTGTCTCACGTGTTCTCCCTGGAATACTTGTAGGCTTCCGAAGTCATTGAGTGAGAACACAAAAGGTGGTGTTCACAGTGGTCCACTGTGGGACCTCCCCTCCCCTCCTTTCAGAAGCATCTCTTGGGGCCTGTTCGGCCTGGTTGTCTTTCCCCACCAGGCCCTTTCCCTACCCCGGGGTCTAACTGCCCACAAGCTCCGTTCAGATCCCCTCCGAAGGCAGGGTGTCTTACGAACTCTGCAGCAGGCCCTGGAGTCTCTCCCTCAGCCCTGGAGGGTTTCCTTGTAGGGAATTCTGGAAGAGAGGGGCCCAAGAAGAAACTTCAGCCTGCTTCCTCCCTCGGTCAAGCTCCTTGACCCACCCTAAGAAAGCAGCCCTCCCCCCACACACACAGCTCTGCACCCCTGTCAGTCCCTCCCTCTGAGTCTGCAGTACAGGCTCTGAGGCCCCCAGGAAGCCTCTGTCTGGGACTGGAAGAGCCTAAGCCTCCTGCCCTTCTCCCTTTTCCTGACTTTAACTTCTGGAAGGTTGTCCTCACAGCTACCCCACCAAATGCCCCTTCTCCCCATGGCCAAAGGAGGAAAGTAGGCTTTTTTATTTGCTGAATGGCACGCAGCTTCTGGCCCGGGGAGTGAGAGATGGGGGTACAACAGGTGCTGCGGTTCAGTCCTGTTTGTGATTAATGCCCGAAGTAGTGACTTTGGCCACTGGTCCCAGCTGGTCCCAGGCTCAACCGAGAGGCCATCTGAGCAGTAGGGAACACACTTACCCCTACCCTGAGTCCACGCTGGTCAGAGATCTTGCTCCCTTGGGGGACTGAGCCCCACTTGCATCCGTCCCTCCTCCCAAGTTGGAATCTGTACCTCCAGACCTTGCTGGTACATCTTGTTTGCTGAGGGTAGACACGGCCTCTGTCCTTCCCCCTCCCAGTTGAGCCTGACTCACAGTGGGGGATCTGAGAGTCTCCCACAAAGGCTGCATTCCCCAGGAAGGCTTCACTGCACCTTGCTTCCAGGGAGCTCATTTCAGCATGGCCTGAGTTTGCTAAATCTGGGGCCCAGCAACCTGGGCACCGTGGCAGTCTATTTAGGCTTGTATGTCTGCTGGGATGCTTTTTCCTTTTTGTTGCTGTGTGCTGGGAAAGCTGGCAAGGATGCCAGTTGTTCTGCACCAGGCAGGGCACTGGGTGGCCTCCAGGACAGGTGTAATCTGCATGTCAGAGGACCTGCATACTTGCCCCTAACTATCCCTTCTCCACCTTTGGGACAGCCCCCACCACATCCCAGGGCCGCTCAGAGCCCTCCCCCGCCCTCCCCTCCTCTCCTCTTGGGCCCTGGCTCCTGGCACTGTGGCAGTGTCTTTGGTATCTGGTAGCAAGTAGGGTTTCTCTGATGGCTCAGATAGTAAAGAACCTGCCCATAATGTGGGAGACCTGGATTCAATCTCTGGGTTGGGAATATCCCCTGGAGGAAGAAATGGAAACCCACGTCAGTATTCTTACCTGGAGAATCCCATGGGCAGAGGGAGCCTGGTGAACTACAGTCTATGGGATTGCAGAGTCAGACACGACTAAGTGACTAACACTTTGAATGAACTTGAGCTTTCCTCCAAGGCTCCAGGGCCCTCTTGCTGGCCTAATCTCCAGGGACTCTGTCTTTGCAGGGGAAGGAGGGTGAGCCACAGAGCAGTCTGAGTATCAGCTGAGGACGTGGTTCCTCTCCCAGGAAAGGCCCATCACCTTAGCAAACTGTCAAGTGGGCTTAACCAGCAGCCTCCTGCCAGCTTCCACGTGGGTACAGGTGGTAGTGTGGCTCCCAGCCTTCATCTGAAGTAGCAGAGCCTGTAATCCCAGAAAGGTCACCACACCTTCCATCTGACCTCAGGAACGCATTCCAGGGCCTAGATGGCTCAGAAGGTTGATGGGGCTGGGAGTACAGGCAAGTGTAGTTTCATCCTAGGCAGGGCTTGACTCTGCCAGGCATCTGGATCCCACTGCATGGACACAACCATCCTGCAGCGCCGCAGTTAGAGCTCAGATCCCACCCCCTGACCCAGCCCCCATCTTGTGGTGCAGCTGTCTATCAGTTCAGTCTCTGTGTTTACCTAATGCTCACCTCAGTAAAGAACTCTGCATCTCTTTGTGGTCTCCATGTGTTAAGGAAAAAGTTGATTTTAGTGCACAGTTCCCCTGGGTGTCACCTGAGCAGCCCTCATGGGTTTCCCGGAACCTCTTTCCCTTTTGCTCTCACCTACTCTGCAGTCTCTTCCCCTTTCTTCTCTTCCTCCATCTTCTTGCTCCTCTCTTTGGCTGGCTGTGAATTTCCCAACAGCTCCAAGCAGAGCAGACTCACAAAGCCTTACCAACTCTCTAGGACTGTCCCTGACCATGTCACTGAGCACTGATGATAAAGGCTTGGGCCCTGCTGGACAAACTGGCTACGACTGTGTCCTGGGTGGGCTGTGTGTGCTGGTCGATAGTTGCTGCCCATGGTGCTGCCAGCAGGCTGTGTGGGCCCTATCACAGGGCCTCTGCTTGTACCATCTGCATCCCCCTTTCCCCACCCTTGGAGAGGCAATAGCAAGGGACACCTGGCACTTAGATCATGGTTCTGCCTCTGAGTTTCCATGTGACTATAGGCTATTCATGTGAGGTATTTGCACCTTGGCTTCTTTGTGGTCTTAGGAAAGTCTGGACCAGTGGTTTTCAAATATGTGAGCAGGAGACCCCTCTTGTCAAACAGAACCTTTACACAGGGACCCACTTGCAGGCCTTAAGGTGTAGAGGGGGAGTCTTCCAGGTAATACAGATGTGGGGAGGTGGCCAGGTGTACATGTGGGGACACAGGACTGTTATCATGCAGAAATGTAAGTCCAGCATCGCCCCATCCTTTGATTTTTAAAGACCTAAAGCCAATCTTTCTGATTTTTATATGCTGACAATTCATTTGTTAAACTATTTATCTTGATACAATTGCAGATTGGCCTGTGGTTATAAGAAATAATACCGAGAGAGCCTATGTAGCCTTTACCCACAATGGTAGCATCTTGCGAAACTAGTACCCCACCATGGTGTTGACACCTGTACCATCCAGTGCAGAATACTTCCATCCTCAGATGCCCCCATCTTGTTTTTCCAGACCATTCTCAACCTCCCTATTGCACACACCCTGTCCTTAACCTGTGGCAACCACTAATCTGTTCTCTGTTTCTATAATTTTGTCATTTCAAGGATGTGATGTAAATGGAAGCATACAGCTTGAGGCCTTATGGGATGGGCTTTTTCAGTCCTAGTTCTCTGGGAACTCATCCAAGTTGTGGAGTATACCAGTGGTTCATTCATATCTTTTTATTGCCGAGTAGTATTCTATGATCTGGATGTAGCAGTTAATTTTTTAAATGAATTTTCAACACTGTCCAGGTTGAACATACTGTGTTTGTGGCTAGATGAGGCCCCTGGGCCACCAACTTGCACCTCTATTCTGGAAGACGTTAGAGGTCCGTTGGTCTGGAGGTCTACGATTTTGGCCTTTCCCAGGCACAATCTCCCCTCCATATCTATATTTCTGGCTCTTCCTCACCTGCTTTGTCCTATGTCCTCGGCTAAGAGGGCTGTGGGCTGAGCCCCAGAGGCCTTGCTGGCAGGAAGTGGTGGAAAGTCCCGGCCCCCAGTATATGTGTGCCGGCAGCCTTGTGAGTCTACATGTGCACGTGTGTGCCTGGCTGTGCTCAGGCCTAGGTGGGTGGGGTAGTCAGTGGTGTTTGGAGGCTTCTCTCTGGGGACAGAGAACGGTTGGCAGAGACTGGGGCAGCACAGGGAGTTGGCAGGTCTGCTCACCCAGCCTCGTCACGGGGACAGGCATTCCTTCTTCTTGATGCCCAGCTAGGGGACAGAGACCATGCGAGGCTAGCCTGCCTATGGTGTTCAGTCCCAAGAGCCCACAGCCAAAGCAGCCCTGCCCAGCCCTAACCACATGGGCCAGGGAGAACCTGGAAGACCCCCCATCCCTGTGCCCAGCCTGCCCTCAGGTCCTCTAGCCAGGCCCCTTCTCCATGGCTCACTCGAGTCAGGGACAATAGTCCATCCATCCTGGTCCTTGTAACTCTGGTCTTGCCCCAAACCAGGCCTAACCACCTGGAAATTACCCCATGGTGGCAAAGCCTCTCCAAGCTGAACCCTCCCTCCCATGCCCTCTGCCCCAGCTGTCAGACAGGGTGATGGCGGACACATCCCCTAACCCCTTCTTTCTTCCTCTCTCTCTCTCTGTCTCTGTCTCTCTGTTTCTCTCTGTGCCACAGGGAAAGGTTTGAAACGGAACGTAACAGCCCACGTTTTGCCAAATTACGCAACTGGCACCATGGCCTTTCAGCCCAAATTCTTAATGTTAAAAGCTAAGAGGCTGTCTGGAATCCCCCCATTCCTTGCAGGCCTGACTCCTCCCGCCTTCCCCCCACACAGATCTGGCATGTGAGCCCCATGGTGATGCTTGAGAATGTATAGCTGTGCTGGGGGGCACCTTCGCTAGTCACCTGCAGCAGTTGTGCTCTCTGCCCGGCCCAGAGCTGACGGCCCAGGCCCAGCCCCACGCAGCACCCCTGCCCTTCAGTGCAAACCTCGCCACCCCCCAAATAGCCCAAACCTCTGCTCCCCTGCACGGGGCCTTCCTGTAGATCAGAGAGGACGTGATGGGGTTTGCTGATAGGACATCCCAGAACCAAGGGAAACAGACTGCCACTGGTCCATTCTCCCACCAACCTCAGCTCCTGGGAGAAGCAGCCCGGCCTAGTGCCATCCTGGAATGAGCAGCCCATAGATCAGGGTCCTAAGAAGAAGCCAACTCCCTGGCCCCACTTACTCCCTCGTGCCCTCTGGAGCCAGGCAGCCCAGGACAGGGCTCCCTGCAGAGGGAGAGGAGGCCCCAGGGTAGACAAGGGAGAGGCCCCTCCTGGCCGTGGTGAGATCGGAGCATGTGTTCGCCTCTCTGTGCTGTGTGTGCTGGCTCCCTAGTTCTCTCTCCTGTACATATAAGCATGCTCATTCTGAAATAAAGAGGCTTTGAAATGAACCAAACCTGCCCCAGTCCTGCTGTACCTGTGTGCGTATCACCCAAGGGGGCAGGTCTGAGATGGGGAGAGGACAGGTGCCTGCAGAAGAGGGGCAGGGGCAGTGTCCCCCAGGGCTGGGATTTGTTGTTCAGTGGCTCAGTGGTGTCCGACTCTTTGCAACTCCGCGGACTGCAGCATACCAGGGTGCCCTGTCCTTCACCATCTCCCAGAGTTAGCTCGAACTCATGTCCATTGAGTCGGTGATGCCATCCAACCATCTCATCCTCTGTCATCCCCTTCTCCTCCTGCCTTCAATCTTTCCCAGCATCAGGGTCTTTTCTAATGAGTCAGCTCTTCACATCAGTATTGGCATTTAAGCATCAGTCCTTCCAATGCAAACCACTGTTTCCCTGTCCCTATGGCCCTGCCCAGGGCTCCAGAGAGCAGGCAGAGAGGACAGTGGGTGAGAAGCTGTTCTGTGGGCTAGAGGGCAGCCTTAGCCTCTTTTGGGTAGTGTGTGAATGCTCCCCGCCTCCCCTCCCACATCAGCCACAGCTGGCAGGCCGAGCCAGCCCTCCTTCCCCATCGGAAAGCACACCACAAACCCTGGTCCCAGGAAGGCGCTGTGCATGCTCAGCCCTGGCTGGGAGGGAGAGAAGCGGCTGAGGTGGACACAGCTGGACTAAGGAGCGGCTCACAGGGAAACCGCAGGGGTCCCTCACGAGCAGGCCATGGCTCAGGAGGGAGGAGCTGGAAGGTGTGCCTGGTGGAGGCTTGCTCGCGTGGCAAGGGGGCAAGGAAGGTTCTCATTCCTGGCTTCCACACACCTATGGCCTGTCCCAGTCCTGAGCATTTAGGAAGGGCCAGTCTGGCAGGCTAGTGCCCTCCCTACTCACCTGCCTACTCATCAGCCTCCTCCCTGACTGAGGGAACCCCAAGCTGAGAACATGAGATCATCAACACTTGACAAATAATGACAGGTGTTGAGGCCTATCCTTCAGGACTCCCCACCACCCCTGGGACTGGCCTGGGCCAGAGCCTTGCTTCCACTCCCATTCCCCGGGCATACGCTTCCTTTCTGCCTCCAGGGACCTTGGCAATCCCATCTAGAAGGACTGGTCAGGGAGCATGTTCTATCCTGTCTACCACTCTGAGATGCTCCCAAAAGTTCCCCCCAACCCCCCCACACCATCTTGTTCCAGCTTGACCTCCCATCTTATCCTGCTTCTAGCAGTCTGACCCCAGGATCAAGGCAAGGACCAGGCAAGGCAGGCTGGCCAGGGGATCAACAGGGGAAGTGGGGAGAGGTGCACTTTTGCCTGCATTTAGGCATCCTAGGGCATGCTCATATTTAGCTGACCTTTTATTGAGGACATCCAAGACCAGGGGTAGGTTGGAGGTTGAGGGCTTCCAGGCAGAAAGAGGCCCCAGGTAGTGGGTGTCTTAAGACTAGCAGAGGAACTGGGCTAATCCATCAGAGCTGGTGGCCTCCCAGTCCACTGTCTCTATCCCCCCGGCCTGTCAGATGGAACCCTCTTGGATCTACCTAATTGAAGTCCTGGAAGGCTATTTGCTTTCCAGCCCACCTGGTGCCTCCCCAGTGACCCCAGGCCACTGCAGGCAGCACTTTGGGTGGCCCCAGGCTAGGGGTCTGTGTGAAGCACTCTGAGGTAAACAGGAGAGTGCCCTTATTCAGCATTCCATGTCCATGGGCATCTGTTGAGGCACTGGGTTCCTGGCCACTGTGGGTGCCCAAGGAATCAGAAAAGGCTGATGTGGTTGTGACTCACCGTGATGAAAGGCTGATTGTGTGAGGTCCATAGACAGGGATTGTTTTCCATCTGGAGTATCCAGGAAGGCTTCCTGGAAGAAGGGGTCTGTGTGTTTGATCTTTGGGAACAGACAGGAGTGGGGCATGCACAGTCACAGAAGGCTGCATATGTTATTCTAAGCAGAGAAACCAGAGGTGCTGATGAGAAGGAATGTCCCAGAACCTTGAGTTAATTATTTTGACTGGAATGGAAGACAGGCAGAGGATGTTATGGTTAGCAGTGGTTCAGAGCTGGAATGCCAGGCTCTGGATTTTGACTCTGTTCTGAAAGCAGTGTGGAACTAGTGAAGGTTGCAGGGCATCATTCACACCACAGCCTGTGGGGTTGCTGTGCTCTGAGCAGTTCTGGAGGGGTATCATTGCATAGACTACAGGGTCAACAGACCTCCTGGAGTCGTGCCGTGGGGCAACCCTGCTGCTAAGTGACATGATCAGGGCCGCCCTGAGCAACTGTCGTCAGGTTGCAAGGTGGAATGCTAACTAGGTGGGTGGCAGCATGAATAGTTTCAAGGCCAACCACTTGACTGGCATTCTGTCATCATCGAATCAACAGATGTTCATATTCCATTCTTTTAGCTAATACAAATAGCATCATCACCCCAGTAAAGGCAAACACCGCCCAGCACCATCAGTCACAGCATGCCCACAGCATGCATTGCCAATAGTTCCAGCCTGAGCCCAGTGACCACAAATCCCCCCAGGCCCAGCACCACCGCCAGTACCATCCCCTTCCTTTCCATACATAGTGTCATTGCCAAGAGGAGCAACAACCAAAGGCCACTTCAACAGAGCAGGGCACAAGGTTGGCACACTGCACCCTGATGCCAGCGGGGTGGAAGGGAGAGATGGACTGAAACGGGGACTGTAGCCAGGCTGTGTTTCTCCTCCGGCAGCACCCGCCCCAGGCAGCCCCCGGCCAGTTGATATAGTTGGGTTGGTTTGGTTTTTGCTTAGATATTTAAGGTGAATTATGAACCAGGCCAGAGTCCTTGACCAGGCTGGGGTGATCTAACAGGCACTGTCTTTAGGACTGAAGCCAGGGTCTAGTAAGCTCTTTGCAGTGCTTGATTTCTGAGGCCCCCCTCCTCAGGGAATTTCAGGCATGAACTGACCTGGACAAGAATCCAAGATCCTTCTGGATGCTCTTCAGTGCTGCTCCTACCTTCCCTAGGCCCCGGCTGCTTGGTGTCTGTAGCCAGTAACCCAAGATAGGAGGCTACCCAGTCACAACCCTGAGCAGCAGCCTCATAGCATGCCCTTTGTCCTGCCCTGTGGTAGATGATGGGTTTTCCCAGGTCCATATCCACTCCAACTTCACCCCCCAAGAAGCCAGGATTCATGTGGAGCTATGCCTGGGGAGAGCAACAGGTAAGCTGGTCTGACAGGGGATTGGACTACAGGAGACAGGTAAAGCCAGTTTCCTATTTGTCCTGCAGAGAATATGTTCCCAGCCTGGGTACTTTTATCACTGTTGTCTGCAGTTCCCAGAAGTCCCCAGGAAGCAGGTGGCAGGGTTAGGGAGAAACAGCTAAAGGAAATGGGGTGTCCTTTGTCAGACAGGCCTTCCCAAACATGTCCATGCCATGGGGGTCTGAGCAGCCAGCTCAGTGGTGGTGTCAGGGCCTGCAGCTGATTCTCTGAGGCAGCCACTTCATAGGCATGGCTTCCAGAAGCCTAGTTCTTTCATGAGGGGGGCGTTGAGTGGCCTCATGGTGGGCCAGGACTGGGCATCACCATGAGCCTGAGAGCTGGGGGTGCCCATGGCTGCCTCTCTGAACCACTAAGCTGTGAAAGGGCTGGGCAGGGCATGGCCACTGCCCTTGTCCACTCTAGATGCTTCCTTGTGTGGTCACGGAGAAAAATGGTGCTCCCGCCCATGTGACAGTCAACTTGCAGCCTTGCCTCTTCTCCAGCCCCTTCTTCCTTGACTCTCTCGTGCTGTTTCATACCTTTCTCTACCATATGCCTCCCTGGATGGAGGAGAGCATGTTGTGATGCTCCGGTATGTTATCACGGCTCCCTGGCACTCCTGTCTGGGACAGACCTGTGTAGCATCTTGTTACTCACAGTGTGGTCCACAGACCAGCAGCATCAGCATCCTCTGGGAGCTTGTTAGCAATGTAGACTCTCAGCCCTGCTACCCACTTTCTGAGCCAGAAGCTGCATTTTTAACAAGATTTCCAGGCCACTGTGCCCACATATTCAAGTCTGAGAAATGATATAGTGGTTAGGGATCACATCCGTCTCTGGCACTTGGTGACAGAGTGATGTTTTAGTGGAGATTCAGTCTTTCTAGACCTCAAGTTCCCTATCTGTAAAATGAGGATCTTGATACCAGTTGCCAAGCCAGGTTGAAAGGATCAAATGGAGTGACAGGGTATGCTTATATAGCTGTTTAGTGCAAGGCCTGGCATATGATAAGCACTTATAGAGGGAAAAGGATTATTCTAATTATTTCAATTAAGAATAGTGCCTTTTGCTGGGGAAAGATTCTACTTGACTGCAGAAAGAAGGTTCTTTCTACCTGTTTGAGGGGCCACTTGTACTGGGTAAGGCTTCAAATCTATCACCTAAGTCAGATCCTGCTGTCACTACCAAGTTCTACAGGCTCCAGCAATTGAATTCTCTGCCTCCATTTCTTCACCTATTAAAAAGAATCTGTAATACCCACATCAGAGGGCTGTTGTGAGGATTTAGAACAGGCCTGGCACCTAGTGGGAGGTCAATAATTGAATGTCATCGCGTGAGGAAATCATTCCCACCCATAGGATTTGCAATATCCTGGGTGACAGGGGATGAGATGGTTGAATGGCATCCCTGATTCCATGGACATGAACTTGGGCAAACTCCAGGAGATGGTGAGGGACAAGGAAACCTGGCGTGCTGCAGTCCATGCAGTCGTGGAGAGTCGGACATGACTTGGCAACTGAACAAGTTGCCATCACAGAAAGTGCAGGTCTTAGTCCAGTAACGCAAGTGGGCAAAGAGTGTACATTTCTTTGCTTTCCTATCATTTAATTTTTATTTCTCATTTCACAGGGGGCAGAAATCTAATCCCATTGACTCAGGCTCTGATGCTCCTCTTTTGTCTGGGGTGGTTTTGGAGAAGAGGTGCTTGCAGAATGCCAAGGCAGGTGGGATGGGGAGTCTGGGCACCTGGTCCTTGATCATGATCTAGGCATCTGCTGGGATATCCCCCTCCCATCTGGTCACAGTGGTCCGTAGTGCCAGAGCAGTCACCTCTCATGGTCTCAATTACAGGGACTTTCACATGTGCAGGCACTCAGGGCCACGTCCATATCACTCTCAGGGGTGTAGGAAACCATCTATAGCCCCCAGGCCACAAGATGGCCTGCAGATCTTTGGGCTGCCTCAGGCCTGCCTGCCCCTTCACCAGGGGCCTGAGCACAGGGGACCCTGTGGTGGTGCTGCCGCTTCCGCAGGGTTTGCCCAGAAATCAGGCACAGCTACCTTTATTCTTGAGTCCCTCACTCCATGTTGCACCCCTTCTTGTTCAGATGACCTTGGTCTGCCTGGCATGGTAGCTTTTACCCATCTTCCAAATGTACCATCAGTGCTCCGAATCCTTCGCAGCCTAAAGCACAGGTTCTCACAACTTCAGAACTTAAACCCTTGACAACAAAATACCTTGCCTCTGTTTTCTTCCTTGTATAATCCCTTCGCAAAGGCAATGCTTATCTCTGACTGAACAGGGAACAGTGAAAGAAGGAGGAAAACAGGATGGGGGAGAAAACTTGGTTGATAATTTAGACTACTTTTTGACCACACTGTTTTTATAATACATGTTGAGAAAGGGGAATCATGTAGGGGAATCTCAGTAGGCTTGAGAATATTTTTGAAGTTCCTGTGATCCGCCCTGTGGTCTGAGCCCTTCCTTCTGGGAGCCCTGGGTTGTGGGGGTGCTCTTTCGCTCAGCCTTCTGGAAGATCCGGCTCTGTTCACAGTAAGGCTGGTGACTTCTGCCCAGCCTGCCTCTGCTGCGGCCACCGCCCCCACCCTGCAGAGTGGCGCCCTTGACCTGTTGTCTTTCTCGGTCGCCTCATCAGCACCCCTATTGAGCATGCTCCAGTGTGCACCAGCCAGGCCGCCACCCCACTGCTGCCCGCTTCTGCCCAGTCGCCTGCTGCTGCCTCTCCCAGCACAGCCTCGCCACCCCCGGCCACAGCCGCTGCCCACGCTGCCACCGCCTCTGCCACAGCCCCTGCCTCAAGCCCTGCGGACAGTCCAAGGTAACTGGCCCACGGGTGCCGGCTCTGCCCGTGGGGAAGGGAGGCAAGAAAGGCCTCCCCTGGGTCCGCCTGTCGGCAGCTGTGTTGGGCCCTCGGAAAGGTCCGTCGAAAGTGGTTAGGACCGTTGGATCCTGGGCTGAAGGGGATACTGGAGGTGCATTTCAGGGAGATGCACTGTGTGTGTGGCCGAGGACAGAGGCTGGACGTGTCACCCTGCCCCAGGGGCACATGCTCTAGGGAAAGAGGTAAAAGTCTCTCTCTCTCTCATTCACACACACACACACACACACACACACACACGTAAGGTTAAATAACAGAGAGAGACTGTGTGGAAAATCCATGTTCCTGGAATTGGGATTACAGAGAAAGAAAGGAAATCAAGGAAGCCTCCATGGAGGAGGGAGCGTTGACCTGAGCACTGAAGGTGGGTCAGACTATTTACAAACTACCTCACCCTTGTCCCTTACCCTCTGTTCTCTTGATGGAGAAGCACCCTAGCTCCAGAGACACCTGGTGCAGTGGGACTCACATCTCTGCTCTACCACTTAACTGTCTGTAACCTTCTAAAAGTGACTCAACTCTGCAGAACCTTAGGTTCCTCATCTCCTAAGGCATTAATGCACAATGCATTAATGCATAATGCCCATAATTTTATAGGGTCAGGATAGAAAAAGTGTACATAAAACACCCAGCACATAAAATGCTCTCCAGTATTGCAAGTTACTGCATTCCTGTCTGCCCTCATGGATACTCAGCAAAGGCAGGGGAAGGGAGGTGTTGAAAAGGATGAGGGGAGGTGTCAGGAGGCAGAGAGGGGAAGGCTGGACAGGTCATTCTGGAGCGGCCAGGCAGTGTAACAGGCCGAGCAGGTACAGCTCTTTCTGGGCTGTGTGGAGCTGCCAAGTTGGTGTTTGGGGTCAGAGCCAGCTTTCCCAGTCTCCACACTCCCCTCCCAGGGTTTTGCTGAAAAGGACACCTTTTCAGCAGGTCAGGGTACATGGTTCCCTGTTGCAACCTGAAGCCAGGATGAAGGTTAGGCAGAGTGGCCTGTGTGCCCAGCTTCTGCCACCTGGCTTCACAGTGACCCAGGTAATGCTGAGCCCAGCCTTTCCCCAACCCAACTCAAGTATCAAGGGTGAGCCTAGCCCAGGCTTCCAGGGTCCACATATCGCAGCTTCCTGGGGGCACTTAGCAAGCTGCTTCCCTTCTGCACGCCAGAGTCTCTTTAAGTAACGGTCTTGCTCCCTGCACAAAGAATAAACTTTGAGGGAGATAAGACAGGTCCCTACTGTCTAGTGAGAAGATGCCATCCCAGTTTGAGGGGAAGACTTTAGATGCCTGAGTCCCATGGACAGTCTAGCCCCAGCCCTGCTCAAAGGCAGGCTCCAGCACCACGTTCCAGGCCTCCTTGTCTGGGGGGCCTCGGGACCCCTCTCGACAGAGCAAACCCTCCCTCCACTTTGCCTTACAAAGAGATGTGAAGCCTGGGTGGAGAGTGGAGAAAGCTATGGAGAGCTGCCAGCATCAGACTAGAGCAGAGGGGGTCAGGGAACCTCACTCTGGGCCCAACTATCTGCCCTGCTTGTTACATGGGCTGGAGTGGTGCTAGAGGGAGCCAGTGGGAGACAAATGGACACCCAACATAGCCTCAGAATTCTTGCTGGATATCTTAAGCCTCTGCTTGCTCCCCCGCACCAATCTCTGACAGATTACCTGTGGCTCCTGGGGTGCTAGGAAAGCATCCTCCACTGGTGGGAGAGTCTGACTAAGACCAGCTGACCCTTAGTCGTCTTCTGCCACAGTGGAAGCTGGGCACCATTTGGACATGGCGTTTTCCTCTTCCACTAAGGTTCCTACTCCATGGGTCTTAACAGGGATATATCAGAGAAGGGTACACCCAGAGAGGGGAGACAGTGTTCTCACTCAACCAGAAACATGACAACTTGGCAGGACAGGCCCCCAGGTCCAGCACATTGGCTCTCTGAGACGCATTCTAACTAATTGTCTGGGGCAGCACCCGGACCCTTCTGGATCCATTCAGGAACTTGGTGGTAAATTCTAAGCTCAGGGCAACCCCCTCACAGAGCCCCAGAGAGGATGGTACTCCTTTATCCTATGACTCTGCCAGCAGAGATGGGCAGGCCCTGGGCCCATAAGGGGGAAGGAAGACAGGAAGCAGGAGGCAGTATATTTCCAGGGGCTCATTTCTCCACACCCCTGTCAATGTCCCATTTTCCCTGGGTGTGGGTCATGTCATCCCCATTTGTGCATGAAAGATGCAGAGATTTTCTGCATCTTTCAGACATGTTCTGTAAGGTGTTTGTTAAGTTTGTTTGTTTTTCTGCCCCCGCCCCCCCCCCTTTTTTTTTCTTTTTCTTTTAAGTTTTAAAATGAAGAAAAGATGAGGAATTTCACAGGCAAATGGAACTGGGAAACATTGAATCAGACAACACTGAACAGGCTGCTTAGCTGCAGGAGCTCTTGGAGTCTTTAGTTCTCTAAGAGGAGAGGCCAAGCACAGCATCTCCTGAGGAGATACATTACTTTTTTCCATCTCTTTGGTCCCAGGGTCCCTGGGTCATAAGTGGGAAAAGGCCTGCTTTGGGCCTCTTGGCAGCTAATGCAGTGGGAGGAGGGCAACAGGAATTCTATACAGAAGAGCCTCTGTGTATGTTGGGGGTTGGGGGGTTCTCCTGACCTCCCCTCCCTGGAGCATTCTTACCCAGAAACCTGAGACTTTGCTGCTCCCTCCACAACAATAGAAAGGGGGAGGAGGAGGAAGCCAGGTGGTCTGAGGCTGTGAGGTGCCCCCAAAGGTTGGGAAGTAGCTTTGACTGTCTCCATCTTTTCTCTTTCCTGCCTCTACCTCCTTCCCCTTCCCATCTTCCCACCCCCATCCCTCCGTCCCTCCACAAGGGGTGAAGGGTTTCCCATCATCCTCTTGTCTGACTGGTACCTCTCCTCCCTCTGCTAAGGTGGTAGCACCAGCAACGGGCTGTAATTTTCACAGTGTCTCTGCTGCTCTCACCAGACTCACCAAGACTTAGCACCCAAAGAGCAGCTCTCTCCCCCTAAGACCTCCTGGTCTTTTCTTCACAGCCTCCGGCAGCTCCCCAGGCACATCTTTGTCAGGTTTCCTCCTTACAGAGCCTCTTTAAAGATCAGGGAGCCAGACTGCCATGGCTGTAGGCTCCAGGGCCTGGGAGGGGTTGTCCTTCTGGCTGCTAACTCTTCCCCACTTGGTTCCAGGCCCCAGGCCTCTGCCTACAGTCCCGCTGTGGCCACCTCTCCAGCACCTGCTGCCCATACATACAGCGAGGCCCCAGCTGCCCCTGCACCCAAGCCCCGGGTTGTCACCACTGCCAGCATCCGACCTTCTGTCTACCAGCCAGGTGAGAGGCAGATTGGGAAGGGAGGCTGTCTAGCCTGGGCATGGGCTCCAGGGGTCAGCTCTAAAGCCACATCCCCCAGAAGGATGGTAGTTAATGACATTGAGCCTTCCTTCTTCCAATTATGGGCCAGAATCCTACGGAAGTTGTCTCTGGCACTGCAGAGACAGATGGGCAGTGTCAGGCAGTGATGGAGCCTCCTAGATCTCAAGACATTTCCTGCCTGGGGAGTTGCAGGCTCCAAGTGAGCAAGAGAGGGTTTAGTGGGGAGGGTCTTGTTCCTCCAGGAGTCTGGGTATGATTCAAGCCAGTGAATGCGGAGCTATAACAAAAATACCACAGGCTTTGGACAGACCTACTGCGTAATGTGATGCTGGGCAAGCTACTCACCTGTCTGGTCTTTGGTTTCTTCAGCTGGGACAGGCTAACTAGAGGCATGGAAAGCACATGTGACAGGTGGGAGAGGGACCCACACGGGGTCTGCCAATGGCTAGCTTCACTGGTTGTCTCATCTATTGCTTTGGTCCCCATTCTCGTCACTGCAGAGCCAAGGGCTCAGCCTATGTCTTCCCTTTTCCTAGGCAAAGTTGGGCCGCTCCCCAGAGCTCCAGGGCAGTTCTCAGGCTAGCTTAGGTATCTCTACCGGCATGCCCCTCCGGCATGTTCAGTGAACTTAAGGGAAGATGAAACAGGAGGAGCCTTGCTTGGGGCGTTAACATGATATGTAGGGCAGAGGAGCCATGAACAGCCATCTGTTTCATAAAACATACTCTGACAGCAGGGTCGAGTGTGGGTGGTAGAAGTGGCTTTAGCATCAGACTCTGTTGCCAGGTCCTGCTCGGCTATCCAAGGTAAAGTACTTCATCTCCCAGGCCTGTATTTCCTCGTTTAAAAAATAGGCATATTATGTACACCTGATGCTCTGGGGATGAGAATGAAGCCCCCAGGACAGTGCTTGGTACACAGGAGGTGCCCTGCGCTGTCTCTTCAGAAGGGAGAACACAAGAGTTCTGAGGTTAAAAGTCCACACTATTAGGGAGCAATTTGCAGCCGGCTGTGAGGGTAAAAAATCTCGGATGGCGCTGGAGGAAGTAGTTGCTTTGCAGCGATGGGGAGCACAGGAGGGAGGGTGATAAGGAGTTTGGAGGAGCAGCTGCGAAAGGAGGTGAGGCTCTATCGAGGCGCAGGGTGGCTACTTCCGCCCTGGCCCGGGCTGCCCTCCCAGGTGGGTCCTTAAGGGCATCTTCCGGGGCGGGCCCTGGGCTTCGGCGCCCCCTCCCGGGCCGCCGGCTCTCTTCTGCAGGCCCGCCAGGGGGCGGCACGGCTTCATTGGCGTGTGCCGCCTGGCTCATCGGGTGCCCCCCCTCCTCCTTCCGGGACTGGAGCTCGGGCGGGCGAGACAAGCCGGAGCCCCGGAGCTGCGGGCCTCTGCCGCGTTCCCAGGCCGAGCAGACGTTAACTCATTCCTGCCCGGGGGGGAAGGAAGCAGCCAGGCGGGCTCGCGCCGGAGCCGGCCTGCCTCCCCCCCTTCTCCTGAGGGGGAAGTCCCCGGGAGGCTGGCAGGCCGCCCGGGGAGATACGGGGAACATGGGCCCGGGACCTCTCCCCATCTCGTCTCTGCCGACCCCGGCCCCGGGGAGGACGGAGAGCCTGTAGGCAGCCCAAGCCGCAGCTCCTCACGAAGGCTCCTCCGGGCCGACCGTGGCGTTCGCGACCCGGATCCTATCGCCGGCGCCGAGACTGGGCGGCCGCTCCCTGGAGCACCTGGGGCCCGGGAGGGGACCATGGGCTGAGGGGCCCCCACACGGGCCCGGGGAAGCCACGTCGGCCCGCGGGCCGGGTGGGGGCCAGGCGCTCGGGGGAGCCGGGCCGACCTGGAGTGAGTCAGAAATCACCTTGTTTAATTACACATTCCCGAGCCGCTGAGTGCGATAGGAGCCTTTTGAACTTGCCAATTAGAGATGAAATATCACCTTCTAATTTGGACGGGCTTCATTCCATCAAGCAGAAATAGCAACAGCCTCGGGCTCGGAGATGGGATATCAAGTCTCTCTCCTGGCACGTTGCGGATGGCGGGGGCAGCCAGGCTGAAGGGCGCAGAGGGAAGAGAGCTGTGAAGCAGCGGCTCCTTTCGCCCCGATCTCCACCGGGTTCCTGATGGCGGAGGGAAGCTGATGGCCTGCGCCGGCAAGAAGAGAAGGGCCTTAGCTCGTAGCGGGGTGGGGGGTGTCGGGGGACTCTTGGGCAAGGAATCAGCCCACGGTGCCCAGATGCCAGCGTGCCTCTGACCTGCTGAGACCTTCGTGTTCTTGGGGTTTAGAAAAAGGGAGTGAATCATGGAACTGGAAGGCCTTCCAGATGAGGGAAGAGAAAGACCGCCCGGCAGAGGCAATAGGGATAGTAATGCTAGAGAGAAGTTGGAAAAGTGGGCTAGGGCCAGATTTGGAAGGGGCGTGCTAAAGCCTGTTTTTCTGCCTGGGGAGTGGTTAAGCAGGGATCTGGGGTTGAGTCCTGCAGCCTGAGCGCCAGTTTCAGCGCGGTGTTGCATAAGCCCTCCAAGCCTCAATTCCTCTTCTGTAAAACGGACTAGAGACTATTATCTGCCTCATTGGATTGCAGCAAGTATTACATAAAATAATGCACATAAAGGCCCTGGCATGTGAAAGTAGGCAGCACTTGGTAACTGTTGTCCGGATTAGGATGGCACTATCTGGTAACAATACGTTTTCTAGTAGCTACATTTTTTAAAAAGTATATATTCAATTAAAAATAAATTTACAAGAAGTATATGGAAGCAGGTGAAATTAATTTTAATATATTTTATTTAATTCAGTATATTCAAAGTATCACTTTAATCAATATAATCAATCAATATAAAATTATTAGTGGGATATTCTACCTTCTTGTACTAAGTCTTTAAAAATTGGTGTGTATTTTATATTTATAGTATAGTTTGGACTAGCTGCATATCAAGTGCTAGTGGCCACATTAGGACTATGTACTAGTAACACAGTATTAGGATTAGGTCACATCTCCCATCCTCTAAATCCTACAGTCTGCCTGGGCTGGGGTCCTTCAGGTGACGTCACGATCAAGCTGTGAGATGAGCTGCCAGTTCATCTGGACCATGAGACCCAGAAGTCACTCACCTCACCATCCTCACTAACATGTAGTGACACATACGCAGTGCCCGGTACTAGGCTAAGCCTTTATGGTTCTTATTTCCCTTAATCCTCCTAATAAGGTGCTAAGAATTATTATTGCCATTTTTAGACGAGGAAATTCAGGCCTAGAGATGTTAAGGAGCTTGCCCAAGGACACACAGCCAGGATGTAGTAGAGTGAGGCCCTGAATCCAGGGTACTTGATGACTGTGCTACATGTATTGCCAGACCATGGGGTCTCCTCCAGGTTGATAGGTACTCCTATCAACATGGTACACCCAAATCTTCTGGAAATCAGACTTGTGTTTTTTTACAGAGGCAGCTTGGGTTGATAGAAAGAATGGTTTTGGAGACTCACTCTACCGCTTACTAGCTCTGTCTGAGCCTCAGTGACCTCAATTGTCAAGAGGACTACCCAGTTCACTTGTTATGTGCCTAGCCTATCCTCTTAGTAAGTGGGAAGAAGATTCCTTATGGAGAAAGTTTTACCTTTGGAAGCCAGCCTCACTCCCAGGATGGCTCTAGGGCAGGGCTGTGGAGGGTTTTATCCCTTCTGCTTTCAATAACACAGGCCTGGTCCCTACCCATTCCCAGCAATAGGGTTTCCATGTCACCCAGCTCTGAAGGGCCAGTCATCTGGGAGCAGAAGGTACAGGGTTGGAGCAGCAGGTTAATCCAGGGGAACCAGGTGGGGAGAGACCAGAGGCCAGGCCAGGAACTTTAGCCCTGAGAATGACCTTCCTTTCCAGGCTGGAGCCTGCTGAGGGCTGTCTTTGCACCTATCAGCATAGGCCATTCACCAGGCCTGATGCAGGGATGGGGAGGGAGGCTGCCCTGACATACTTCCTGGGGTAGAAGGAATAAAGCCTCTTTCCGAGGAGCAAACTGTGAGCTGAGGTGAGGCATCCAGAACCTCCCTGCCTAGGAGTGAAGGCTGGCTAAACCAGGTGTGCCAGGCGCAGCTGGGTCTGCCCCTGCTAGCTTCACAATGAGAGGCAGAACTTAGAATCCTGGGTTTTGAGGCCCAGACCTTGGAGGGCTTTGGGTGAGCAGCTGCTTTGCTCCTTTGTGTTGCTACCCTAAAAGAGTTTTCAGCTCTCAGTGAGCTAGAGGAGGGGGTTCCAGAAGCAGGGCAGGGAATTTTCCTTCTGCATTGGAAGGTAACCTCTAACAGAAACTCAGACACACTCTCAGTTTCCATCAAAGTGGGGCGGGAGAGCTTGGGTCCCCCAGAGGCAACCACAGGCTAAAGAAGCAGCTAGACCTGGGCCGTGTCACTTCATCATCTCTGTCTAGCCTTCCTCTGAATGATATCTTCAAGACCCACCACCCCAATTCAAACCAAAATGGACTTTCCCCCTTTATACATCAAGCCACGCTTTTAAAAAAACAAACAAACAAAACACGATTGCAACTAAACCTGGAATCTAAACTTGAAAACCTAACTGTCCAGTCATCTGCTTTGTCTCAAAGACTGGACTAGGTCCAGGTTCAGCAAACATATACGATTGAGGCATTTCAGATGTCAAATCACTGGTCAGGGTGCAAACAAAAGCATCTTCCAGTCAAGGCCAAAATGACCCACTCTCACCCTCTCCAGCCCAGGGGATCCAGATACAAGCCTTGCCCGCACCCCCTGCCCCCACTCACTGTCTCCGGCAGGCTCCTGGCAGCCAAGGCCTGGCTGAGCCCCACCCCGCACAGCTGCAGATATTTATAGTTCTATCCCTTCCCAGCCCTGTCCAAGCTCCCCAGGGCTCTGCTCCATGGCTCTTTATCTCCCTTGGCTCCTTGCTGCAAATTCAAATCAAGGCCATGAAGAAGCTCGGGACGCATCTCTGTGTAAAAACTGGAATTGTGCCACTCTAATATTAAAGTTGTCTTTTGCAGTTCTCTGGCTGGGGGTGGGGAAAGCTGGGAGAAATGAATTCCTGACACATTTTTCTTTGGATATTTTTGGCTTGCAGTGCCTGCATCTACCTACAGCCCATCCCCGGGGGCCAATTACAGTCCAACCCCCTACACGCCCTCCCCTGCCCCTGCCTACACCCCATCCCCTACCCCTGCATACACCCCTTCCCCCGCTCCCACCTATTCCCCCTCCCCAGCACCAGCCTATACCCCCTCACCAGCCCCAAGCTATAATCCTACACCCTATAGTGGGGGCCCTGCAGAGTCTGCCAGCCGTCCCCCATGGGTGACAGACGACAGCTTCTCTCAGAAGTTTGCCCCTGGCAAGAGCACCACCACTGTCAGCAAGCAGAGTCTGCCCCGAGGGGCCCCTGCCTACACCCCGCCACCACCGGCCCCCCAGGTGTCCCCCCTTGCCAGGGGTACGGTCCAGAGGGCCGAGCGCTTCCCAGCCAGCAGCCGGACTCCGCTCTGTGGCCACTGCAACAGCATCATCCGGTAAGGTCAGATCCCACTGTGCCCCTGTGCTGGGGTCCTGGCAGGGCAAGGGGGACGGGAGGGAGGGAGGCGCAGGGAGAAGGCTACATGCAGGGCAGCCTCAGGTCCTTCTTGCTAGCCGTCTCTGGTCTAACCCTCTGTGAGCTTTAGCTTCTGTACCTGTGTGACACCCACTTCCCCAGGGAGTTGGGAGGATGCCATGAGGTAAGTGGATAAAGCTCCAGTGTGGTGCTTGTGCCAGCACCGCCCCCTTGGGCTAAGGCTGGGTTCTGAGAATTGCAAGTCTGGTTGGCAGGTTTATTAGGCCTGTTGCAAGCTGGCTGACAGTGCCGGTTTTGACCCAGCTTTCCTTTGGGGCTGTTTCTGACTCTGTTCACAGTCAGGCCTGAGCTGCTCAGGCTTTTGGTGGCCATCCGCGCCGCACTGAAAGGAAAACAAGTCATTTCATACTTAGAAGCCGAGGATCATGGGTGGTGCTTTTTGAATATAATATGTTTACAGTATGTGCATGTGTGTGGTGGGGAGGGTGAACTTATGTATATGAAAAACATACTTTTATTTAAAAATAAAGTATCATTAGAAAAAGAATATGGGGCTTCCCAAGTGGCTCAGTGGTAAAGAACCCACCTGCCAATGCATGAGATGTGGGTTCAATCCCTGGATCAGGAAGATCCCCTGGAGAAGGAAATGGCAGTCCACTCCAGAATTCTTGCTTGGGAAATCCCATGGACAGAGGAGCCTGGCAGGCTACATTCCACTGGATCACAAAAGTGTTAGACACAACTTGGTTGACCAGACAACAACAGAAAGAATATACTCATGAGAGAAGAATTAGAAAATTCAGAAAAGTAAAAATTAAAATATAAAGCATTTCTTTAGTCTCATTGTTCTGACTACTGATGTAGGTAAAGGGTTGTGTCCTGGGTCTACCATAACAGCCCTATAGTCTTGAACAACTTACTTAACATCTGGACTCAGTTTTCTTATCTAAAAATGGGTATCATGATAGTACCTGCTTCATAGAGTTGTGAGAATTAAACACACTAATAAATGCAAATTTCTTCTTGAATGGTGCCTGGCAGAGAGTAAGCACTTAATAAATGTTAGCCATTAGCACCATCATCATGGCTCTTCTTACTACAAGTATTAAACTGAATGGATATCCCATAATACACTTACTGGGCCCCCTAGTAGTGGATGTTTGAGTTGCCTCCCCATTATTCTTTTTTTGTAAGTGATACAACCTCATCTTTTTTCATGGAGCTTTATCTGAATTTCCTGTTATTTCATTAGAACAGTCACAAAAATCGGGTTATCAAGGTCAAAATGTGAATATTGCTGGGAGTTTGAAATACCTGGTCTTAAGTTTTTGGGGCGGCTTAGGAGATACTGTTCTCTGCTTTCCCAGGGGCCCCTTTCTGGTAGCCATGGGCCGTTCCTGGCATCCAGAAGAGTTCAACTGTGCCTACTGCAAGACCTCCCTGGCAGATGTATGCTTTGTGGAGGAGCAGAACAACGTGTACTGTGAGCGGTGTTATGAGCAGTTCTTTGCCCCAGTCTGTGCCAAGTGTAACACCAAAATCATGGGGGTAAGTGAGCAGCGTTCTTCTCCTCGGACTCTTGTCTGTTTTCCAACCAGTCTCTCCTCCTCCCCAATGTTGTGGGGTCCCATTTGGAAGCCAAGCAGTCGCTGTGCTAACAGAGCAAGAACAACTCCATTTCTATCCTAGAAGGGTGTTGGTTTGCCACCAGTGAACTAGGGAACAAATGAACTTGAAATGAGAGATGATTGTATCCCTGGGCCACGTAGCTTAAAGTGGCTTGGGGAGCTTTTGAAAAGCAAATCGCCTCACCATGTACCTCTGTGTGGCTTTGACACTTGATGCCCCTTTGGTAAAATGGCAGTAATAAGCAGCCTCCCTCCCAAGTTTAATGGGAGGGGAAGCATCACAGCTTTTATGAGCACACACAGAACCTCGCACCCAGCATGTGAGTAGGAGCCCCTCATCTGCCACCCCTAACCTTCCTCGATGTGTCTGAGGCCCACTCCCTGGGCTGCCTGTCCTGCTCCCTGATGGGACATTCTTGCAGTGACTGAGGCCTGGTGTGGACGTCAAGCCTGCCTCCTTCTCCCCGCTGGATCTTTCTGTCCTGAACTGAGGCTCTTTTCCCCAGGAAGTGATGCATGCCTTGAGGCAGACGTGGCATACCACCTGCTTCGTCTGTGCAGCCTGCAAGAAGCCCTTTGGGAACAGCCTCTTCCACATGGAAGATGGGGAGCCCTACTGTGAGAAAGGTAGGACCTCTGTGCTATGGGGAGACCCCACAATCTGGAAGAAAGGGGTTAGGAGTTCCCTTTCACAGACATTCAGTCTCTGCTACCTTCCCTGCACCAAATATGTGGACCCCAAGTTGGCATCTTGTGACCGTTTAGGAAACCTTTCAGATGATTTTGA